>NW_022145604.1:11420838-12020838 GCF_000002235.5 Strongylocentrotus purpuratus
CTTCCGGGGGCTCTGCCCCCTGGACCCCACCAAGGGCTCTAAGGCGGGCCCCTGGATGCTCATCTGACCGTAATTAAATACCTAAAACCCCTGAGCTTCCGGGGGCTCTGCCCCCTGGACCCCACCAAGGGCCCTATAAGGCGGGCCCCTGGATGCTCATCTGACCATTATTCAATACCTAAAACCCCTGAGCTTCCGGGGGCCCTGCCCCCTGGACCCCACCAAGTGCCCTAGGGCGGCCCCTGGTTGCTCATCTGACCGTAGTTAAGTATTAAAACCTCTGAGCTTCTGGGGGCTCCCCCCCCCCCCCCTCTGGAACACGTCAATGGCCTTAAAGAGGCCCCTGGATGCTCATCTAACCGTAATTAAATACCTAAAATCCCTGAGCTTCCGGGGGCTCAGCCCCTTGACACCCTGCCGAGGCTGGACCCCACGCCAATTTACGCTCTACCTGATCGTTAATACTTCACTTTGAAAAACGTTCCGCGGGACCTGCATGTAACGTGTAAGACTGGTGGTGATGCAGATTTTTCGTCTGCCCCCCCCCCCCCCTTCCGAACGTTTTTTCTCATTACGTCACTGCCCTCGGAAGGTGAGCCCCCTGGAATGTTTGCCCCCCCAATCCCAAACTGCTTCCGGCGCGCCTGCGTATAGAGTATAGATATACCGATGAAATAATATGTTTTTATTCCTTATGGAACGTATTACTGGCCTGATGTAGGCATACCGATGAAATTATGTTTTTTTTAAGTCATGAAATGTGCCATTTGCAAGGCCACTGTTTTCAAGCCAAAGTGCACTTCAGTATCGTGATTGATTTTTGCTTATATCATGCAAATAAATATCCACTAGGTCTTTACTTGACACCATTGTTGTAAAGTATTATGCGATCCAGATTGCCGGGCTATACAACCCTCAAGATCATCATTACATCCCAACATTTGATGGCAATTACACAATTTCCCTTTGAACCCCAGAGCAAGGTCTGTTTCAGTCTATAAACTGTTTCAGGACTATCTAAACATTTATTCACGCCATTTGTGGAAGTGAAGATCGAGAATTCCCTCCGACCCCGATGAACAATATAATAAAACTCCCTCATCATGATATTCTGACAGGGTGTAATTCATCAAAGGTGTTTCTTTTCTATCATTTACATCAATTTTTGATATCTCTATTAGCCCATCCATGCCTGTTTCCTTCCCATTTGTTCCAGATATGAGCAGATTTCGTTTTTGCCATGAAAAGCATTTTTTCCTCTCAACCTGATTTCAAGTAATTACGAAATTCTAAAATTGGTACAGTGCTGATGGCGACAAACAGAAACGTAAAATTCGAGGTCTGTTTGTATGACAACACAAAATGTTTTGACAACGCTATTTAAAGTGATCTCTGCTCAGAGGAGGGGGGGGGGGGAGAGTTTTAAGAGATAAACAAGCGAACGAACAAGCAAACAAGCAAACATTTGCATGGAATTTTAACAATGAATATTGTTTAAAACAATACATAATATACAACTTTTTAAAAAGGGAAAGAAAAAGTTTATTAAAAAAAGTACATGAGGGAATATCATAGCAGAAAGGAACGACTAAAGTAATATGTACTAATTTACATAACACAATCACGTTATTGCAGCGTGAGAGATGGGTTCAAATGAATTCAACATTGATGGCTTTTAGAAGAAGGTATAAAAACATGAATGATGGAACATTGGTCCTTTCCTGAAGCTTATAGATTTTCAATGTTTTTTTTCGCTTTTCACTGTGATCATATTTGACAGAGTATGTACAAAATTGTGACAAAATGATCGATTTGTCTACAAGCAGTTTAACCTGGCATGAGATTTATAGTTTAAAAAATAAAATCCAAGCATAATTGTTATCTTGAGTATATTCTGCTAGTAGCAAACTTGACGACGGTGTGTTCTGCATGATCATGTCGAGGAAGTAGTTCAAAGACCTCCCATCAAACTCATTAAACCTTATGAAAAGCCAGTGAACTATTTGAATCTATGATTGATCTTAATTTTTTTCTCCAAATGTTATTGAAATCAAAATCTCAACCAAGGTGTCTTTTATATCACACTCTGCTGGTTTTGTTTTGTCGTCATTTTTTTCTTCATTTGACATTTCTTTTCAAATTGAAAGATCGAATTTATGCACTTGCTACCATCTCTTCCAAAATATGTCTTCTTATATTTCCCTCTTTATCTGCTTTCAGCTCATTCAAGTGATGCGAGAGCATAAAGGCATAAGAATAATACGGAAAGCGCAGATTAAAAAGTGCAAGCATTATGTTGCATGATTATACATTTATAAACAAAAGAATTAAAAAAATCCCAATCCATCTGTCATATTAAGGCGGTTGATTAAAAGGCTGGAAGATTTTCTTCGCTGATAAACTTAATACATTATCTCTTTGTTCGCATAAATGGATATGGTTTTTTATGAAGAAAAAAACAACGATTTAATAACTTTAATTCTTAAGGAAATCTGAAACTAAAAAGGATAAGAGGAAGAAAAACAGATAATACGGACTGCTGTAGCTGGTTTTTGTTGATGATGTTTGAATGCTCTTGTTTGTTTTTAAAATTATTTGGAACTTTCTCTTCATACATAATATAACCTGCGTGTGCTTGCGTATACACATTTGCGTAATTCCAATAGCATCTCCTACATTCCACATATTTTATATTTTCTTATCCGAATAACCTTTCAATTGTAACTTTTCAATAGGATTATAATCACAAAAATGATTATAACATATTTTTTGTTTGTGTTTTCTCGGTAAACTGCTTCATCAGAAAGCAAAATAATCTGATCAATATTTTGTCTGAGGTTTTTAGCACGTAGACCCATCTGCCTTGTTTCAGTGTGGTCATCCTGCCTTCTCCGCAAAATGTCACTGAATCGTTTTGATTACCCATGCTAATACTGCCATGTCACCTACCCATTCCAACATTTCTCTCCCCGTCGATGGAATGAAATGAATAATCGTTTATTAGAAGAAGGAGGAAGATAATAATCAAGTTACTAATCGACAAAAGTGCAGTTAGCAGGACAAGGTAGCAACTACATGTCAGGCTTGAGCGGCCAATATCAGACGCGTCATTATTTTCCGGTTTTTAACCCCAAAATGACGAAAACTCAACTTCCATTTCTCGAATTCGAGCCACATGTATATAGCCTGAGGGTCGATGGGATGGGTGGGGGGAAAGAACGAATTGGAGAACAGAATCCTTCGTTCCCATAGGCCTTTACGCCCATGTCTCAGTAAATTGTGTCCCCTGTTTGAATTATTAACCCCTTTCTAATGGACCTAATTCTTAGGACATGCATGGACTTTCATCATCGTGCTTACTAACTTGTCATTTTCTTGGCTCTTCATAACGGGAAAAATATTTGAATTCTTTTCTCATGAAAAAGTTGTAATGAATTCATTTCAATGTTTTTAATGTTTTCATATGAAACGTCTTTTTATCATTATTTTATTACAGAACTTCTCATGTTATTTTAATTTACGGAAAATTTTGCGTGGCAAATAAAAAAAACTCAATACATTTCTAAAATCTCTCGTACATCACATAGTTTTCGTTTTCTTAGTCAAGACATTTTTCAATCTGAATTTTAACTTTTTCGAAATAAAGAAATGAAAACACCTCTTTTTTCCTTGTCAAAATATCATGAACGATTCCTTTTGAGTATCTTCTTAACATTAAACTGCAGAACGCCAGATCTTCATTTTCTAGATTAAAAGTACTTTTATAATTGTAGATTCAAACTGCCGAACATATCTATTTATTTTTTAAACATTATCTGTGTCTTACATCCAGTAAACCAAGATCAATTGATCGATTTGTAATTGAAAACAAGTCAGAAAAAATAGGTATGAATAGAATAGAACTTATTGACTTTGACTAGACTCTAGTACGAGCTTTTCTATTGAAATTTAGATTTTATTAATGATGATTCATATTCAAATAGCTATTTGGGGGAGTGTTCAAGTAATGAATTCAGTATAAGTAGAATTATTGACCGCGGAACAGTTGTATCTGGAGCCATTTCTCGCTGGAACATGAAGGGACACGGGCTTGAATATGTGACGCGAAGACAGGTGAAGTAACCCCGGGAGTGACGGCGGCAATCCGGCTCAGCTCAGCCCTCTCTGGTAACTCCTAGGGGTAATGCAAGACCCGAGGCACAGGTAGAATATACGAGTTTAGTTTCAATAATCTGATATCAATTAGAGAAGTAAAGCCAGTTGGAGAGACAGACAGAGAAGATGTAAAGATGGATGGATGGATGGTTCGAGAGCATCTTTTAGGAATGCAGCCGAGAGAGATGGATAAATAGAAAGAAAGATGGACAGATATTTAGATAGATATTTAGATAGATAAATATATAGATAGACAGATAGATAGAAATACTAGATCACATTTGTAGATAGAAGAAATTCATAGAACTAACATAAATAAGAAAGGTAAATAGAGACGAGGCAGATAGTGAGAGGGAGGGAGAGGAGAAGAGAGCCAGACAGAGAATACTGAATGAACGGATGAGACGGATCGAGACGGGAGTAGGAAACATTAAACTATTTAAAAAATGGACATAAGGTATATTATAAAGTATATACAATATATAAAGTGACGTCAGTTATATATTACTGTTATTGTCCTGTTTTTTAACTGATAATGATAATGATTATTAATCTTAAAAGTGCACTATACCATGGTAGTTGTACTAGTAGGAAAAATTGTAGTAGTAATAGTAGTAGTAGTAGTAGTAGTAGTAGTAGTAGTAGTAGTAGTAGTAGTAGTAGTAGTAGTAGTAGTAGAAGTATAATAGTTTTAATAGGTAGTAGTAATAGTATTAGTAGTATCATCATCATTATCATCATTATCATCATCATCATCATCATCATCATTTTTGTTTTTCTCAACATTTGGGTCTGCTCCTCTTAAAATCAACGATAAGTTAAAGATCAAATCAGACAATGCCACGCCCCTTAGAGTCAGCGCTGACCCACCCACCTCAATCGGCCAATGATGCCCTCTTAAGAAGGTCATTGACTGGGCTTCAGTGATTCAACATCCAGAATCAGAAGCAGACCAGTAAGGGTGAGCGAGGGAGGAACATGACAGCTCATATCAACTTAATATAAAGGTTACAACCCTGTACCCACTCTCAACTAGCATGGCTATCGGATTAATTTATTGTAGTGCACAACCTTCCCTCAATGCAGAGCATGGAATATGTGTTTGATATACGTGTACATGTTCTTTCAAAAGTGGCGGATCAGTGGTGTTCCCAGCAAAACAAAATACCTTGAGTAGACAGAAGTTCCCTCCCAAAAGTCCCTTTTGTAATTAAAACAAATGTTATACCAACCCCACCTCCTTTTGTACTGCTTTTCAGCGATTTGGGACCCCCTCCCCCTTACAATAGAATCCTGAATATGCATCAGTTCAATTTGACATACAACATAATGCTTATTATGTTTGTGGCTACATTAGTCCATGTTGTCTTTGTGAATTCCAAATAACCCAAAACGCACACATATCGAAGTTACAACTTTAATCTGGTTCACTGTCATTTAATTCTCCAAGCTATTCCTCGAATTCCTCGAAAACTAAATAAATCATAACAAAATCAATTCAATTCAAATTAAAAGGTAGAAGTATCGCGCTCTTCTGCGCGCATAAGTTAATTCTAGCAAAAGTGTAGCTTGATGTTTGAAATCATAAATATTTTCGTCGTTCAGATCATCTAACAAGTACACGTTATATTGTCGTAATAGGTTTGACAGCACTCAAAAATCATAAACACGGAATAACCAAAAGAAAATCAGTGGAAACAAGCCTCTGTTGTGATGCGCCTCTGTCCCCGCTCTCCTTAAAATGGAAATGGAAGTAGGAGATGGGTAGGAAATACAAGAGGTCACTGTTTGCTAAGGTGTCTCACAAAGGACAAACGGAGAAGAAAATGGAAGTGAGGAGTCATTGTGTAGGGAAGTAGACGAAAAGGTTAAATTACACACTTACAGGAAAAAGAGCTTGGCAAGTTAATGCATTAAGGAGGCTCAATTATCTCATTGATGTACTTCCAAAAACAGCGTCTGCATCAGCAGCATTGTCGTCGTCATCATCATCAGTATCCTCCCTACCGTCACCATCACTGTCATCATCATCACCATTGTCGTTGTCGTCGTCATCTTCTTTCTCTTCTTCTTCCCGTGCTTCTTCCCCTTCTCCTTCGTTTCCCCTTCCTCTTCTTCTTCGTCGTCTTCTTCTTCTTCTTCTCCTTCTTCTTCTTCTTCTTCTTCTTCTTCTTCTTCTTCTTCTTCTTCTTCTTCTTCGTCTTCTTCTCCTTCTTCTTCTTCTTCTTGTTCTTCTTCTTCTTCTTCTCCTTCTTCTTCTTCTTTTTCTTCTTCTTCTTCTCCTCCTCCTCCTTCTCCTCCTCCTCCTTCTTCTTCTTCTTCTTCTTCTTCTTTTTCTTCTTCTTCACCGTTATCATCGTTACATTTACAATGTACATGTAGGCCTAGTCATATTGAAGCTTGGGTCATTATTATTCATTCGTTAGATTATTGTGTCCTTTTGTCCATTAGGTGTAAGGTATCTTTAATGTTCAGGAGAAAACTATAGAACGTTAGAACTCGAATCCTTGCATCATTTATGTGATTTCTTAACCAAATATCATTTTACATAAATGTCAGAAATGAAACTGTTTTGCAACTGAAAAGAACGTGTCAAAGGAGGTGATGATCTAGCAAGGCATATTATCGTGTTTAGTGGCAACATGCTCACCAAAACGCAGCATACTGTTTTCCGTTCTGTGAAACATGTTCCTATAGAAGGATTACAATAATGCTGTACTACTTTCTAATTAAAAAAGGTCTGTGGGTCAAGCCTAACAGAAAGTTACACTTGATTCTTCCACGATACCTATTCCCAGGATATGACGCCATTTATACGACTTCCCCCAAAACACTACGCCATGCATTCTGGGCCAATATTTGGAAATATTAGAAACAATCTTTCTAGGTCATGGCCCAGTTGTTTGACTGGGAATATTTTAGCTGAATCATTATTATACAGACTCGCATTCATCGTCACTCCTTCGAGTTCCGAAGGAGGAATTGTTCGTGTGATCTAAGACAGTAATCCGAGGCTTCCTTTGTTTCCAGTTGGGCACAAAAGGATGAATGGTTTGAAAATAGTTTAAGGCATCTGGTTGGGAAGGAGTAATATTTCCATGATTGGATATTGCAATCATTCATGGAACACGGCCCTTTCGTATTAGCGCATTCCAGCGACATATCTCCTGTACATTTGGCTGCATCGTGCACTTTGTCAAAACATGGCGATGACAATCATTCAAATTTTAACCCATGCCTGATGACATTCGATAAAGAAGGCAAAAATACGGAAATCCAACAATATCAAAAGTCGAGTAGTATAAAACTGCAGTAGAAAGACAGACGGTAAACAAAACTTGTCAAAAATTTGTCAAAAAATATATGATAGATAAGAATATATTCAAGAGAATTACTGACAGTTTATCAGATCAATGATTTCTACCCGTTGCACACGAGTTATAATTCGATTACGGTATTACCTGCGCTAATCAAATCTATTGAGAGGTGACGGAAGGAATTACCACATGCGCCACTAGTTTTGTGTTATTTGCATGTCACTCTTCCATGGCGCGTCAATGACTGCGTCAGTCTTTAACGCAGATCCATACGTCAGCAAATGACGCATCTTGTGCAACGGACATGCGTTATTCTTTAATATTCTGCGTCATTTTATTCAGCTTTGTAACAAAACAAACAAACAAACTTCCCTATACGTATTTCTGTTGCTCAAGACGCTACATTGTACAAAGGATGTAAGAAATTTTGTTTTCCTTCAATTTTTATCAAAGTTTGTTTACTAGGTAAAATAAAATTTGATGCAAATTGGCAAATAGGAAATACTCCCGACATCACAGTATGGATAAGCTGATGTAGAGGATGTGCCAATGAGCCAGACATAAGTGTTATATAAGACTCCACTGTTATTGTTATCATTATTATTATTATTATCAGTAGTAGTAGTATCAGTAGAAGTAGTAGTAGTAGTAGTAGTAGTAGTAGTAGTAGTAGTAGTAGTAGTAGTAGTAGTAGTAGTAGTAGTAGTAGTAGTTGTCGTCGTCGAAGTAGTAGTAGTGGTAGTAGTAGTAGTAGTAGTAGTCGTCGTAGTAGTCGTCGTAGTAGTAGTAGTGGTCGTAGTAGAAGTGGTCGTAGTAAGACATTTTGAAATGATCATGACAAGAGGATGAGCACCACATTTTAATGCCAATGAAATGTGGGTTAGGGAGTACGGTACCCCAGTTACACCTCCAAACCGATCGATTCTTGTCAGTTCGGGGGTAATGTAATATTCTACTTCCGATTGGTGTGTTATCGGTCTACATATCGAGTCGGTCCCATTAGTATGACTGAGGCATTATAGAAGATGTCACTAGAGACTTCGTAGTTTCCCTAAACGATCAATTCCCTAGGGGGAAATTGGCCATTGATTAGGGGTCTTTCCGATTGCGGGCTGGTGCGATTTCCAGGGTGAAAAGAGATGTGTCTTCCCTGAAGTGCTCCCAGAGACAGTCATCGCTTGTTTAAAGAGTTAGGCGAGTTAGGCGTAAAACAACCTTAATCCTTTTTTAAGTGCGTGTCATTTAGGTAAATATGAATTATGATGCTTTTCTAACAGCTGTTGAAATCGCAGTGCTCTCACATAAAACGCGGGTGTGGTCAAAGTGATGGATTGTTGTAAATTAGTTATGTTTTTTTTTGGCTTAATAGCTGTTGATAATCATAACGATAATGTAGTTTAATCAAAACGGTTCAACAAATCTTTAAACAATAGCCTTTGCTCGAACTATAATTCTTTTAATTTATAGTCTGAGCGCAAAAAGTAGAAAGAGAACGATTTCCGATTTAGTTAATTACAAACGAAGAAATATGATTCCAAAATACATGTTGTCAATTGCAAATGCAAGTTTCGCATTTTACAGATTTAGATGTACTCATCTTAGGTAATACAGGTTCGTGATGAAATTATGCAAAACAATCTATTTTTAATTCGTGTGAATCTGTGGTTTAGACCTACTACTCATGTGATTGATCGTGTAAACCGATTTTAGTAGATTCGTCTTATATAATTTTGTTCATTATTAAATCCTAACAATGCTTTGATTATCAAATTATAAGCTTGTAAAGTAATATTTATTTTTAGGCTTGGTAAAAATAACCCAACTCCAGACAAATAATCGAGAGTAGCTCTTTTCTAACTTGTTAAAACCGGAATAGGTGATCAGACTTTTTCTTAATGAACTAAGGACACCATCATCAAAATGATTTATCGGGAGACAATGATTATAAAAGAGAAATGTCCAATTACCCATTTTATTATAGAATTATTATGATAGCATAGCATGTATGAGTCATTATCCGATATGAAAAGTACAGTGTGAAATTGAACAGCCAACTTTACTTAGTAGTTCATTCTCCTGGTTATCCCGAAGTCAGAAATCGCTGCAAAAATAGCTCTTGTCATTTGTGGAACGATGACACCCCCTCATCGGGGAAACGGAGACAGTCACAGGGGACTGCTAGGAACTCAATCATCTTTGACAACAGCATCCTAAAGAGAGAGAGGGAGAGAGAGAGAGAGAGAGAGAGAGAGAGAGAGAGAGAGAGAGAGAGAGAGGGAGTGAGAGAGAGAGATGGAGAGAGGTAGAGATGGAGAGAGGTAGAGAGAGAGAAAGGGAGACAGAGAAAGGGAGACAGAGAAAATAGAGAGAGAGAGAGCGAGAGAGTGGGAGGGGGGGGGTATAATAGAAAGATAGAGAAGGAAGAGAGACAGAGACATTCAAACGTAGACACATGCAGACAGACAGACAGAACGGATACAGATAAAATTCGACCCCCCCCCCCTCCCCCCTAATAGGCCTAGTTGATACCAGGGGCGGATCTACAATTTTTTGTTAGGGGTGGGGACACAAGTAAAACAAATACATGTATATATTATATGCCGAGCAAACATACAGCAACAAAAAGCATTTTCAAATGCCTCTCTGTTCAGTATGACAAGATGTTACGTAACAAAGCATAATTAAAGGAGAGGAGAAAAAAATAGGTAGAAGAGTATACACAATGAATCCAAGATGCTTTAACATTCATCCATTTTTGCCAACTATTGATTATTACGTTTTGCTTTTTTGTTTGTGTATGTTTTTTTGTTGGATACATAGTCTCGAAAACTCTCCTCTCGTATATTCTAAATACCCACACGAATGAGGTTATCTCATTTTGATTTGTTTATATAAATTCCATGTCATTCTTGTAATTCTTTATATAGAGAACTTCCTTGTGCTCCCATTCGATAAACATCAAATTTGAGTCCGCCTCTGTGTCGACCACTATCAGAACTGCACCTAAACTCGAAACAAATTGATTTTGTCATAAGTTAGGGAGAAATAGTGTACTGTTACATATTTCACAATGCGGTGTATAGAAGGGGGAAAAGTACAAACAAAACAACGATTTGAACCGGCCCACCTACAGGCGTGTTTACTTTTGATTCGTCAAATATGATTTTGAAATCAAATACCATACACGCACTTTGCTTTCAATCCATTCAAAATGTCAATATATATAACATTTTTAGATTTGATATATATCTTTGATGGTGATGAACTGCCCAGATAGACAACGGACTTTTCAAAGTGGGTTATGAACTGATAAGATTTAAAAAAAAAAAAAAAATCAATAAAAAAATCAACAAAAAAAATCATTTTGTTAAACGATACTCGATAATCGGCCGTTTACTCCAATGGTCTTTGTTCAATCATCTCTTCTGGTTAAACAGTTAACGGAATAGTTATGAAATAGAATTTGTGCATGTGTACACCAAGAATATATTTTGTACCCAAACTAACTTACTAATATTCGTTATTAAGTGCTCGTATAATTATGTGACATGATCATTAATCGTTATTGCACCAACGGTGTTTTCCATGGTATACGGGTAGGCCGGAACTGTTAATTTTTTCTCAAAGAATGTCAAAGGGGGAAACAATTGTTATTCATGAGACAACTCTACTACTTCGGGAGAGTTTCTAAAACGCAAAAACGTGATTAAGTGTAACCTCTTCATATTTCAAATGTTTGGATATTTGAGGTCAGTTGCATCATGTACCAACGACCAATTAACTGGCCTATTTGAATGGACTTTCGAAGTATTTTAAAAATGCCTTCTCTTTACCTGGACTTTAAATGTCACCTTTAAAAAGTTTGAGCCTGTCATATGGAGGACCGTCATCAAATGACAGTGCCACTTGAAGAGCCAGATGACATGGGGTCTCGGAGGAGAGGGGCAATCTTAAATTCATCACTCCCTCTACTCCAGGCTCGAACACCTGAACAGGAACAGAGGCGAGAAACTTTGAAGAAAAACGGACCGATATTTAATACTGGGGGCCAGCCCACACACTAAATCTTTTAATCCCTTATTGTAGTCTAATCTCTCCAAGTATTCGTTTTCACAATTTAAAGGCCGGACATGTATCGAGTTACTGCGGTATGATGATTAAAGCGATGAGTATTGTTTTTTGTTCATCACCTTTTCGATCGAATTAGTATCATCTTGTTCATGGCATATGCCCAACCTTAGGTAAAACAAAACCAATATTTGAAGTGGATGTTAGCAATACAAATTTCATGATGATGACGAGGAGGAGGAGGATGATAATGATGAGGATGATGATGAAAAAGAATTCGAGCATAACCTCTAAATATCAGGAAAATGATGACAATTTATTTATTTGAACAATAACGTTTTCAAGTTTTCTAGACATTTACTTTTCTTGATTAATTAATTATAGGTAATTCACAACAACGAATTCTCGAAAATGTAGTATTCTTTTTATTAAATACTTTTATTATCGTAAGGTATTTTCTCTTCTTTTTTCCTCTTCTTTCTCATATTGTTTGTGAAAGGAAGCATCAGATCAAAAATAATTAAAGTAGCCGTGAAGAATCACAAAGTGTTTAGTTTATCAAAAATGAAAAACTATTCTATATTTTTATACGTATAGTACTTTCCAAAATCATATCTATCCCGTTTTACCGTACACCGTCATTCAATATCTTATTAAATAAATGTACTAATATTTTACCTGAATAGCTGCTACTCTTTCAATTATTCCTTGACACTATCTTATCATTGCGTTAACTCACCTGTCACCCCGCCACTATTATTCATTGTATGACGTCATCAACCCTGAAACGGTCATCCCTCTATCAATGTCAAAAAGTTACAAAGTCCACCATCCTTTAATTGCCCCTCCACCCCTTCTCCACTGGTCACTCCTTAACAAAGGTTCCTCGAGATGATTAAGCAAGATTATAGTCTGTTTAATTTTGAGAGGGTCCCCATCTACACCGTCTGGAGTGGCATTCGGAGTTCAGGGGCAAAAAGAGAAACAAATATCGGATGGAAGTTAAATTCAATTTAAAGTCGACGGAAGTGATTCAAAAAGAGGAGCTCTAAAGACTTCGAACCTGCGCATTGTCACCAGCAATTGTCTTTGTCATACTTATGAAGGCTTCATGAGAAGCCATCGGTGTGGAATTAAGAAGTTGTTATGCAATTCCTCTATCTCCCATGCGTACGTTTTAAGCATAATCAGTAAATATGGAAATTTGATTAGTGAAATTTTTCCCGATGTTTATTTATAGCTTTCTATTCAATGATATTATTTTGCCAATTATTTGTCATAGGACGCGTATCTTAGAAGAGAGATTTTCACGAGGAAAGATGACTCTTTGTTTCCGTTTCATGCATCATTTTGAATCATTCATCAGTTTACTAGTACCAATGTTAAAACCCCCGATGTTTTTTTCATGTAGCATGAATTTTCTAATGTAGATCTGTAAGCAAATCGCAAAATAATGGCATTGTTCAAAATATCCATACGAGTATAATTATATATTTGAATGTAGCAAAACTTATTTGGCTTCTTATAATTATCGCATAGGTTCTTCTTTTGGAATTTCCAAATAAAATACCTCCAGTGGTGAGCTCTGGGGAGAGTATGGCGCAGGAGCACAACCCCCCCCCCCCAAAAAAAAAAAAAGAAAAGCTAGGAAAAATAGGAAAAGAAAGAGTTATTTCGTAATTCATCCACTGAGATCGGTGCCCCCAGCCCCCCCCCCCCCCCCCATCGCCCTCACACCAATGGCGCGTTTCGGCTACGCCACTAATATGGCTGAGTACCTTCATATATGCTTGATTGGAACTAGGGAGGAAATACGCGACTGAAATAAAATTAAGTAAAAACAATAATTAGATAATTTAAGCATTATGTTATTGAAGGGATGATAGATGTCGTCATTTTAATTAAGAATGTAGAAATTAATCATTAGTCTAGCAACAGAATGATGAACAAATTCGTTAGCATGGATACAGCTCTATCCTAAATTCCAGCATGATATTCGGAGGAAAAATATTAAAGACACGTGCTGGGGTTTTTATCACGTACGATCGTAAGCAGCTGGCATTCATCTTAAATCTTTAATTATTTCCACACAAATCTTTGGGTAAGTGTTTAAAGATTAGCACAGTATACTCCGGACTTCTTTTCTTTCAATATTCAGTCACTCATCTGCTTTCTATTGTGTTCATTGTAACGACATATTTGTATTTTGTGACATAATTAACTTGTCTTGAAATGTTCAAGTATTATAACTCCACCAAAGAATAAAGACTACCTTCAATTTGAATTCTATAGTTTATGTAGTCATATTGGTGTTTAAAAAATATAATGCAGGACAAATGTAGGTCATGAAATATCTAGTAACTTGAATCAATTTTCATCTACTAAGATCACTTGACTAATGGATACTTGATTAGATCTTTTACCAGTTACAGAGAGTTGTCGTATACTGAAGTGGTTTAGGTGATGGGAACACTTGGGTGGAAAACTAGACTCGAGATGAAAAGGTAGTGGGTCAGGTATACTACCATCATCTGGCGAGGCATCAATATCCATTTGTCATCCCATACACAGGAGGGAAATGGGAACCTGGTAGGATGACGAAAGCCATGTTGATTAATTTACCACATAGGCTGATGGAGGATTTTAAAAATATGTACGGTACTTAAGTATCAAGCGCTCAAGAACAGATTATTATTGATATGTTTATATTAACTGTAATAAGTAGTGGTTGTAGAAGTAGTGATGGTGTTCGTAGTAGTAAGGGTATTAGTATTATTATCATTATTATTACATTATTATTATTATTATTATTATTAGTAGTAGTAGTAGTAGTAGTAGTAGTAGTATTAGTAGAAGTAGTAGTAGTAATAGTAGTAGTAGTAGTAGGAATAGTAAATAACAGTAGTAATAGTATATTTGCCTTGATACCGAATGAAGTACACTTTGAAACATAATTGGATGATTTTAACCAATGTCATTTAGATCTCAGGCAAAATAACCTCTTCCTTCTCATATCTATAACTAATAATTCTAACGCGAATTTCGATAGTAAGATCTGAGGATTATGTCCGACCAGAATAATTCGTCCTTCCATCTCTTTGTGATGTCACCCAGGTAGAAAGAAGATGATGAAAAATAGTCCAAGTCATCACCAAAGGTTATCGATCTTTTCAGTATCTGTGTCATCTTCCGTTCCTCATCTCTCTCCCTCTTTCTCTCTCTCTCTCTGTCTTTCTCTCTCTCTTCTCCCCTCCCTCCCTCTCTTGCACTCTTTCATCCATCAAATCCCACTTCAAGCGAAGGACGATCAAATCGGAAACCCGTCTTCAGATCCCAACCAACCTTCTTTATTTACTTCAGATGCCGATGCGAGAGATAGCTAAATTATTCCATTTCCCCCTCCCTTTCGTTCACGTCGTGGGCAATTACCCCGGCCTCATTTACACTTTTGACTTGCCTCGGCAGCAGCGTGAAATGCATAAACGGAATCGCTAGAGACAGTTATGCTTTCTATTTAGATTTTGCCTAAATATTATCTTTGATTCCGTAATTGGCAAATAGTTCAGGGAGTCGGTGCTTTTTGTATTTATTTTGTTGATCAAAACTTCGCTGATTTCCAGATAATGACACAGTTGATGGTGCATGTATAGTTGGTTGTTCGTTCGCTGCGGAACATTCGTGGATATGCTGTCGCTCAAGGCACTAGCGGAAAGTTTGCTGAGAATCTCGTCAAGAAGTTGATATCATCGTTTTTTCTGACATCATCGTACGTTTCTTCTTTACCGAGCACTTTCATTCAAAAGACAGCTTTCTATACTGCCAATATATTCCGAATAATTTCTCATGTAGCTGTACAAACTTTGAAAATTTCTTTTGAAAGAGACAAACCGTTTCTGTCAAGCTTATCTTTTCTAATATCCTGTGTTTACCGAGGTACGAAACCAAAACACCTTTTGACAATTTCTGGTCCTTTCCTAACTAAAGTGTGGGTTGCAGGTTTGTGGCTTGTAGCGATGCTAAGCTTCCTATGCGATCTGACATTGTCCCGTCGAAATCAGACTTTTCAAAGATCAATAAACGCTTAACTACTCTCCCTTTCTTTTTTAAAGTCTGTATGCGTCATAGCCGACCCGATGATTCCCCTGTAAATCCGACAGAGTTGGACAGAATAGTAAATGTTCGAATCAATCTTTTTCGGCCAATTTGACAAATCACTTAATCAGAATTTACACGAGAATATGAGAAGTTGTTATTTGATTTGATTGTGACAGGATACGGTGTAATCCCTCTCATCAACGTTGCTACGCAGACGTGGTGTGTGTGAAGCAGACAGCTGTCTCCCCGCATACGATTCCCGCCAAATTTAGAGGCAGATTGTAGTTGCCATGGAAACAACAGCCTACGCCCATTGCAGGCTTTGGGACAATGCAATTCCAAGCGGTGTTTTGTCAACAAACAACAATGGAAACAGAGGTAAGCGGATTTTATGTAATCACATTGTCATTTTTTAAATATCATTTTAATCACCTGTTCCTACTGGTATTTGTGTCCTCTAGTTGATGTGCAGAGATTAGATTTTTAGAAAACAAGGTGATATCTCACCCATATCTAGGTGAGAGGTTTGATATTCCATTACATAACTATGCATACTTTATAAGTGTATGCTATATTTTTGGAAATGAAAGTTGGCAAAGGATTAAGTTTTATTTCAAATGCAATCCCCAAAGTAAGGATTTTTTTTTCTATGCCACGCGTTTTAAATATGTTTACATCCAATTGAGAAATAGCATCTATTTTTCAAAATATTCATTATAATGAGATTTGTTCTCGCAATCATTCTGTAATTATTTTTTCTTCCGAGAAATCATATTGCTATTTGAATAAGGGATTTGAATATACATGTATTCCTCAGAAAAACATGACTATAAATGCATTATTCTATGATGTGCATGGCAAATTTGAAATCATTGAATCGCTTTTAGTAATGTAAAAGATAAAACTACGTTGGACAAATATTGTTTTTTTTAACAAGTAATGTTGCTGGTTTTGCTGTATTCGATTAAGATTTGTTTGTTGACAGGCTAAAATTAACTAATAATATTTGCTCCCCATATCACTCGACTTTACACCCGACAAATTGATGAGCATTGATACCACTGAAAGAAATGTATTGTTGTCAATAAAGTTGGAATTCATTTTTTCCCACCTCTTTTCATGAAGTGATCGGGAGAATATGACTTATTCATGATATATTCCGAGTAGATATAAAATGTATCTATGCTCAGACCATCATTGATAAATCTAAAGGGTTCTAGAGATTTTATAATGATGTTATGAAACGATATAAACTCCATCGATCATGAATAAACCATATAAATGTCACAATTATCTCATCAAATGAGGTAAGAAAGGGCAATCCAACGTTATGGGCAATAGTGTAGTTAAATTGCATAAATGTTTTATGTATATATTCTTTTAAAGTTATCAAGATTTTCAAGGGTATTTACTGATTTCCCAAACCCATTTAGCTAACGCATATAAATACAAGAAAAACAAATTAAATGGACAGACAAATAACTAGATTTAAAAGAACAACATATGGGTAAAACCAATAAAAGGCATGAAATCCCTGCATTTTTTTTAATGGGGTAAGGGGCAGGAGGGGTAACAAATAGGACAAATCGCTATTGTTCGCCTTTTTTGTTTTATTTCTGTTTTTTCTTCTGTTTATTGTCACTTGACATATAGTAATGGAATCTAAAACACTCATTGCCATTTTTCCTATTTATTTAATGACTGGTTCTTTGCCGTGTCATTCCAAGAAAATGGTAAGATTTATTTATATACATATCATATTTCCTTTTTTTTTTGGTTTAAAAGAACTTTTATTACTAGGTCAGGAGGGCGTTCCTCTTTTGATTTTATTGACCATGTAATTCTATCCCTCGTAAAGTAAATGATGAGAATGACTATTACGTGGCTTGAGTTTCATAAGCCCCTTGGTGAGCATTATGTGAGTGTTTTTGATTGAGTCAGTTCATGATCGCATCATAAGACAAGGGTTAATGTGAAACTCAGACCATCTTGGAAACATTTGGAAGAAACAAAGCAGTGATTCACAACTCTGCTTGGAATAACTACTTGAGGAATATTTACTAAGAAGCAAAGTATTTTCCTCCTGAATTGTAAAACATCCGCTATGCATGTACACTGTAGGAGCAAAACGGATTGATTACACATGCACCTTTACCATCATCAGTGGTCATTGTTTTATCTTCGATAATCTTATTAGGGTCCTGATTGAAACCTAAAGAAACGAAAAAATTATCATAACTTATATAAAATCCTAAATATTCGTATACTTAACATGGATCTTAACAAAATAGAAAGCAATTCACCTCAATTTCCCTCTGTTTATAACTATAACATTTTTATTGCACTTACGCATCGGCTTCAGTTGTGCATTTTCAAGTCCTGCTGGACGTTCGACTGAAGCATAATCTATTAAAAAAAATATTTTAGATTAACAAGCAAAATCTTTATCATATATACAAAAAATGGATTCTGCTTGATCTTGTTATACGCGTTGAAAACGAGGCGTCATTTCGCAGACGCGTACAAGTCGTTGTCTCAGAATGATGCGGTCTGCGACGCGATATGTATTAAGAGTAACACCTATATACAAAAAAAAAAAATGAACAGTTGGATTAAAGATATAGAATTGATTATCCGAAGTATTATAATAAGGCATTTGAAATGACGCTCCATGAGTTATAGACACGACAAGGGGCTTTCTCCTTTCGTAAGATATAAGCAGCAAGAAAACTGGAGTAAAATACAGCTCTAGTATTTTTAGTCATTTATTTTGTGAGCATATTTTTTTTTACGAAAGCAATTTTCTTATTTGCAACTTTAGATTGTGCAACGTGATATTTGAATTTCTAATTATTACTTACAAATTTATTTCGATTTTGAGAGAAATACATAACCAAACAATCTCTCAAACATTACAGAGTCAATTTTAAGGAAAAATTATTCGATTCTCCTAATATTCATGTAGCTTATCTAATAATATATTCCATATTCAAAACGACCCACGACGCACACTAACTTCCAAAGGGATAGACGCCTTTAATATTCGCCCCATCCCCTTCGACAAAAAAGGAAAGGGAAAAGAAAATACAATTTTATTCAATTAAGTTTTTTCAATTTGCCTGTTGACAAATCATTTTTACAAACAGACTTATCCATTCTTTTCATGTAGACTAAAATGAAATATTGTAAATTGTAAATATTAATACAAATTGTAAAATATAAACGTGCATATCGATGGGACTACACCTCCGTTACCAATGTGCTCTTTTCTAAGTTCCGTTTTCCAAAATGATTTTTTTTTCAGTATATTTTATATCAAATCATTGTTTCTATGTGACAGGAATTGTTGTGATAACATTTGAGATACATTCAAATAAAGATCTTCCCGACTGTCAAGAAAGAGAGAGAGAGAGAGAAATGAGTTTAACTTAAAATACACGCATGCGCATAAACTATACAAAAAACAAAAACAACAGCAAATAGAAGTAGGTCAAAATTGTTGATTACAATGGTTCAATTTCTAGTGTCGAAATGAGGAACTTGAGAGAAGAGATACATAAAGCAATATAGAAAGATACAGGATTGTAAAATAAAGGGAGAGAGAGGTTAGGAAGGTCAGATAGAATGGAGCAAATTAAGAAAGGGGTGGAAACGGGTAGGGGAAGATGCTGGGAGAATAAAAAAAAATGTAGAGATATAGGGGCAGAGAGAGATTGAAATAGGAAGTAGGGAGAGATAGAAAGAAGGAGGGGATTGGGAGAGAAAGATGGAAAGGAAAAGACAAGAGAGGTGTAGAGATAAAGAGAGATGATAGGGAGAAAAGGATAATGAGAGAGAGAGAGAGAGAAGTAGGGAGAGGAAAAGAAAGTAAGAGATACAGGGGCAGGGAGATAGAGAGAGTGAGAAAGAGTGAGAGAGAGAGAGAGAGAGAGGGGGGAGAGAGAGGGAGAGAGAGAGAGGGAGAGAGAGAGCGAGTGAGAGAGAGAGATTGGATAGGGTGAATTTTTCTTGTGTTTGTGTTTACTGCAAGGTTGAAGCTCATCTCTGTCATTACGGTTGTCGGATGTACGCCGGGCTGCAATCTGATAATTAGGTGCTGAGTAATCGCTTGATATGGAGAGAGAAGCTCAAGACACTATATGGTGTGACACAAGGAGTGTTGTGTAGATACAAATAATAACTAGACATAATACTTGTTTGGAACAAGTATAGGTGGGCTGGTCAACTTAAATTTGAGATAAAATACAGCAAAAATAAGCGAGATACTGCTTTAAAAATTCTTGAAAAACAATATCATGTAGTTTCATGACGTGAACGAAATTCACCTTCTTTAGGGATAACGCAAATTATGAAGGCCTTTTGACATGAGGCCTTTAATCGAGATTTTCACTATGATGACGTCATCAAAATGAAAAATGATTATTACTGAGCTTGTAGAAAATTGTCTTAGCTACAACATATCGAAATTTTGAAGAAAATTGATCAATATTTACAGAGATGCAATCAATTTTCCATAAATAAGCTGGCGTCATTATATGCAAATTCGTATTTTGAGTTCCAAGGCCATTATGATGATGTCACGATACACTTAATGGCCAAATGAGACATGTAATCATTTCTCCGACTCATACTCTATCTAAATATGAAAACAAATTGAAGGTCACGGCTCATTCCAAAGAGCTATAATGGATTTTGTATAAGCATGTTTTTGCCCATATATGCTATGTATTAAAAGAGCTCGCGCGCACAGACGTTTATCTTGAATTGACGCTCATCTTGTTATTAATGGTCATAAAGAGATAAACATGGTATCAAATTCCTCGAAAAAATATGAGAAATATCATGAAAGAAAAAAAAATGGCGATTCTATGTTTTGTAATGTTGTTACGCGCGAAAACGCGCGCGCATGCTCGTACGCGCGATTTTTTATAAAATGCTTAAAATGACCTGAAACGTATGCAAAAAAAATTTAAGACGATTTTGAGCATTTTAAATTTTTGCGCGCGCACTGACGCGCGGACGTACGCGCACGCGCGCGTTTTTTGACATGAAATTGACCGGACTGATATTGACCTTGATCATGATAAATATGAATGAGAAATAACTTACCGTTATGAAAATATGATCATGAGTAAATTTTCAGAAAATTTCACAAAATGGCGCCTAGATGACGTCATCAGTCAAGGTCAAGGTTTAAAACCTTACCATGTTTTCTCCATATGCCTATACATATGTGTGCCAAATTTCAAGTTATTTGATTTAGCCATTTTCAAGTTATCTTGTTAACAAAAAAGTGGTTAGAAATAAAATAAATAAATAATAATAAAGGCAATTTTAACAAAATTATAAGGTGGTCTGTATAGATACAGCCCACCTGATAACAGTTAGTAAGAGAATGTGGTTAAACATTTAGTCAAGCATGGATCCATATAAATAATGCAGTAATTATCAAGATTGTTGGCCAAACCTAATCTTTGTATTCCATAAAACTCGGAATTTGTTATCATATTGCTACTATCTATTCCCTTTTCTGCAAAGACAGAATAGCAAGTGAAAATTCCGTGCGTAGTGTGGTATAAGACTTAATTGGTCACATAACTTATTAAAGAACTCTAAATATAGACATTTAAACAAATTATTCTAGAACAGTTTACACATTAGCATCTGACGCTAAAAGAAGACTCAGATCAGAGAAATTCTGAATTCCAATCTGCGACCATGATTTAATATTAAAAAAGCCTTGAGAGTCGAGCACCTTGAAATATATACAATCATTATTATGCTAATTTCAAAATGTCATATGTCTAAAAAAAAACATCCAGGAAGAACAAATAGGTCTGTCTAGACATTAACAGTTCTAACAAAAAAGACAAATTATTTATGTAATTTATAGAAATTCCCGCGTCTGTAATTAGTTATTTGTTGTACTTATTTTGATTGCAACTGAAGTCAACTTCAGGAGTATGCTTTTAAACAACACGGTAAATATCCCTTAACCTAATTCTTTCAAAATTTGTTTGAAGCTTCATTTTTAGCTTGAAAGAATAAAATCCCCTTCGGTAATCCTTATTTTCATCGACTGTGTTCAAAGGTGATTTCATCACATTGCGTTCAAGTTTCTCGTTGTCGATCTAGGTCATACCGCGAGTGAAATTTCCTCTCTTACTCGCTTTTTCTGTTGCTAGAGGAAAACCTCACCAAGTCTGTTGGAGAGTGATAACATAAAAATACCTAGACCCTTTCAAGAGCGTTGCCCTGAATACCATACACTTTTTATTTTCGCCTAAAGTTAATACATTTTGAGCAACGATTTTTCTATAAATATTAGTTGTTCTATATATATCGTATGAAGTGGGTTATGTACTAGGCAAATGTTTTCTTGTTGAGTATTGTTCCCACCTTTTCCGTGGTATTTACATGCGGGTGGATTACCGAATCAGTGAATTTTAGAAGAAGTAGAGTTAGTGTAGTGAAGTACCTATTAGGAGAAAATGCAGTTGCAGAAGCATCATCATCATCATCGTCATCATCGTCATCATCGTAATTATCATTTAATTAACTTAAATAAGTACGTTTTCAAGTCGAGCATTGTTCCTATCTTTTCCGTGTTACAAGAATGCAACCGGATTACCGAAACAATGAGTTTTAGAAGAATAGAGTGAGTGTAGTGTAGTAATTTTTAGGAGAAAAATGCAGTTGCAGAAGCATCATCATCATCGTCGTCATCGTCATCATCATCATCACCATCGGCATTGTCATCAGAATCATTGATATATGATCAATCACGATCACAAAGACTTTCGAAAAATCAATCCAAGAAAATTGAAATGGTCTTAGCCATCACCTCTCAAAATTTGACTTATTATTTTCAGAACTAGAGATTCTATTACTTTTTTTTTTCGTTCTATGCATTCATGTCTTCGAACCAAAATGAAATATCCATAGATTCTGATGATTGAAGTATAACAACATTGAGGAAATTAACAAGAAAGTAAGAAAATCTCTCACATTTTATAGACACCATGTAATCCCAAAATCTCTGCCAAGCGAGAAATACATGGATAGACGGTAAAATATGATGGTCTTAGCCATCACCTCTCAAAATTATGTAATCAAAATATGATTTACAATAGATCTGCAATAGGATATTGAAATTACCCTTGAGTTGAGTTCTCGAAAGTTGTTGCGATCGTGTTATCAGTGGTTTAGAGGGGGTGGGGGCTATTCGATTTTGGAGCAAGTGCCCTTTTGCCTCCCCCCCCCCCCGTTCTAACTGCGTTGTGCATATAAATACGAAAGACCACCAGAGAAATCACATTTTAATCGTTACGTTATATAATAGTTTTATCTTTGAATCCATGTATTATGAATCTGTTTCTTTCTTTATTTCAATGTTGAGATATTGTTTACTTTTGTGCTTTATTTGTATTTTGTAATTTTACTCAAATTTAAGATTAGTGTTAGTAGAGCGCCATGAGCGTCGGCACCTGCCAGTTATATATATTTATTATTTTAACTATTAGTATTAGTAGTAGTAGTATCATTGTTATCATTATAATTATAATTAATATTTTCATTATTATTAAAATTAGTATAATGATTATTATAGTTATCACTATTATTTTCATTATTGTTATCATTAGAAGTACATGTAGTAGTATTGTTATTATCATTGTTATTTGTATCATTATTTTAATCATCATTATTATTATCATTATTTCTATCATTGTATCATCATTAAAGCTCTCTACCGCATTTCATCTGTTAGTTACCGCTAGTTACCATTAACAAATGAGAATATACTCAATCAATACTGGGTTACTACCTTTAATTTGATTGAGCATGAATTGTGTCTACTCGGAAGTTATTCATTTGAAATGAGTGTGACAGTTTTAGCTGCCAGCGGGATTCAGCGCGTCGCTGACGGCCAGACCAGCCACTGTCACAGCGTGAGTCGACGACCAGCTCTCCCTATGCTCCTCCGCAGATTCCCACGGAGAAACCCACTACTCGCCCATTGTAAACATATAAATGGTTTTCTTAGTTATATTGATGAATTCAAATTTGATTTATGCCTATTATTTTCAGAACGGGAGATTATATTACTTTATTTTTTCGTTCTATGCATTCATGTCTTAAGAGTTTTTAAAATATTTTCAAGTCGAAATTTTTAATCAGCAAGACGCAATATATCCATAGATTCTGATGATTGAAGTATAACAACATTGAAGAAATTAACAAGAAAGTAAGAAAATCTCTCAAATTTTATTTCATAGACACCCTGTTAATCCCAAAATCTCTGCCAAGCGAGGAATAGATTTTTTTTTTAAGTCATTAAATGGATAGGCGGTAAAATATGATAGGCCGAATAAATATATGAATAGCTGAATAAATAAATGAACAAATAACAAACTAAACAAATAAATAGATAAATAAATAAATAAATGATAAAATAAATATATGAATCAGATAAAGAAATAGTGAAGGAATTTTTCTCACAATTTTGGGTGCCTTTTATAGTCAATTGTTTGGGTGGAAGGGGTGAAAACATTACCATTAAGTTTTGGGGTCTTCATGTTTGTCCTCTATGTCTGGCTCTCTGGCTGTCTCTCTGTCTGTCTGTATGCATCTTCATCTTCATACCACGCCCATCTTTATACCAAACGTGGGAACCTAATGAAGTGACCGGATGTACAGCCCTGTCTCACAATCACACATGTTCTGACCCATCAGTTTACATCCCTGGTCAAAAATATTTTTGGACTACTCATTGTGATTTTAATTACTGTCCTTCGATTAACAACGTATTAACAAGTAAAAGCTGGGAACAGAAAAAAACATACGTGAAAGGAAGAGGGAGAGAGAGAAATAGAGATAAAAAAGGGAGAGAGAGAGAGAGAGAGAGAGAGAGTGGGGGAGAGATGAAGGGAGGGGGAGAAAGAGATCCAGGGGGGGGGGGGGGGAGAGAATATGAGTGTATCATTGGACCAATACAAAAATGAAAACCATAAGATGTAACAAAGAAAACGTTGAATAAAACATAGCCAAGATAAAACCAAATTACTAAAAAGCCTTCTGCATCTAACAAAGATCGGCGTTGATAAAACAAAGAAAAGAAGAAAACAAAGCAATAACAAAACCAAAAAAAGGATTCTGAATTTCTCTTGAAAAGTACAGGAGAAGATTAAAGAGAGAGAGAGAGAGAGAGAGAGAGAGAATATCAAGATCTGGTCAGTTTCCGGTTTTGTAATCCGGTGTACAAGAGGAAGTGGAAACGTCTTTGCACACCCCATGCATGCTATGTAATTAGAGGACAACGTACTTTTGTCAACAATCTTGGTTCAAAGAAATACTCAAAGTTCATTCTAAATCAATAGTACAAAGAGTACCATGACTTTCTTTTATACTTTGTTTTAATTGCAAGATGCTTTTCTACCTTTTTGTTTTGTAATTCCTGAGTCAACGGAGCGTATGTCCTAGTTTTGAAAAGTTACAAACTTTTAGATGAATGTGAATTGATCCGCATAAACCCTTGCAGTATTCTTGGAAGCTAAATTGATCGCATTGTAAAAGACTTTTTAACAAAGTGCGAAAATAAAATATTTTGTTTCTATCGAAGATATTAGGTGCCTAATGATTAAATATATATTATGATGTATACGGTTTGTTTAGATGTTGTAGACATTTTTTGTGGTTTGATTGGTCTTTTGTTGTTGGTTGGAAAAAACTTAATTCATGAGGCTTGTGATCACTATCTCATTTAACCTATTCCTCTCATCAGCTTATAATTAATTTGCTGAATTCACACGGTATGTTCAGCAGCGAATGGTGTTTAATACGGTGGGAAAATGGGTTTGAAGATAGCAGCCTAATGACACAATCAAATCCTTGACTCTTATCAGGCGCCATTCATGTAATGGGCCCACTCGAAATAATTAGATGTGTCCATTCAAAAAGGTCTCGAAAACATTTCAAGTACTTCCGTCGCTCTACTAACGTAACAATTTAACTTTAGAGATATATCTGTTTGTTTGCTTGTTTGTTTGTTTGTTTATTTTTGTTCGTATTTTGTCTATTAAAAATTCCAGTTTACTACACTTTATTTATGAAAATATGACACGTTAATGAACATTAGCCGATAAGTTTAATTACAATAGTCTTTTCACTTATTAAAGCGTGCGTTGCTACGACCCATACCGTAGTATTTCTAGTACTTCCGTCGCTCTACTAACGTAACAATTTAACTTTAGAGATATTTATTTTTGTTTGCTTTTTTGTTTGTTTGTTTGTTTGTTTGTTTATTTTGTTCGTAATTTGTCTATTCAAAATTTCAGTTCAATGCACTTTATTTATGAAAATATGACACGTTAATGAACATTAGCCGATACTTTTAATTACAATAGTCTTTTCACTTATTAAAATGTGCGTTGCTACGACCCATATCGGAACGGAGAGGGGGGGGGGGGTGGGAATATATTATTAGGTGAACGTAACAAGTTATATTTTGTTGTTTTATTAAGCTCATATCGTAAGGTACGGCGATGTTGTTATCTATTGTTTTTCAATCTGTATCATTCACTGCATACAACAAAGCGGATAGGGTATTCAAAATAAAAAATAAAAGGCGAATATCTTACATCACTATGCCAATAACACGTTCACAATTTTCAGTTATATTCCGTTAATTAAGAAAATGTATCAGCTTGACAGATATTGACCATATAAGGGCACACGCCGAATATATTTTTCTCTTCATCCTATGTACATATAACACGCCTAAATATCGAGGCATACCCCGTCGTCTGTGCGGTTTTGATCAACCATGACAGAAATAATCATAATGGAATATTTCCAAGAACTCTCGTGCAGCCAATATTGGACTGTTTCTCTACCAGGAACCCACCCCCCCCCCTCTCTCTCTCTTTCTCTCTCTCTCTCTCCCTCTCTCTCACTCACTCAAACTCCCCTTTTCTCTCTCTCTATCTCATCTCTCTTTCTATCTCTTTCTCTCACTCACTCTCACTCTCACTCTCTGTCTCTTTTCTCTCTCCCCTCTTTTTCTCTATTTCTCTCTCTCTCTTTCTATATTTTTGTTTTCTCTCTCTCTTTCCATGTCTTTTCTCTCTCTCTCTCTCTCTCTCTCTCTCTCTCTCTCTCTCTCTCTCTAGTCTGTCCTTTTCTTTCTTTTACCCTTCACCCCCCCCTCTCTCTCTCTCTCTCTGGTTTACTGATGAGCCAATTAATAGTTGGGCTTGGTCTTGCTTGCTGAGAGGCAATGTACCCTACGCCGCTGGGTAGAGGCGCCCGAGCCCGAGTTTTTCTCTACCAGACCCTGCAGGAACATTCAATCAGCGGAGTGCTAGAAGGGCATTCACCCAAAGAGAAGGAGTTACGCCCTTCTACGGATGACCAGATAGAGATCAAGACATATTCGTTTTATTTCAAATTATGCCCCCTATTTTGCTTACCGTAAAAAAAACCTCTGAAACTCACAGTCTACTAATAACCTAAATGTGTGAGGAACTAATAAGTGTACATCACAAATACAACATCTAATTAAGAGTCGGGGTAGATCATGAAGATAAGAATTGCTAAATTGTGAGCTTAATCAGCTTATTTTCCCTTTTTATCAAATGTAAAAAATATAATTGTAGCACTTAACACATTAAGGTTGGCTTTTAAACTAAGTAAGGTCATACGGATATCCACGGTTAGCTTTTATTGTAATACAACTCAGAGCAGGTATACAGTGGATTTTTAATATTCATATATAGCTATATTTCCCCCTTTTATTTACGTGACCTTACAACTTATTTTTAGCCAAAATTTTAGTAATTCTTCCTTCTTCAACGAGGACAGTCGAGAGGATCGCTAGGATGGTGTTAGTTTTAATACACTCACAATGGAGTTAGACTTCAAATCATATACTATATTTAAAAAAATGCAAGTGATGAATTTCAGTATGTATTTCATCGCTATTTTACTGCAGGTGAGCCAAACACATTATAATTGACAGAAATACTATTTCACACCGAGAATTTTGACATGCAATGCCACATCTTAAAATTCTTCACACTGAGACAATTTTCTTTTCTGAAATTACAAAGATAAAATTATTCGTCATGGATTAAATGTTGTCAACGTTTTATAATCACAAATGATTCAAAATTCGACAAAATCTGCAAAAGATGTTGATTACCGTATGCACAGAGGATTGAGTATAAATGGTTAAAAATAATTATTTACTATTTCTTAATTGTCTTTCGGTCAGAATTGTGTTTACATTTGACTAATGCTCTGTTATGAATAATAAGTTAAAAGGCCATCGTTTTAGATTCTCATAAATTGGAAGAGGAAAAACATTTGATATAATAGAAGATTAATTCCTCTGTTTGGAATACTCTTTTGAATGCGGAAAGTTCGATTTAATATTTAATTCTTAAATATTTCTAAATGAAAGTTTTAGTACTTTATTGATTAATTATCAAGTTTATCCGTAATGTCAGTCATGATAGCTGTTATTAAAAGAGTATAGGCCTATATAGGCCTATATAACTTTATACTTGCTTGAATACTGTCGATAAATGTTAGCATTGGGTTACTCTCTCATGAAAATTTTAAAGCCAAAACAGTATTATTTAATAATGATTTATGATGTCATAATATTTCAACAAATATAAGGAGATTGAGGAGAAGCCGCAATTCAACTTCTATTGTATAGTACGGCTTGACCACGACTCCCAGTCTTCCGGGCTGGGAGGAGATGGCGACGATGGCCAACCGGGGTGCGGTGGAAGCGCGCAGTGAACGAACGAGTTCGCATCAATGAAAGATATAGAGAATTTCTTTTTTTGGTCATAGGCTGAAAATAACCGAAGTACTGCAGCGCACGAAATTAGCTGCTCGCCATGGGGTTGGCGGCGGAGCGGGGTCGGGGCGTGGGGCGGCCAAAGTTCCGTCAGTTTTCGGTCTAACCAGTAGGTACTCTCGCGTGGTGAAGAACTGACGGAAATGGTGGAGACCCCTTTTTTCAGATCTTGATTTGAGCTCATTAAAATGACGCAAATTGGGCAACGTCTGGTCGATCGTATATAAAAGAGAAAAAAAGGGAAGTATGCTCATGTACCGTAATATAATGGTATTCGAGACATAGACAGAATGCGAATTATACGATTGATTTGGGAAATAATGGCCTTCTAATTGTGGAGCCATTTTAAATCGTATGGACATAAATCGAATTCAAATATTACTGACTGTGACAGATGTATTCGTTATTGACTTGGTATATATCCATTGGAACCCATACTTAAAGGGGAAGTCCACCCTAATATTAAGTTGGTTTTGATAAAAGAAGAAACTTGAGAACAAAAATTATTTTAGGATGGATCGACCTGAAATATATTCTCCATGATATATTTTGAGAAGTACCCCAAGGGTGAAAACACTTGGGAGAAGAAAAAAAAATTAGTGATATCTGTGTACACGACAAATGGGAAAGTTATCCGTCACTACGTCACAGTCCACTGACAAATTTGCCAATTTGACATTCACATGGATGTAGTGATCTCATATTTCAAACATTCATAACTTTCTTATTATTGGTCCGATTTACTTCAAACTTTCGTCAACCTGTTTCTCTGAATGTTCTGCTTCCATACAAACAACTTTATTACAAGGGTTGGGTTGCCCTTGTTTTGCAGGAGTTGTAGCCATCTTCTTTTAAAGTCATCATAATGATTTCAACGCATCCCGTCAGCTCCAGTTCTATTAAAGACCGTCAATACTACTGGGCCAGAGGGGATTAGACCACACAGCAAGGTCACTGACAGGTGGCTATCTCATTAACTCAGCTCTCAACTAACATGAGAAAAAGAGGATCATGGGGGACCAACAGGCACCAATTGGAGAAGTTTTCTATATAGAGGGAGCAAGTAGCTACAAGTAGGACAGTGGGGCTTTAATTCATTTGAGAGGTCTCACGTGGAGTACATCATGTACAAAGAGAAACAGTGTTCTTAAACTAAGCTGATTTAAATTTAAAAATATTATATACATTGTTAAAAGTATTGATCAGTTTTGCGGAAATGAATGTAGGCCTAATTTGAAGGTAAACTTGACTTGACTAAATAGTATTCAAATGAGGTTGTGCCTTGATTCTTCTTTTCGATGTGTTATATAATTACTTGAACCTCAGACTTTTAATGGTCTGAGGTTTGATGTTCCTAATGATCACTTTTCAGATTCTTATTCTATTTTATTATTTAAATAGTTACTCGGAAAGGCCTATGACTTCACAATCATACAGATGAAAGCAATGTAATGTAACTTCTCACAGAATATTTTAAAGTAGAATATCTTCATTGTTATCATGATGTCTTCGTGCAAGTATGTTGTTGCTCTTTTATATTCTTTATTCTTTATATTCTTTTAATGTTTCTCCCCATCCTCATAAAAGTTCAAAGCCAGGTTTAGGAGCTTGATAAATCCTTCTTGTCCACGCAATAATATGTATAACGTAGCTCTCTTATGCGCAGAGAGTTCGTTTCGATCAGCAGTATATCGAGTCGTTATGACTAAGCAAACAGTACAATACTCGTACTCATGCAGAAAGAAAGCAATATTTCGGAGGGAAATAAATAGAATAGAGGAGGTGCAATGAATGTGTGTGTTTTGAAGGGAGCTTTGTTTCAAGATGTTTTATCTGCTGTGAGTCACCAATAATGATAGCGGAAAGCTAGCCCGATGGGACCGGCTCTCTGTGGCCGCGTCTTCACATAAACACCCGATTCAAGTTCACGGGTACATTGTATATAGTCTCTCCATCTTGCGTTGTGAACAATTTTCAAGAATATCGCTCACTTTCTATTAGTTAACATGGTTCAGTTTGTTTTACGTGCGTAGTTATTGGATTAGGATAGAGTTTTTGAGAATGAAATCATGGCTTTGTTTCTTATGATTCATTCTGCACTCATTTAAAGGGACGTGAACATATTTCGAAAATGTAGCAACTTTAGAAATGTTTAGAAATCTCTGAAACTAATCTAAAAGCCGTTTGTATCAACACTGCTATACATAATTTAAAAAGAATGAACAAATCTACATAATTATACAGTCTATGCTCAAATGAAGGAAATGATACTTCATTGAACTATAGTATTAGTACATGTATAACGTACATATTAATACCAAGGATAAGCTACTATAATTAAAATCTGCAATAAAAAGCAGCCGTACACACGCTCACATTTTTTGATATAATGCTTATGTTATAACTAATAGATGTAACGTAAACCTTTGGTGTCTTGTTAATGAATGAGATTTCAATAACAATGGGCTCATCAGTCTCGGTGATCAATTTATTAATAGGAAGAAAATCGGGAAGAGCTGGAGAGAAAGGGTAAGTGAAAGCGAGAAAGAGAGAGAGAGAAAGAGAGATAGTACGATCAAGGTAAACAAGAGGGAGAGAAAACAATGTAGAGGTAAATACAGAGGGTAGGAATGCAAGAGGGTGTGGGAGAAGAGAGAGAGAGAGAGAGAGAGAGAGAGAGAGAGAGGGAGAGAGAAAGGGGGATCAAAAAGCCTAGGGGATTGGTAGAAAACGAACTGACAGTCGTGTTTGCCTAAGCCCCGCCTCCCATTCCATGCCACTAGGGCTCTGCACAGCACCCCACATCTCACGCCAGCCATAAGCGACACACGGTGCCAATAACTGCACACGCGCGACAAATCAGCCCTCCAAGAGACGACCTGCTGATTTTCGTTACTCTTTTTACTACTTTCAGTGAATTCTCTGACGGGGTCTACGGCAATTCATCCATATAGTCGACATCAGACATCGACCGGTCTAGCTGCAACCACGGAGCACATTGTCCGGTACGGAGGCAGTTCAGGAGGAGTCACGAACGGGGTGTATGCTTACGACGAAAGCCGCTGGAAAGCTGCTGCAGCATCCTACCCTACCACCACCAACTTCAGCGGTGTTTACTGCGGCGGCTACGAGTACGACCCCCGAGAATACATCGGCGGGGAAATGGTGCACGCGCAGAAGATGAGCCACGACAGCGTGATGACGAACGGAGGAGGTGTTGGCATGAAATACTTGAATCATGTGAATGGGCGATGTGACGACTTGGATGTGAAACGCGAACCACAGCTCGACCTCAGGGAGCACTTCGAGCTGGATGACGACCCCATGAAGCAGCATCGTTACGGACGCAAGCGACGATTTCGGCAGTCGGAAGGCGAAGACGAGTGCCAGATCGGTGACAGCAGTGATGACGGCTCATCGACGGGCAGCGGAAGCCTGTCGCACAAAATCAGGCGAAAGGGACCGCAATCGTTCGACGAACTCCAGAATCAACGCGTCCTTGCCAATGTGCGAGAACGACAACGTACTCAATCACTAAACGATGCCTTCACTAACCTTCGTAAAATCATCCCTACACTACCCTCAGATAAACTGAGTAAGATACAGACTTTGAAGCTAGCATCGAGGTATATTGACTTTCTGTTCCAAGTTCTAAAGAGTGACGAGGAAGATCAAAAGATGGTGGGTAGCTGTAATTACATGGCCCACGAAAGACTTAGCTATGCGTTCTCGGTATGGAGGATGGAAGGGGCGTGGAATAGCATGGCATCGCATTGATAAAACATAAATACAGGTGAGAAAAACATTCAATTACTCTTCCTATTTACGTTTCCATCCTTAAAGAATACAGTGCATCCATATCAAATGTCATTTTTCAATATTGTGTATTGCCAATTAGGTTCCAATACCTCTTCCCCAGAATGGAGGCCTTTCCCTGGATCTCATGTTGATCATTTCATTATGATTTATCATTCTTGGATGCAACTGTACTTCAAAAAGCGTTATGGGAAAACTAAATTTCTCATGCTTGGACAGTCAGTGACTTAGCCGTCATGCATCTTTGATAACGTGACTAACTTTTTGGATTACCAATCTTCTTTTATTGCAATGAGGACGATTATTACCAAAGTAATTAATAGAGTATAATTGATATTCTCTGTAATTCTATGATATCCATTATACTTTATAATTACCGTACTACTTTGGGATAATATTTTTGTCTCGAATCTTTCTGTCGACAACTATTATAACTGAGAAGATATTTTTCCCATTGGCTTAAAATAAGTGTTCCCGCTCATTCGGCAACATCATTTTTTAAAAATCAGAATAGGCCTGCGATAGTTTCTTACCATATCATCTGGGAAAGCATCCAACATGCTGATGTAAACTGACCCACATAATTATAACGATATTTGGGTACGAATCATTGAAGAGAAGAGTTTTACTAATTGTACCGTTTCTTAATTGAAATGTACTGTATGGATTTTAACAAAAAAACACTATTATTTTCCATGCGGGCAAGTATCGACTGTATCGTCAGCTTTAACCACCACATGCACATGCACCAATCATGCATGTGTGGTTACGTTTCTATGTTTTCCAGTTCACAACTCATACTCCCCCTTCCCCTTGCTGGTCAGTAATGAATGGAGGTCAAAGTTCAGATTTACTCCTATTTTAGAAACAAACTGTGACGTATTCTGAATGTGGCAGGAATTTACTATTGGGACAGCGCTGATACATACATCCCTGATGAACTGCGATATCCTCCATTACTTTTTCAAGCGATCGTTAGTTTTTTTTCTTCTTCATGAATTAAAATACTAAATCTATACGATTTGTAGCTTTACCAATAAAACATAGAGCTTTGCTTAAATACATTAATGTTATTTGATATGAATTATTGATAAGATAAGTACAGGTGTCGGGGTAATTTATTCTATTATTATGTCCCTTTATTGTATACAGAGTCCGAATTAATGTATGTCAAGTGCCTATATCCCACAACGTAATTGTGACTGACAAATACCGACTGTATACATTGTCGAATTGACAGCGACAACAAACAATATTACTGCTACTGGATCGCTTTGCTCTCGTTATTTCATTAAAAAACCACATTTTCCTTCTCTTTTGCTTTCATCCAAATTTTTGATTTGAAAAGAAAAGAAATATTGTTGAAAGGATTTTTTCCCCACTTCAGGAGACAGAATTATCGGGTTTTATTAAGTAAATTTCCACGGCCCTTGATAAAAGCAGCCTTTATACAGAACGGACGATTTGTAGCTCATGGCTAGTTGCATAGGCCTTTACATTTAATATGGTATTGAAAACAATTAATAATTATGTCACGATCCTTCCTCTGTCTCCATATATATATATATATATATATATAAATATTTATACATGTATATGCAACCATTGTTTATCATTTGATACAATTTGAATGCTTTAGATGACCTACTATTGTTTGAATTACCATCCTGAGGAATTACGGCCCAGCTAATCTAAATACAATTTGGCACTATACCTCGTTATAATACTATCGTAGAGAATAGATGCAACCCAAACAAAGGTACTAATGACCAGCCCTTTTTATACAGAATTAAATGCCTGATGATCCTATTTTGATCTGACATTCGTCATCTAAATATAAATTGTGATTAATTTAGAACAATACGTTTGTCAGTCCGAATGCGTTGAACACCTGTTGGGAAACGATCAACGCAAACTTACAAACTGTCAAAAATAGTGTGTTCCGTAATCATCCTTTAAAACATTGCCGCGTTTTGTTGGGGAATGAGGTCAATTTTACAATCAACATGATCATGATTTCCTTAATTAATTCTGTGTTCTAAGCTTATACATTTGACATGAATATTCGATAGTGTATATGCCATATTTTTATATCATTACTACACGAGAAAATATAATTATCCCAGCAAATCTTCTCTAACGTGTATTTATTACATACATTGTTGTTGGTAAATACAGGGAAATCCTAAATCGCAGTTTACTTGTAAGTTGTGTATAAGCGATGACTTTCCTATGTGTAATCGTTTGGCAAGAAGCGTTCGTTCGACTTTTCACTCCGCCAATGTTTGGACCGTAACTCAGGATGATTCACGCATACTACTCCAAAATACTATCATATTCAGTTATGAAAATAACTTTTGAATGCGAGATCTTTAATTGAGTACGATCACCCTGCACATATGTTGATATTTACCTCCCATCCTCCCTGTCTAGCGGCCCATATGACGGGAGTAAAGCCCACTTCCACATGTTTTCCATTCGTTTCTTCTGACACGCTTTCCTTCCTCATCTTGTCATACGGACCAAATCTTTTTTTCCCCTCTCTCTCCCTTTTTCTCTGTTTTTCCCTTTGTTTTCGATTCTTGTCGCTTTTTTCCCGAGGATATGGGCGACATATCCCACAATTCCACACACGATAATTACTTCTCCTTTGTGTCTGCTTCGTGGCATTTCGCTTTTTTTACTCAAATTTTCTTCAGGCCTCCTACGTTCTCTGTTTTTCAGACAATAAACTATAAAACGTAATAAAACCATTATTTTTGTGAGCATTACGTTTGAATTTTTGAGCTCCTTTTGTTCTTCCAATTTGTATCCTTCCCTATTAATTCCCAACCGTTGAAAACTATGAATATGATAATAAAAATGTTTCCTTATTTTAGCTACATGTTTTTTTTCCCGCTCCAATTATTAGTTTTATCTGTATTTCGTAGGTAACCTCTTCACCATTGGCCTTTTGTTGCCATGGCAATTCATATTACTCATTCTAATTCGACCTTTGACCTCCTCTCATGCAGTTGTGTTGATGAATAGTTAGTCCTTGGATTTGGCACATCTACAGATCTTAGTCACAAATATTTTGTTTTTTAAACTTATAAAATAAGAATTAAATTATTAACAAAATCCGATGTTATGTATTTCAATCTCCAATCTTCAAACTGTTTTATTTTTGTTGAACCACATCAGAACAAAAGAAACGTAAAAATAACGATAATGGTGATACTGTTAAGTATTAATAATATTAATAATATACTACTACTACTACTACTACGACATTACTACTACTACAACAAAAACTACTACTACTACTACTACTACTACTACTAATACTAATACTGTACTACTACAAATACTACCAATACTACTACTACTACTACTACTGCTACTGCTACTGCTACTACTACTACTACTACTCCTACTCCTCCTACTATTGCTTATAACAATTTCTTGCGCAATTTTAGTACATAATATACAGCACGGTGCATTTAATAAATAATAACAAAAGGAGAAATACAAACTAAAGCAAAAAAAATCCATGATTTCGCCTCATTCTCGACCCATATCACAAGTCCCATGCTTCAATGTGTTTATCATATAGAACAAGGTCAGTTTATTAGTCGCCAATCAAACTCCAATATTTTCATATCATTATTAATTGAACATTGCTCAACGATGACTGATTTATGGTTTAGAGGTATTTATTTGTACAGAGACCGATAAAAACAAAAGCGCAGGCCTGGGCATCGGAATGGAGCGCCCGCGATTGAACGAGTGGCATGGCATAAAACAAGAACGTGGGACTCAAGCGAGCCTCTATGCCTACGCCAAGCAATTTTACATGCTCTTGATGGTACCTCTTTTGTGAAATATCAGAGTTGATTATCATACTTCAAGATTTCCGAATTACTATAAGTTTTAAAAAGAACTCTTAGAATATCAACTTACATTCCAGTTCTTAGATATTTGTTTACAATGTTCAATTCATCCGAAGCGCCAAATACTGAGTTTCATGGGGATCCGGTATTCGAACTTCGAAGTAGAGGCCTGAGACTCCTGTGAATGAAACTGAATTAATTGAAACACATTGCTCTCGTTTTAATCATCGCGACATGTTCTAGAGCCTTTTGTGGTGTTATAAAGCACTTGTATCAAAGTGTTTTCGACTGGAATAGCTTTGCTTTCTACATTAAACCTTTCTTTTTTTAGAAGCCAATGATCATCACTCAATCGTCCCTGCACAGATTGAGAGTGACTTTGTACATGATTCGGTTTGCCTGTTATCGAATAGAAACCTGTAGAGTAGAAATCGTTAATCCAACAAAAATCCTAGGCACTCACTCAGGTGGTGAAGCAATTGAATCCCAAGTCCTCGCCAGAGATAATCAGCATTCATTTGTACCCCAAACAAGGCCAGAATAGGGAGGCGTATGTGTCAATTTGATTTGCAGACGAGCCGCGCCAACAACGCAACATGTTGTCCAATTACGCGCCACAATGATCGGGCAGATGCCCCCGTTGACAAGTGCTTGACAGTACTAGATGCCTGGTGGAGTCATCTCATATTGGTCTACGTATATACAGCCTGTAAGTTGTAAGATTCGCAGAAAACAGAACTAATTGGTGCTAACTAATCACCCATCGACATCAATTTGATCTGAAAAGCAGTATTGTTTTAATCGAAGAGTGGACATTTTCACACGGATTCCAGAGATACAAAACCCTCTCAACTTTAGTTTTTAGTAAGGCGGAGAGAGAGTGGGGAGAGGGGACGAATTGGTCTACTAGCATGACTGGGTGTCAGTACGAGAAAATGGTCTCGTAATGGGTCATGCAATTTTCCAATAACATTTTTCAAAGTTCCTCTTCTTTCCTTATATTAGTTCCAGGACCTCTCCCCCTCCTCTCTCTCTCCATCTCTCTCATACACATACACACAAACACACACACACACACACACACACACACACCCTGTCTATTTCCTCACTCCTAGCAAATAGTACAAATACTTCAGAATCACAAGAAAATTGATTTCTGTATTTACGAAAGTAGCACGACATCTGGGTCAACGGGAAGTCTTACGTTCTATTTTTATTGATATCTCGGAAATAGGCGGATTCAAAAGTTGTGATATCTGATTGAATATTCAAAGGATTAAGTGAAATTAAAAGAAGGTAGAAGAAAACTGAATTCACCATACCGTAATCTACATTGAAAAATCATTTTGTATAATTAAAAAAAATTGTAATTGAAATGCCACACTCCTTGGAGGGGCCGGTCACTGAACCAGGAAGAAACAAATGTTTGAAAAGACATGTTTGTGCTGAAGTAATATTGTGTAGGCCTATGACAAGTTTGACCTTTTAATGTTACGTCCAGTGATTCATTTTGTTTTAAGATAGATTTTACAAATTATTGTCCAAAATTAATTAATATGACATTATGAATGACGACTTTGAATGTTTCGTGGGGGAAATAATCTCAGAAGAAATGAATTTATGAGATTTAAAGAATGATGGGAGTGAAAACATTATTTCAGGCTTAATCCTTGGAAAGAAAAAAGAAAAAACAAAAAAGCCGAGCCATATGCTTTGATTTTGACAGTATGACATGGTAAGTTAGCGACTAGGTCATTAGATGAAGAGTAATTTTATCTTAGTTTAACTTTAATTTGTGGCATTGTGACTTCTTCACTGGATGAGGTGATCCTTAGCTAGGTTGAAAATTGGAATTGGTTGCAGTGTCCCTTTAACTTGGTTTGAACTTGACAGTGAGGCATTGTGACTTGGACATTTGGTGAACATTCAATGTCCATATAACTTGGGTTGGTCCCGGGGCGACAGTGCGTCCCTTTAACTTGGTCTGAATTTGACAGTGAGGCATTGTGACTTGGACACTTTGGGTGAAAGTGTCCCTATAACTTGGGTTAGTAGGTCCATGCTTTAACTTGGTCTGAACTTGACAGTGAGGAAGCGTGACATGGTCTTTGGATAATGTGACCCTACACTTGATTGAACATCGGCATTAGTTGCAGTGCCCCTTTAACTTGGTTTGAATCTGACAATGAGGCATTGTGACTTGGACATTTGTGGGTGAAAATTAAGTGTCCCTATAACTTGGGTTGGTCCCGGGACGAAGTGTCCCTTTAACTTGGTTTGAACTTGGCAGTGAGGCATTGTGACTTGGACATTTGGGGTGAAAATTAAGTGTCCCTATATAACTTGAGTTGGTCCCGGGACGAAGTGTCCCAACTTATGTGTTGGTCCAGGGACGAAGTGTCCCTTTAAGTTAGTTTGAACTTGACAGTGAGGCATTGTGACTTGGTCTTTTGATAATATGACCCTACACTTGATTGAACATTAGCTGCAGTGTCCCTTTAACCTGGCTTGAACTTGACAGTGAGGAAGCGTGACATGGTCTTTGGATAATGTGACCCTACACTTGATTGAACATCGGCATCAGTTGCAGTGCCCCTTTAACTTGGTTTGAATCTGACAGTGAGGCATTGTGACTTGGTCATTCGGGGAAAATTAAGTGTCCCTATAACTGAATGTTAACTTGGGTTGGCCCCGGGACGAAGTGTCCCTTTAACTTGGTCTGAACTTGACAGTGAGGAAGCGTGACATGGTCTTTGGATAATGTGACCCTACACTTGATTGAACATCGGCATTAGTTGCAGTACCCCTTTAACTTGGTTTGAATCTGACAGTGAGGCATTGTGACTTGGTCATTCGGGGAAAATTAAGTGTCCCTATAACTGAATGTTAACTTGGGTTGGCCTCGGGACGAAGTGTCCCTTTAACTTGGTTTAAACATGAAAGTGATGACGCGTGACTTGGTCTTTGGATAATGTGGCACTACACTTGATTGAACATTGCCAGTAGTTGCAGTGTCCCTTTAACTTGGTCATTTGGGGTGAAAATTAAGTGTCCCTATAACTTGGGTTGGTCCCGGGACGTAGTGTCCCTTTAACTTGGTCTGAACTTGACAGTGAGGCATTGTGACTTGGGGTCTCACCATCTTTCCTAATCCAGAGAGATATCTCGTGGGAATCCAGCTGACTTACCTCTGCTCAATCTGCCATCTGCTGCAGGGAACTTCTCTCCCCCCTGACAGAGAAAAACGTAAAACACCAAAACATCTCGCAGAAATTAGTACCGATATTTACGAATGATGTAGGCCTGCACAAAAGCAAAACATCCCTGTCTATAGCACGAATTGCATTTCAAAAAGAAAAATATGTAATTGGATTAAAATTTCAATCAAAATTACAGTAATGATGGAGTAGAAAAGTAATATACCAAAACATCTCGCATAAATATGTACTGATATTTACGAATGATGTAGGTCTGCACGGCAACAAAACCTTCTGGCGTAGAGCATGAATTACATTTGAAAAGATGAAGGGTCACCGTGATTAGATACAAACTATAATAAGTATGATAGCAATCAGGGAATGGATAGCAACAAATTAATCTCAAACTGGGTACAGGTCACCTCACTTCCAATTTTTCAAAGTTTTTAAGTTAATTGGATTGTTAAAAAAGTTTGAAGATATTGTGACTTTGTCTTTATCTGTCATTATCTGTGAATTATATAGAAATATAACAGTTTCTGTATCGACGTAAACTAAGAAAACATGTGCAATTGAAAGGATAAAGTCCTGTTTTACACAAATTTGGAATGTGAAACTATGTAAACTATACCCTTATTGTTTCGTTTCTTTGTGATAAGTCTTCTAATAATCTTATTGCAGTCGAATCAGTAAAAAAAGACAGATTGAGGTTCGGGTTTCAATACAGAATTCCAGTGTGGCGAAAGAAATGCCCGGGGCTCGGAGGAAAACGCGATAGATCACAGTCGAGGGTCACTAAGGTATTTGAAGGAGGGGCAAGGGGGGGGGGGGTTGCCCCCTCCCGACAGATTTTCGACGAAGAACATAATTTTCCTGTAAGAAAGTCTTGGTGCGGTTTTATTTATAGAGGTTATGGTTAGTGGACAAGTCGCTGGACTGTGAGCCACAGGATATGGGTTCGAATCCCTGCCACAGCGCTAAAGTCCTTTGGCAAGATCTGTATTTGCCACATTCGATTCAGGTGAGCTAAATGGGTACATGGCAGGAATTAAATCCCTGACATACTGGAGCGCCATAATGCAACAACGCTTAACAAAGCCGGGTTAATAATCTTAGAACACCAGGAGTGTCAAGCTTGACAGGCAAACATCAACCCTCAATTAGCACTGTTATTATTTTATATTATTATAAGTAGTAGTAGTTATAGTAGTGGTAGTAGTAGATTACTACTACTGGTCGGTCGCAACACATCAAGGTTTCGCATTGTTTTGTGGGCAACTGGGCACCACCCCAAGCTTAAATGTACCCCCTCCTAAGGCCATGGCCTAAATATGCCACTGTCACGGGTTTAATGGTAGAATAAGGTAAAGGAGGATGGGAGGGGTCATGACTTGAGAGAGGGTCGGGAGAAGTGACCCCCAGGGTAGATATCTCGTCGGTATAATGGAGTTTGTAAGGTAAAACGGCTTACTTGACATGGGCTTTCCACACCAACTAAATCTCGGGATTGATGCAATCGCGACTAAACTTCAGTTCACCCAAGGAGGATATATCTTCCTTGGTTCACCCAATGTTTTAGAAGCCTTTTTACTTCATGCATACTGCCATTGCTACGATATCCAAATGAATAAGCCACTATTTCTTGTAATATTGCTCTTCTAATCTTGTTATAGACTTTACAAATACTATGAAATGAAATTTAACATTTTTAATGTACTTTAATTAAGTTAGCCATACCTGGCCATACCAAAGAAAGGCGACAGTACAAGGTCTCTGGGCAGCACTCGCAGCCTTTGGCAAGACAATAATTTATATTTTTTACTCTCGACCCAGGTTAAGTGAATGAATATCCTGTAAAATGAATTTTCGTAAAATACATCCTTTGGCAAGACATTAATGCACATTTGCCACTCTCCACCCAGGTGAGGTAAATGGTTTCGGGTAGGAATACACTTATTGAATGTTTGAGTGCCTTATCAGAGTAGCTCGGCCAGAGCTAGGGTGATAACAATTTTGTTTAGCACGTAGAAACTATTATTTGATTAGGCTTGATATAAATGCAGAGTCTGTCGCTGATGAATGTATCCATTCTTATCATCATCATTAGACCAGAGATATTCCAAAGACAGCGTTACCATGTTTGCCAATGGTGTTACTGTCTGACTTCACACGTTTCTGTGGCGTTCCCTGATGACTGTTAGCCCGGGGCTGTCCGGGGTCAGAGCATCTCCAAGGGGTGAAGGGGCGTGCTTACCCATCTCTTCCACTCATCAAACATCAAAGAATCAGAAAAAAAGGAAAAGATCTCTTCCATAATGAAGGAGGATTTTCCCTCCTTAGATTGAAGTTTGTGTAAGGCGAATTCTTAACCTCCAGAACAGTCTGGGGAATTCTGTTCAGCTAACGGGGGTCGTCAAAATAGGAAGCTGGCCCAGTTATACCTTACGACTTGTGACACAATTGATAGCGATCAAATCTTGTAGAGTTTGGAGGTCGCCTCGCAGGGGCAATGTCGTTGCCCCATTTTCGCTTTCTTCCTTCCTCTTGATCCAGAGGGTAATTTTGGTGAAATCTCGGCTAAAATCGTAAATCTGACATCAAAGACGGCTAAGATTACCGCCCAAATATTCTCTAGAAACCTCGCTTTGATACCAGATACGATTTTCTCTTCATGTTACAATTCCTTCTTTTAAATTCTACAGATTCCCGCATCCATTGAATGGAGGTATTGTTTCAATGCAGTTGTTGCTCTGCCATCACCATTCATAACGCCATGTTAGTTTTAGATTTATCGCTGGGAAACAAATACATGTACATGGAAAGTATTCATTTGCTGGCCTGTGTTTGAAGAGAACGAATTTGCTTTCTGGTTGGATTTTTGCAGCTGCCGTAACCTTGACAAGACTGATCTTCACTAGCGTACCGGTTGAGTGATTCGCGATCTAGCTAATAGTCAATCATTTTATATTTCCGTCGACTAACTAACTGCCTCGTATACCGGTACTTTCAAGAAACATACTTATTACATAGTTAGCATACGAAATTATAACTGTACAGAATGAGATCATGTTATTCTCTCATTTAATCGGATATTTGAATTTTAAAATAATACATTATATTTCTACCAAAAGAAACTTCCTCCCACGTGAAAATGTAATATTTGCTCAATGGAATGTACGCGAGTTTGAACGAACAAGAAAATATTTTATCCCTTGAAGAATGATAATGTCATTTTGTATAAAGGCTAATTAATATTCAGACTTTTCCCCTCTATTAATTGTTGCCACTTTGCAACACCGAGACCCCTATCTTATTTCTTTAAATAGCACTGTGGAATTCGAGTATTTTTTTTACGAGAAATGGTTATGATTTAATTGTATTTCGTCGGTTATGCACGCGAATGGCAATACATAATATTTCATAGTTTTCACTCGATCAAAGGAAAAAGGAGGATTTTTCCTTGATGTGATGCCATTATTTTCTAGGCTTAGCTTTGAATGTAAAAAAAAAAGGTGTATATCCCCTTGTTTTAATGGGACGTTTCAGAAAAAACCTGTCCCCATACATCATTCTGAATGATCCTTAGTGGATCAAGTTGTGAACATTTCGACCACGCTTATTCTGTCTTCTTGAGGGTAATGACGTCTTCAATTAGGACTCCCTCATCCATCTTCATCATCTCACCTTTCTGTTCTAATCCTCCCTCAATGCAGGTCCATTGTTTTACTGAAGATGAGACGGACGGATGGGTCTCTGTAATTTCATTCCATGCGTGTGGATTTCTGTTTTAATTTGAGGGTCAAGGTTTTGTAAAAATGAGGCTATCGATAAGATTTATGGCCTAGCTTTCCTCCTGTTCATCGTATCCGCTGATGAGCCTGCTACCTGTCACGTCCAGACCAACCTCACCGCTATGGTCATGATCACTGGAGGATCGGAGACAAATGATGCCATATTACATTTTGAAAAACGGACTTCTGCAATTTTGAATAGCTTCTAATGAATTCCATTTGACCAATAGAATATTCTTTTTTACATAATTTTAAAATTGTATCTTTCTCATTAAACGAAAATGCTTTCCAACCCTAATAACTGAGTATAACAACGCTTGATACAAATGTAGGTATGAAGCAGTGCTAGAACAAGATGATGCAGTCAAATGATAAGTTGAGCTAATTACAGAATCTTTTACATGGAAAGTGTCTAAAAACCTTCTTTTCGACAGTTTTAGTCATAATTATAGATAATAATAATTTTTCTTGCTTATATAGCGCCTACTTACTTTACCAGAAGTCTCTAAGCGCTCTACAATAATGCAGCATAATTACCCTGGCTTTAGCATGGTTAGATAGTTTCATAATGGGGTTATATGGCCATGCCAATTAAGATCACACTTCAGATTTAAAAAGGATATGGTTGTTAGCAGGTTTCTGATCAATATCGTCAACACGATCCATCGATCTCCTTTGCTCTGTACTTCTTGAGGATGTCTTGAACTGGGTTGAACTGATGTGAACTATTTGTCTCTGACGATAATAATAGAGGAACTGACAATATCCTAATCAGTCCCGTCTCAATCGCTGAGGCAATGTGTTAGCAGGAAATTCATACAGACCATGCCAGTGTGTCACGTCTATCAGCGCGAGTCTTCCAAAGGGAACCCTCCCCGGGATACTCCCTCCGTCTCCTCCTTCTTTGGATGACGCAACTGTCACGGGACTTGGTAGATCCTCATGTAACCATCTCGGGACGCTGAAGACATCATCCTCCATGAAAGTGAAAGGTTCCTCATCATCGACCACCGTCACCCGGTTGTAAATTGACCGGTAGTTGTTGTAATCCTGTATAGTCCTCCTTCAGTAGCTGTACCATAACAAAGTAGGCCTAAGTTTTCTAAACTAGTGCAGGGTTCTTGAAGAAGAAAACAAAATCTTCCGGCAATCCCAGAGTTTTGTTGAAAGAGTTTTTGCAGTATTCAGTTAGAGATCGTGTGTGTACGATCTGCATATAAATCAAAACAAGCCAGTAGAATTGTTCGAACCGTGGATTTGAACCAGCAATCAGCAGTAAATCTTCAAATCAGAAGGGATTTTAACCTCTAGTCTAGGCTCTAAACTGCTCCAACATCATAAAACATCTAATGCACCAGGCCATATCTGGTTCATTGCATAGACAAACATGATAAACTGGAAATGGAATCAAATTAGCATCTCAGAGACTCAGAATTGTATATTGCGCGAGTCATTCATTTGTCCATGTTTCCCAGTAGGACGGTAAGCGTAGGGACGGCACTTGTAGAGGTATGCGTTATAGAAATACATGTTATTATTAACTATTTGGAGGCTGTTATAGGAGAGATTTCACGAGGAAGAATTATTTCCACTTTAGTTCGACTCCCATATATTATATAGATTATCATTTTTTCTTACTTTTTTATAAATTAAGTTTCGATTCTCTAGATGTTGACATAATTTTTAGTCCGCACTTCTTTGGTATCACATGCGATTATTATCTAGCATTATCTGGCTATTTTCTGAGACACTTGATGACCCTGCCACGCACGACACGCAGCCAAATGCCATAGCGCTTAATATTACATAATATTATGTTCAGTGTTCCTATTTAATCCGCATTTACTTCTCCGTGCCTCCTTCTCTGCGATCAGCATTCTGAAACACTTGGCAGGCCTGACATGGTTGGTTCGCGCAGCCCAACGCCCGCGTGCTTCCTCAGGGGCTCAGGAGAGCTTCACGCGGTGGGTTCAGGGAGGGTAGTCAATTGAGCAGGGAACCACATATCCTGAACTTCAGGATTATTCATACCCGTTCGGTTTCCTTAGGTACACCTGTACTTTCTTCGAGTTCATTCCATGCTGTCTTGCAAATGCCCTTACACAGCACAAAACCATAGAGTAAGTGTATACTCGTGTAAAAGATGGAGAAATCAAAACGTTTTAACAGCATTACCCTTAAATTATATCTGAAATGTTTTACTTGTTGATTTTTCGACCTTTCCTGAGATCTTACTCAAATGTAGAGGTATATTTAAATTTAGACATCTATACGTTTAATATAAGAAAGGTATATTGAGCTATTTACATAGGCCTAAGTATATGCATATAATTATGTAAACCCTTTTGCCTTATGAACATATAAGGTGTTTCTAAATCGCGCCCATATACACATGATAAACACGAATGTATGAATATGCATTGTTGTCTGGGAATGCAATAGTTGACGTAATGTTTTAGAAAGATGAAATTAGTCCAGTTTAGTTAGATTGACACCCTAGAAGTTTAATGTTAAAGGCCTATCTATCCATCATGTAAATAAAAAAAAAAGAGACAATGGTCATTGTATTAACCTTGTGCAATCTGACCATCTGACCACGTAGGTCAACCTAAGGTCAATTATTGCTGCACTCTTGCTTCCTTTTGTGACCTTCGGTGCCCTTCCTTCCATTTTCCAAGAATTCGGGTAGTTGATGACTGTGATTACTTCTGTCGCATTGTCTTATGGTTAAACCTCAGGTTTAGGTCCATTGTGAATTTGTGATTATGTTCTTCTTCAGAATCCAGGCCATCAAAGGGGATATGAAGGGAGTGTCCGAAAGTGTATAGGCCTACCTGGTAGTACGTTCTTGGAAATCAGAAATATTGACCCAAGGACTTAAAAATCTTACAAAATCTATGACATGATGTGCGTGTGTGTGTGTGTGTGTGTGTGTGTGACAAAGCAACAACCAAAACAAAGGTTCTCACATTTTCAGGCGCCGTTTAATTAAAATAAAATGTTTTAACAAGTCAAGGAATATATAATATTACTACATATGTATGTTTTTTCAAACTTGCATATTTTGCTTAATTTCTTTCGACTAGGTTTAATATGGGGGCTTATTTAGCATAGACCCATCTTTTTGTTGCACTTTGGGAATACCACATTACATTTTGAATGGGACACGGGGGGTTCCCCTTCCCCTAGCTCCGCCACTGAATTCCGATATAGAAAAAGATTTCGTTCTGTACCTTCTTTGTAGACTGTGTATGTATTTGCATCGTCGGATTCTTGTAGCTGGGTCTAGCTGACCCAGCCAGGCCAGCCAGACGTCATCACCTCGACTATCGGCACATAGCAGGGGTGTTCGTCAGTCTGTTTGGAATGAAAGCTTTCGTGTTGCTCGCTCCATGCCAGAGCAAATAAACACGGAGGATGAGGAAGATATGTCCCCACACCTAGTCAATTCACACATACAAATTAATCCAAACTGGAATATATGAAGTGTAAAGTTCATGGTGTGTTCTAAAAACAATGATATGTTAACTTTAATGCATTGTCACTTGTTTTCCTTTGCTCGTCCAGGCCAGACAATTGCCATTTGGTAACAACAATATACTGATGATTATATAAACTTTTCCTTTTATTTTTTTTACCGATGCTTTGAAATAGTTTTGTTTTGTTTTATTACGGGAGAAGTTCCAATTTCATGACCAGAACATGTTCTCAATTGAAACTCATCTGGTATTGAAAAATATCGTTATTCGGACGTATTGTGAAATGGAAATAGAAATACGGAATGTTAACGACAATAAATACAAGATTTTTTAGTTTACATAGATTACTGTAGTAAACATGGGGCAGCTTAGAGCAGATCGAGAAATCGGGGAAGAAATGGCAATAATTAAAAACAATACAGTTGAAGATTTAGACCTATACCGGTTACACCCTGCGTGTTACGTGTTACACGATACCTGTTATTCAGCGGTTGCGTGGTGTCAAAACATTTCTTGAAAACATTTCTTTGGAAAACGCAGCTTTTGTTTCAAGCAAACATAAACACGATTACAATGACGTAATGATGTGTTCGAATTCTGGAGAGAATCAGTTCGAATTGACTGATAATACGTATTTATAATAACTCAATCTGTTAATGTTCAATGTCAGTTCTAGTTGGTTACACACTGGCAGACTACTCCATCCACAAATTCCATCGAGTGTCAAGACGTATAAAACCAAGAAGTTCTTGATAAAACCAGGTAAAACATTGTAAAAGGCAAAGTCCTGACAGCTTATTGGTCAATCAAGCATTAGCATGAAACGCGCATGCGTAACTTCTTTATTCGAACTACGAGCCAAGAATGTGTCAAAACTTGCCATTTTTAGCTGCCGTTTCTTCTAATATGGTGCATTATTTTAAATTCCACAAAAAAGCAACTAATCTTGAGGAAAATGGAAGAGGACAGCACCCAGAGACTGCATGTGTACATTATACCCATGGGCCTGATCTCAACGCCATCTTGAGGAGCGATGGGAAACATCGTTGGTATTCTACCCGTTGACGATATGATCATCAATATGAACGTCAATAGGATTACGATAAATTAGCATGCCACATCAAATAGGAAAATGTAATGCCTATCAAAAATGATTGTATCGACTTGTCTAGACACTGTGATTTCCGCATACAAGAGCTATCACTTGGCAATACAGTCTCCTTGCAGGATGTTTTGGATGACACTAAAAGATGACTGTGTTGACATTTTGTGGTAGCTTTTTTGGACTTGCCCGGCCGGCTGGGTCCACGAATCTAGAACATGGAAAAAGGGGAGAAAGACAGAACCAGATAAATGTTGTAATTTGAGATCAGACTTTGGTGTGTCAATGATGGCGGGAAAACGTGGGATGTGAGAGAATAGGCCAAGATCCAACTCATACAATGGTGACGTCATCCATCATATCCACATTGGAGTTGTATCTGTGATACAGTTATCCAATATCAATGTTATTAGACCTATGCTCTTGCAGTCTGTGATTATTCACTAATTTGCCAATTTTGTTTTGCTCAATGTGATTCATAGTAAAAGTCCGGGGGAATAAATCTAACTGCTGCATTCTCATTATATTATGTCCTTGCAATTTGTGATTATTTATAATAATAATAATACATCACATGTATAACGCTCCTAATACTTTGTTTCTAGGCGCAGTATATACTACGCCTAGAAACTGTCTGCTATTTATGCCTATAATGTCTTTTTAAATATTTTTTAAAGTTCGGTGTATTTTCATATTAAACTCCTGGGTATATGAGTCTAGATATTGGTACGAATTGAATAAAATTGCAGTCTCATTATGCTCTTGCAATCTGTGATCATGCAGGCCTTTAAGGCTTACTAATTTTTCATTGTTGGCCTACTAGGATATAAATCACATTAAAAGCCTGGGTGGATGAGTCTAGATATTGGTACAAATTGAATCAAATGGGTGATGGCGGTTTCTTTTCCAACTCCCCAATTCTCGTTACCATCGCCCATTCTCTTCATACTCTTTCATAATTGCGAGATCTCTAGAGGCTAGATTAGAGGCGGTGTCGAGTGATGACTGCCGCAACTAATTTAAGACGTTGGCGGAATCCACAGTTGGGCAAGTGGGAAGCCTTGCAAAAATACGTGCTGGAAAGCCTCTCAAAATATGGCAGAATTAAGTATCCCTCGCCTAATGGAGGGACTTTAAACTTTCCTGTACAACCCCCGACAACTCTGTAAATTCAAATATTTTCATACAACTTTATTATCTAACATCTAACTCCATTTTAAGCGATGTGTTAATATTTAATGACGTTAAAACTTTACTTCTTGTCTTAGTATCAGGACATTTTGCCGTATGAATTTAGTCCTGTCAAATGTCTTTGACGCCATTTCCCTGGACTGTTTGCTAGGTTTAATCAGGGAGTTGGCACTCCCACGTCTAATTGTATTTACTAACAACAAAGATGGCTTCCAGAAGAATGATCAAAGATTTTGTTTGTTTTGATTTAGTAGCACAGTATTCTGCAACAGAAAGTAGTTGGTTGATAGTGTATCCACCCTCGCTCTCTTTTCTCACACCCTCACACATAGACACTCACAATACACGCACCAACATTTACAGGATTCCATACTTCTGCCCCGTTTGTGCACACCATGCACACGCAGTCAGTCACCCACTTCATTTAAAGGGATCCGGTAACTTTGTCTCAGATTCTGAAATAAAATTCTGGATTTAGCTCATGATGCAATGATAATTATAAACCTTTAGGTCAGTCAGGAACCCCATGACTTTCACAAGCCGATCGCCTCTCTGATTATCAAGATATTTATGATTGGAATTACACATTTTGAAAACCGTTCGCCTGACGGTTTTCATAACACTACAGTCTATTGGGGAAAACGAGTATGGTAAAACCGGTCACTCAAAGATTTTTTTACTTTTTTGAGGCACTTCTTGATCATTTTGAAGCGCAATTTTTGTAGGGCTTCAATATTACACCATATCACAGACACTGATAACACGTATGGCCGTGTATCTCATATTTAACATTGTTAAACGATCCCTTTAATGTTACCCAACTGTTTATTTTCAACAATAGGGGTCTAAATTACAAGCTGGGCCCAACAAGGACCCGGAAAACCCCTGCAAAGTAATTTATTTACCCGGGTCAGCTTTTTGTTTCAATATTTTCTGCTTCTTAAATGACTAAAACTAACAATGACGTAGGACTGATTTCCTCGGGCTACTTTGGTACTCTACTGGGCGCCAATTTCATTGTTCAGGTTAGCCGGGGGAGAGGACTGAAATTTGAAGCGAATTTGTTGTGGGTTTTAAGAGGAGTAGGGGTAGAAACATTCAAGGCATGTACATGAATTAGGTCGATAATTAATCTAGGAAGGAGGTGCAGTTGCAACTAATAAATCAACATTTGAAATGGCATGAGTGACAACAGTTTTGGTTGATTTAAACTTGAATGAAAAGTTGAATCATGTATCAATAATTAAATATGTTAAAAGAGTTACATCTGCTATTTTGAAGTTGTTATCACTCGTGACAATTTCAGATATTGATTTAACTTTTGATACGTATCGCTGCTGTATGCATGCAAATCTGCAATCCGTCGCAGAATGTTTCTTGTTCATGACATGGAACCAAGTGTAGCTATTTTTTGTACAAAGTTCTTTCTTTTCCAAAATCACGTACTGCAGACTTGAGCCGTTGGTTGAGCTATAGGAAATGAGTTACGGTGTGTACGGTAAACATGTCCTGTGGTATTGACATTACCTTGAAACATCGCGATGATTCAGCCTGGTGTGAATTGCCCTTATTGTGATGGTGACTCTGTCAATGTGTTCCGTATGATTCTCAATGTCATTCACTCAAGGGTTTCCTTGTTTAGATATGATTTCTATCGCGATTTGACATTACACCCACTTTCACCCGGTACCCCTTTTTGTATTTTTAAAAGAGATGTTTATGATCGAGTTTAGGCCTCCCCCCCCCCCCCGAAAAAAAAATTACAATGCCTGATCAATAAATTTGAACTTGAAATTGAAATTGAATACAAATAAATAAAAATTAAGATATTTTTTGTTTATAAATCGTTGCTCCTCGCGATGAAGTGAAGCTCGAATAGAATCACTATTGTCATTATCCATGTCACCCTAAAGCAATGTTCTTGACACACTTAATGCGGGCAGTTCAATGCTTCTTCTTTCTCAGTTTCATTTCTTCATTTTTTTGTATCAAACGAGAAGGGAAATCCCAGATATTCTTCAGCGGAAAGATAAACCGCGAGAAATGATGCCAAACCAACTTTTGTGGTTTTATTAAGCTTTGTCTTTTCCCTTGCTCGAGGAGTATCGAAGGAACAACCCGATAGTTGTGATTCACTCTTTCTGCTCCGTCTTGGGAATTGCGTTAATCTTTAAAGAGAAGGGAAGAAATCATATTTTGACACTTTGTAAAATCAACTACAGAATGTTTTGTTTCCAAGCATCGCTCATGCCATGCGGGTACGTGGAAAAGAAATACATTTTGTGTTCATACAATGACGTCTTATTCAAAATAAGAACTTATTTAAAAAAGATAAGAAAGAATATCAACGTATTGTTTGTATAATCATCTACAAACTTGTTTTATTTATGCATTGCTCATGATCTACATAAATTGATCTAATTATTTGCATTTGGAACGTGTATTATTGACTTTTTGATACGAAACAAGACTACATAATTTATTGATATATACTCTCTATTTTTATTTTATGTAAAGTAAATATGTAACAATAATCATTGACAAAGGCGATCATACGATTCTTTATCAATTTTCAATGAAGGTACAGGTATATTCTTTTATAATGAGAATGGCAAAATTTGTTGATTCGGATTCGAGTGGTTTAAAGATAAACTTTAGTTCTGGTTTTAAAAAAAAAAATTCTCACAGAATCAAACGAAACTTACACTGAATGTTCAAAATTACAAATAAATATCATTTGCCAAACAATTTAGATACAAAATGTAAACTGGCTGAGCATAGAAAGATAAGGAAATCAAGGTAACTAGCCCCGACACCATTTGTGTAGTTCCATATACATCTTTCTGTGTACAGTGCTTGTTACTTTACGAAGACTTGGCAGGCAAAATTTATTATGATTATGATGACTCCAGAACCTTGCAGTACAAACCAATACTTACATGATTAACTTTGTCTGATCCATTCCACACCTTTTCTGTCACATTGCAATCTCATGACCAGAACTCAACTTTATCTGTAAGGTTGTTAGTTAATCTTGAGTGATGATGAAGCATATATTTCAGCATCAATTGTCATTCCATGCACACCTGTTGTGGTGTTTTCATCCAGCTAATATCCTGGATGATGATGAGACTGGTCAGTTACGTGACTTAACGACCTTACCTGACCAAGGACATGCTCAACTCTTATTCACAGGGGATAGTAACTATCAATTAAATTCAATTATCTCACCGTTTTGCACCCCCACCCCCCCCCCCCAAAGCACACACAACCCCCACTATCTCTCCGTATATAATATATATATATATATATCTTAATTTGTGTCATTCCTGGTTATTGTTATCTTTACTCTTACACTCAAGTATCTATGTTACACGATTATCTCAACATTTGTCATCCAATGTATACACGAAATTGAGAATTATCCTATTTGTTTCGATTGAAATCATTAAAATTTTAATTTTAATTTTGAAATTATATACGTCATTAATATACATAAACACACAAAATAATGATGCTCCGTCCAGCTAGTAATCCATTTATTATGAATACGTCTTTACGACCGGAAGTACCTTCATCACGTTTATAGGGGATAGACAAGATTTTGTACCTAAGTTTTAGATATAGGTAAGAACAAACAAAACACAACTAAAGCCTCGGTCACAAATGCCATTACGAACTGCTACGAACGCCGTACGAACGATTTTCCCACAATGGCTATTCGGGAAGACAATGGAAAAACAGGGAGATTCGTACGAAATTATCGTTCGTACGAACCTTTGTGACCGTAGCATTAACAAAATGTAAAAATCTGAAACGTGAATGTAGGCCTCGGCTTTGGGCAGGGTGGATGGCCCACTCAAGTGACATAGCATTACGTCTAAAATGGATGTGCAGATTTCAAAGGCATAGCCATGCACGTTACGGTATAGATTGTTTTTACGATGGCGGGTGTGTGCGGGAGCGGGCAGCAGTCAGCTCTGTCTGGATTGATGGGCCAGTTTCGGCGCTCTCTCAATCGAGGTCATGCTATTTGATGGCGGAGTGGAACTCGGGCGAGCAAGATTTATACCCCTTCTGAGGCAGGGTCGAGTGAGTTACGACCTTTCACTCTAATAAGATCGTAATGACCGCAGATTGCACACATATATCTTCCCTCGTTTTTTTATGGAGTCAAACGACAAATATGAATGTTGTATTTATGTGTACGGGAAGCGACCGGGGGAACTTCGACCTGTGAAAACACATCGACATTCGTGGATTATCTATATGCTTTGTTCAAGGCAGTTGTATTCATATCTTTTTCAATAACGGCATTTTTGTTCTTTTTATTATAATTCAAATAAGGTATAAAATTAAAACATTAGACCCTGTATACTATTTGTCTCTCAGATAAAATGATGAAATGTTGATGAGGAATGATTTCAAATTGGTGCATACTTTGAACAATTAAAGATAATAATTGATTTAGTTATTGGAATTTTCATCATTATTGATGACTATTTACGCAGCTTTTTGGAACATTCTTTCAAATCAAAACGAATAACTGTGACATGCATTCTCGATCCGATCGTAACGTTCTACAGCAGTTCATAATAATGATATAATAATAATAATAATAGCCTAATAGTCCACTCCAAATTTTATTAAACCGAAACGGAAATTCTTTTTGCCCAATTGATCGTGAGCTATTGTTTTCATCTGCATTCAGCTTTAATTGTACAAAATTATCATATGACTGAATTTATTTTACGTACATTAGCCCAGTCTTTCTAATGGCACCGCAGGAAGTTGTACGCAGCCAATAGTTTAACGATATTTTATTAATTGTATTAAACTTCTAAGCCTGACGAGGGAAGGAGCATTTACATCTCCCCTCGGTTCACAATATTGGTATACGCTTGAGGATGTTGGTGGTAAAATACCCCTACAGCTACCCTCATTTTTGGACGCCTCCCAATATCACCTCTCATCATCTCTACGTAATAACCGTCACACTAGCCACAAGGCCTGCCATGCAGCTAGGGGCGGACGATGGATTTTAATTTTGTCAAACGAAAGAGGGGGCACAATCCTGACAGGTACACAATGAAGGGGACAAATTATGGGGGGGGGGGACAACGAGCTGGATGCCCCCCCCCCCCCCCCCCGTACATGCACCGGTGCTCTCACCTATAACCCTACCCCTTATACATGGGTAAGAGTTTGATGGCCTGCCTGAGGTGTAGCCGGAGAAGTGAATCCCTTGGTGTTCGTTGAGGAGCGAGAGAGAACGTGCCCGTGGTAAATGGAGCGTCGTGGATCATTGCAAGGGCCACGGAGGAACATTGCAACCAAGCGGCAAGACGTTGTTCAAAGATGTTTATCAAAGAAATACACATCGGAATAGAACTCGAGGGTATTCACTACCCACCCCCACCCACCCGTCGTAATTTTTCTCTCTCTATCTCTCTCTCTCTCTCTCTCTCTTACATGCTATTCCCCCCTCTCTCTCTTTCTTTTTCATGCTATCCTCCCTCTCTTTCTTACTCTTCAAACATATCACTTCATCGTATCTCATCCTTTTCTTTTGCTTATCTCAGGTGTTGAACTATGCCCTTCTCATCTCTCCTATTTGCACGCTCCGCTCTTTCGTCATTACATGCGGGTTAGAGGGAAGGGGCAAGGGGGGGGGGTAGGGGGTAAGGGATTGTGGCCGTGTAACTAATCTCCGTTCATGAGGTCACAGCACTACAAACATATAAATATTTAGCACCTGAAACAGTTCGTTTACACTCTAACATCCCAAAACTTTCTCCTTATTTTAACTATTTCTTTTAAAATGAAGATCTGTATTTTATCTATATAACTCTCTAAATTTTATATATATATATTTTTTTGTTAAGCTTCAGTCAGTCAGTATGAATACCATGGATGGAATAGGTATCCCTCATGAATACTGCCTTGTGTCTACTGTGTAGTCATATATCATGGTTCTTTAATAGTACAGTTCATAGATGGAGATCTAGTGCTGTTGCCAGTGTCAGTCCTGGTACTTCGATTTTGCTTCCAATGTCCCACTTTTTTTTACTGTCACTCTCACCTCATTATACTCCTCTTCTTGTTAAAATAGTATTTGTATGTTCATTAGTGGGAGACGTTTCCCTGTATGTACGCCACAGTTTGCAAAACTGTTTTTATAAACCGCCCCCCCCCCCCCAAATCCTCAATATGGCGTGTGTCATTTAGTCCATACACACGACACCACAAAACCCATTCCGTTGACTGTGGGTCACGTGACTGACACGGGTTCGGTGACCGGGCGGTGAACGCATTCGGGAATTTATGACAATAAATAGTTGAAATGAACAATGTTATGGTATATATATCATTTCTAATGTTGTTTTGACTGAGATGTAATCAAATGCTAGGTGGTCTGAATATAAAATCAACCGAAGTTATTATTTGGATTCACCATTGTTTTAGCCTCTCATTTAGGTTGAATGCTTTAAAAGAAATGTCATATTGAAGGCATTGTTCTGTTCCCCCTCCTTAGCTTCGTGTATTTGCACCTAACTTCATTGTTCTCTTTTTATAAATTATCGTTTATTTTGCTGTCTTTATTTTTTTCTTTCTTTTCTGTCTCCTCTCCTGACTTTCAACTTCTCTTTTAGTATCAGTTGTTTTAATATTGTTTCAATAAAACACGATCTTAACTACTTTTGCCATATCTTTAGATGTGCGCGAGCATTAATACAATGAGGTATCACGTAACCCGCACTTTATTTTTTTATACAGGATATATTCAATAGGGTACTAGTTGAAGTTTCCTTTGATTTGATTTTGCGAAAGTAGTTGCAATCGTGTTAAAAAATTAAATGATCAAAACCATTTTACAATGCTAGATGTTCAATGTATCTTCGTCGTTGTAATGTATAATATTACCATCAAAAATGAAGAAAATCAATACATCGATCCTCTATTTATTGTTAATAATTGTTTGTAATTTCTTTCATCTTTTATGCAGGTCCCAGAAGATAGTCTTTGAGAGGACTTCTCATCGGTAGATGAAAATGAACTAGTTGATCGCATCCATCCCGAAAACGATGGAGCTTCGAGTGGATGGGGCTTCGAGTCGCGGAAGGTGCTTTGCTTATATAAGCTTTGCTTTGTTGCTCGACACATCAAAAACAACAGCAACTTTTACATCATCATCATCATCATCGTTGTCATCCATATCGTCAACGACACCGACTTCAACAGCAGCACAACAACAACAACTGCAACAACGTCAACTACAGCAACATCATCAACTAGAATAGCAACTACAGCAACAGTCTAAATCTAATCAACAACAACATAAGCATGTTTTACTACAATCCTTTGGCAATATCCATGGAAAAAGACACGTAGCAAGTTTATCAACAATGTTACATCTCCGGCGCCTACGCGAATCCGACTTGATGACCATACACTTGACATTGCTTTATTCATTAGTGCCTTCTTTGTGCTTTATATTTGGAAAAAAAATCCAGAATTTGACATCAAATGAAAATGCAAAGGTTACATTTTCTTGAGGATATTAACTGACAGAGACTTCGCAATTTCATCCATCTTTAGAAGCCTTGTCTGTTTGGTGATCAAGGGGGAACCCCGGAGGAGTACAGGTGATTCGAACAGTCGCGAAGGTGACTTAGAAACATTGTAAAAGGTGCTTGCCAATTTTATTTTAAAAGCTCTTGATATTATAAGAAACAATGGACGCTAGAGATTAGGCAATAACGATTGAAACAGCTTCCAGATCTACCGCCCTCTATCTATCATTTGAAGTCATTAAAGAACATTGAAACTCATGAATGACCGGATCTTGTACTATGCACAAACACAAATCTATATTTTCTCATGTATCATTCTTGCCTTTAATCACATTTTGATCTTCCTATGAATGTAGTCTTCCATGCACTCCACTGATCAAACTTGCCTTTGTAATTAATGTCTTCCTTCTGATGCAAATGCTCGTGATTTTAAAAACGTCTATATTTTCTTAATCGAGTGATCGTCTTCTTTTAAAGGCATACTTTTAGCGATAGGTTCACACGTTTAGCGAGTTTCCATAAGATTTTGTAATAAGAGGCTCATGGTACCAAACAACACTGGAAAAGTACAACAGTTTATTTTGTTAGTATTGAATTGAGTGATTTACTAATAAGATGAAATCATGAAAATGTTTGCTAATAATCAACTTCTGGATGATGTGTATTTCATTCGATTCATTTAATTTCAGAGTAGACTTTTATGATTTGTGTTGAAAGGCTGACTCAGACCAAACTTTGTTCTCTTGTTTCAATAGCATAAAATATGTAAGAACATGTTTTTGTACAATGTGTTTCTTCTTATTAGTTTATTTTTGTGCATTTACATAAATTGCAATGACACTAATTGCTACGGAATTGAGTTGTCGAAAATTTCTCTTAATTCGAAAATCCTCGACGACATTGGTCTTGTTGCCAACTAAATAATAGACGTCCTTTTGATCTATGAACGATGTTGCAACAAATAAGCATACTTTTTATTAATAATTACCAGCAGTCTTTCTCAAAGTTTATGATCAAATCCGATCAACAGTGGCGTAGCATGGGTCCACTCGAGGAGGGGGCGGGGGAGGGGGTGGGCTAGTGTCATAGGGGAGGGGTGAATGCAGTACGAGAAGTTTTTGGTAGGGTTCGTATCTTTATTTCGACGTTATCCTCGCCTCCCCTTTCTTCATATGTCTCTATTACTGTCTTTTTCGGCCATTCGATTGGAGGATGACGCCCCCCCCCCCTCCCGCTGTGTCACTGCAGCTACGCCACTGAAGATCAACAATAAAAAAATTTAGGAGAGAGGAGAATAGTCTGTTACTATCCATATTCACTGCGTTTCTTTCATTCTGTAGTCATTCTCGTAGCGTTAGACTGTGTAAATGTAATTCTGAAGGTACTATTGGAAATTTTGAGGGCTAGCTCTCATAAAATATTCATCAAAGTAATATTCAAGGGGAAACAGATGAATAAAGACAAATAACAAAATGGTGAAATCTTTCTTGAATAGAAAAGATTGGGAGGGGATTGTGAAACATTGCCCAATTGCGTTTACGAAGTGTATTCACAAACGAAGCGAATTCCTTATTAACAACACTAGACTATGAAAAAGATATTCGTGTGGTTTTTTTTTTTTTTGCTTGAAAGTTTGAAAAGGTTTTTTTCAAACACGTCTTTAAGAAAATTAAGAATGTAATCACTTTCAATTACCATTAAATAAGTCAAATAGTACCTTCAAGTAAATCAACACATAATTCGTTTCATTTTAGTCGATCGAATTTCTTTGTAGGCCATTACATGTACTTAATTCTTTTTATTTTGTTTCCATAACACGTACTTATTTTTGTCAGATGTTTTTGTTTTACAGACTAGCTAATTGTTATTGTGGACGTAGTCATAGCGATAGCACAGCCAATGTCTCTAGTATTTAAACTGGTGTTTCTTTCAATGATGGGGGAATAGGAGAAGTATATTTGCCTGATAAAAATGATTCAAAATCTTTAAAAAATCTATAAAAAAACAACAACCTAAATTGAGATAATATGTGCTCGTATAATTATGATACTGGGTATTTAAGGATACAAACTGTTGTCATCTTAGAGTAAGAACTGTTCATTCAATGTGCTCGTTCCAGGAAGTGCCTAAGAAAATTTGGTTTACAATGTCACTGGTCAACTTGAACTCAAGTTAATCTTCTATTGCTTTATCGGGCAAGCCTGAGGAAAGCGGTATGGCAGCTCCAGGTAGTCAGTTTGAAAGGAGTGCAAAATATTTCAAAAGAAATGTAGAATTATTTTTATTTGCGCTCATTGTCAAAAACGCCAGCATTTGTTCACCGGCAGATCCATGAGTGCAAGAGCCTTCAAAACGAAATATTATTTGCCGTCGACTTTTATTGTATATGCTACAATTTGTAAGATATTGTAAATAACATATTTGAAGTCAATATGTAGATTGTAATTGGTCTTGTAAATGTTCGTTCCTTCATGTATTATTTCAAATAAAAATAGAAGAAACACGTATGGAATCGGGTATTTTGAGTTGTTTCTTCATTTTTTCTTCATCTAAAAGCCTCGTTCGGGTATTCATGTCTGTAGAATAAAAGAAAACAGAAGCTTGATTTTGATGAACAAAGAGATAGAGAGAGAAAGAGAGACAGAATAAGGAGTGAGAGATAGATAGAGACAGAGAAACAGGGAGACAGATAGATAGAGACAGACAGACAGAAATGGACACAGAGACGGAAAGTGAAAGAGATGGAGAGATGGTTGGGGTATAAAGTTACGGAGAGAGGGAAAAGAAATAAAGGTAAAGACCAGTATTGGAAACGCCCCAATTTAAACAAAAATGAAATGGAAGCTCTTATTACCAATAATGTGAAAGAATATGTTTTGACTAATACATGATGATAAAAAAATTGCCGGGAAACCGCCTACTAATTGATATATTTGGTAAATTAGTTTATCTATTGGTGTGTGAGAGATAAACGCACGTGTCGCGCACGGTGTGCGTAGTCCCATATACATCTTTATGTGAACAGTGCTTGTAACTTTACGAAGACTGGGTCAAATTTCTTATCATTTCGATGATTCCAGAACCTTGCAGTACACACCAATACTTATATGCTAGATGATCAACCTTTCTGATCGATTCCACAACGTTTCTTTCACAATGTCATCGCATGACCAGAACTGGTCTTTATCTTTAACATGGGTTACAGAGAGAGAGAGAGAGAGGGGGGGGGGTAAGAGGGAGCGAGAGAGAGAGAGAGAGAGAGAGAGAGAGAGAGAGAGAGAGAGAGAGAGAGAGAGATGTGCGGGGTAGCAAGTGACAGAGAGAGGGGAAAGAATTGAATATGGATTAGAGAGAGAGAGGGGGAAGAGAAAGTTCTTGTGTTTCCCTGCTAAAAGTCTAATTGAATTTAAATGCCATTTGTATTACCCCAGCTATTGTCAGGTACCCTTTTCACACCTGTTCGGAGGGTGGCAAATGTTGATGACGCTAGTCCCTTGGACTGAGAGTAAATTGAATGAACTACTAAACCACGACACCTACACATAATTATTATAAGAAAGGACTCCTGACTTTAATATGATCGAAGAATAGCATTTGATGCAAGATACTGTTTTCCTATGTAAACAATATATATTGGTCAAAGTGAATCAACTATTTTCGGTTCAATTGATTTTGAATCGTACTTCACTGTGGAATGACCAGACTTCCTCGTCAGTTTTCGGACAAAAAAATCAGGAAATAAAGATAAGAAACAAAGTGCACTGTACACAATTATTCTCTCTCTCTCTCTCTCTCTCTCTCTCTTTTTCTTTCTTTTTCTTTTTCTTCTTCTTCTTCTTCTACTTCTCCTCTGTTGTAGTCCGCGTTATATGGCAATTAGTCAAATTTGACTTTTTTTCACAAACCGATACGCACACACCAACTTATAGCCAATCACAGCCCTCAAAATTAGGATTTATGGCATAACAATAGAAAACTGTCGCTCGCACCAGATTTTAGCCAATGACGGCTTGGCATTGGGACGTAAAGCGCAAGGGGATATCATATTGATGACGTAACAATTGGAAACTTATTCCTATTTGGATGTTCATTATAATTATCTCGTCTCCCAATCATGTCTCGGATACTTTGTGTCAGTCGCTCATTTTCCGCCAGGACGCGAGCCAATATCATAAAGAAGACGAAAATATTATGCTGCCTCGATTCAGGTAGGATGAGGGGGGAGGGGGGAGGGAGGGGGGTTGGGGGGTTGGGCGGCAACATTTATAGGCTTGATTCTAAGAGAGAGAGAGAGAGAGAGAGAGAGAGACATAGGCCTAGGCCTATTATAATAAGTTAACATTCACTGTAAAAATAAATATAAATTATTTTGTTGATGATTATGAAAATATAATATTTGGAAAAACAATCTCAATATTTGTTGTAATTCCTTAAACATTTTATGAAGATTCAAGTTGAGAGAAAATCATTTTCTGGGATTAAAGATGTGTTATTAAATCTGTGCTATCAAGATAAGAAAATTAGCTGTTAAGTTGTGAGGAAAAAATGTCGTCGCGTTGCCTATTTTGTCTAGTGAGCTTTATAGTTTCCTTGTGACACGATTTCCCTTTAAATTTTTTTATTCTGTAAAACATAAATATGAATTGTTGATATGATATAGGCCTATATGAATGATTATGAAAATGTAATATTTGGAAAACAATCTCAATATTTGTTGTCATTCATTAAACATTTTATGAAGATTCAAGTTTAAAGGAAATCATATTTTGGGATAAAAGATCTGTAATTAGATTTGTACTATCGATATAAGGAAACTTACTGTTTAGTTGTGAGGCAATAATGTCATTGTGTTGCTTATTTGTCCGGTGAGTTTCATAGTTTCCTTATTACTTTCTTATACTTAATACTTTCTTATAAGTTACACGATTCTCCTTAAAGTGTTTTTGTCGTATATGTTTAAGTGTTCTGCTTCTAAAAACAAAGCCGGTTCCGGACTCGCACTGTAAGTCATTCCTCCTACAAAAAAAGCAAGACAATAATTTAAACCAATAACTGCCGCTGCTCATTTCATCAACATTGAAACATTTTGAAACCACATTGTTTTGGGATTATCACTTCTAAGAAGTTTTTTAACATTCAATTTGGAATATAAGAATATAAGCAACAATAAACGAATTCATCTTCGTTTGAAACATGTACAAAAAATAGATCAAGTTGTGTATCATTAATATTTTATTTCATCTTTATAATATGAAGCTTAAGTCTGTGCAAACTGCAAACGACTGGTTATAGAGGCTAGGTAGCGTTCGTGGGAAACCAGGAGGGAGGGAGATCGTTGTAATCAATGTACCGAAACGACCGAAGTCAAGGCTATCGGGCCAATTAACGTGACGTTTGTACCATTCTCTGGCAATTCTACTTCTTTATCATCAAAGATAGATCATTATAGATCTGTGGTCAGGCGATTGCAATATTAATGCGACAATATGAAAAAAGTAGAATATGTAGTAGATCTTTTTTTTTTTTTAAATGTAATAGATGAATAAACAGTAGTTTTGCGTTTTGAGTTATTTAAATTACCCCCCTCCCCCCCCCCCCCCCCTAAAAAAAAAGAAAAAAAAAAGAAAGATAATAATTGGACTAAATCTTGTAGAAAGTAACATTGAGTGGACAGCACTACACACAGAAACGGGCATGGCGAACTTCCTTCACAGTTATAGCAAGAAAGTTTTATCCAAACTTCCTAGCAATTTTCCCCCCATTTTTTTCCTTCAAAAATAAGGGTATTCGAAGAACAGCTCTTTGCAAGGTACGTTTCTACAATAATACGCGCCAACACTAAAACAATTAAAGAATTGGAAGGCTCAAAAATTAATGCTGTACCGTTCACAGAAATCAATCTTCTCTTTAATCTGCATGGCACTGCAACATCCGATATTGTTATCATCAGTTGTGAACGTTGGTTGGGATGGTGATATGACTTGATGGCACCGTGTCATCATGTATGACAAGAAACACTCGTGCACAGACAGACACACAGTAAGACAGACAGACAGACAGACAGGCGGACAGACAGATAGACAGACCGACTGTGCGGACTGTCATTGATTAGACTATTGAAATACGAGTTTTTTTTTATATGATCAATTAGGTTTAATTCAAGTCATGTCAATCACATTAATGTGAACGAGCGACCGCACTTACAAATAGTATTTAGGTAAAATAGATCACTGCAAAATAATAATAATGAAAATAGTAATAATAGTGATGAAAATAACCATAATAGTGATGAAAATAACCATAATACAAATACAAAATAATAATAATGATAATGATAAAAAAGTAGTTATAATATAAGTACAAAATCCCTCCGAAACCATTGGTATTATTGGATGACATTGGATAAGACAAAAAATAGCTGGATAAATATCCATTTCAAAAAGCAACAAAAAGGAAGAACCTTATTATTCGAAGTTCTTTTTAGTCATTATTAGGTCAGTTCATCATAAATACAAAAGTCGCGAATAATTATTTCACGTAATTTTAACGCGGTTTAAAAAAAAAAATGTTTTAAGACAAAATTTGATTTGGCAACCCAAGCATGAGCTTTCTGATACGATGTATGCATCTAAATCCAACTTTGTGAAAGGAGGAGTGATTCTTTAAAAAAAATGGCCGAGTTGGATAATTGCCAACAGAATGTATCATTAGGAAATAGAGGATTGTATTATAAACATGACATTTCGAAAAAGTATCGGTATTGTCACTGATATCAGCATTATGATAATTATTTTGTTTGATTGATTACGTCATAGTAGGAGGAAACTCCATGTGTGGCCGTGATATGTTTAGATCATCTCCTATAGGATGACGACTTAGGTTGTGAGAGATGCTAACAGATGTCAGAATTTGCCTATAGACCATTAGCTGATGCTAATCATCAACAAGTTTGCAGTCCTTGATGAAATTATAGTATTTATCTCCACTTCCGACACCAATGCCTTAAAACCGTTTATCCTGATTATCGAATCATAGAGATCTGTTCAAATCGTTAAAGGCTATGGAGATCACTCTGACAATGATTTATAATAATTTAGAAAAAATTGGAATGATCATTTAGAGTCAGTCTTTTATTATGTGCATTGATGCCTTTTTTACGGATAATAATTTGTAAAATCATTGTAATTGGTCGGAAGGTTAGACTAAGTAATGTTGATTCCTTATTTCTCGTCCGGGTTTTTTTTTCTAAAATAAGAAGGAGGGGTTATTTGTCCAATACATACAAATACTATGGGGTCAATTTTAACCCAAACTTCATTAAGTGCAACCCATTTTGTACATGCACTTCAGGGGCTGACTGTCTAGATGTGTAGATGTCCTTAAAATGTCCTTTATTTCCATTTCAGAGTAAAATATAAAATGACCAGTAGAAAGAAAAAGGAAGAAGGGTGGGACGAGAAATTTTGTATAATCATTTGGCCTTATCCTCGCTGAAAAACTGAAATGTTGGGGAAAATTGCCCCCCCCCCCCCCCCGTTGATCCCTCCACACGTTGAGGAAGCATGGGGAGTGCCAGTGGAATTCTGAAACCAGTGTTTTCTTATTATCCCCACGCCCTTGCTAACCCCGCCCCTTTACCTTAATCAAAAAGCCCGAGGAGCGATGATGATATGTCCTAAATCATGTTCCCGGGAAGAAAATAACTGTCACCAAAGAACTGTCCCCTTCCCCTTATGATTAAGCTGGATCATTTTTAAATATAAATGTAGTATTTAAAAGAGATAAAATGATATCATTCTGCTTGAATGCACAAGTTACAACTGGTACACTTATAGGCTTTAGGTTAGCGGGTAAAGCATTAACTATTAAATCAACTTACAAGAGCGGGACATCAGCATCATCTATTTGAAAAGTAGATATTTGAATTCCTTCTAACTATTATACACGACTTTTAAAAGAAATTCAAACATTCTTCTAATATTGATGGCTCCGGCGATTTCATTAATTTTACTCTTCTTTTACCTCCCTTTGTTTGCAAATGGATGCTACTGTGTTCAATTCATCAAACATGTGAAAGCGAGAACCAGTGGCTCTGTTGGTAAATATATTTTGGAGAGATGTTCAACAAGGTTTCACTTAAATCCTCTAATCGGGAACGATAAACGAATTTGTAAAGGGCGACAGTATACACGGACGGGACTGGTCTACGGGGCGTCGACGCGTTAACTTCGCTATGTTTTCTCCAATTAAAATTAGCCCAAATCTGGTCTGAATTTCACACAAAGCGTCAGATAAACGCTACTATATCTTTAGATATAGAATTTCAGACATTTGAACAATCTTGTTTGCCACCGATTGTAAACCTGTTCTTGATTTTTATTTCACATGGTGTAATTATTCGAGTTGCTTCCGGTTCCATGCAATTACAAACTCGTACCAGTGTTATGGTCAAATTCTATCATTGCATTAAAACAAGAAAGGCTAAGCCAGTGCTTCGACATAATTATTATCCAGCGACAAATTTTCCAGGCTTTATACAGTAGGTTTAGGTTATGGGGTTGCAATTGCATTTTCGGTTATCTTTGGGGTTAGGTTAGGGTTAGGTATAATGCTTTGTCCAGGTATTACCTTATGAATTGGTTAACAGATTAAAGGTCAACCTATAACTGTTTCTAATAAGTTCATTTGTATGAAAGCAGAAAAATAAAAAATAAAACAAATAATGAAAAGAAAGTTTGAAGTAAATCGGCACGGTTATAAATGACTAATGAAAGTTTAGGATATGAGATCACTAAATGTTACAAATCTATAATTGGCAATTTGATCAGTGTGACTTAGTCATGAACAACTCTCTCGTTTTTAGTGAACAAAAGTGTCATTAATTTATGTATTTTGTTGTAATTGCCTACTACACTTCTCAGAATATATGATATATAGCAACATCATTACAGGTCCTCTAAAAGGAAAAAACCTTCATGAATCGTCATATATTATCATAGTTTTTTGTTGCTGTAACTAATGGGAAAGTTGTCCGGCACTACGTCACAGTGATTACCGTTTCAGCCCATTTTAAGTGCCCATACGTATAGTTATCACAACTTTTAAAAAAATTATAACTTTCTCATTTTTTGTGCGATTTCTTTCAAACTTTCACCTGGCTGCTTCTCTGATTTTTCTGCTTTCTTTTAGTGAGTTTTTCTATAAAGGTTTGATTTGCCTAAGATATTGACCGTGTTTTGTCGCCAGAGCATATCTTACCAATAAGCCAGAGAGCACGGATATTAGATTTTGTGTGATGTTATTTCGACAAAGAAAAGACATCAACGAGCCAATGGTTGAGAACTTGAGATCAAGAGCGTGACAGCAGAATAATTCGTTTGAAGGACTTCCCTGTTCCTTTAATAAATCATTTTGATTTAATAAGTCCCCTGTTACACCTATATACGGCGGTTTGGGGCCAGCCCCCCCCCCCCCCCAACTCCGAGAACGGACGGACCCCATGCGTGTTGCCAAAATGTCCGATAAAGGGGTACTTTTCGTGCGACAAAGTCCGGCCCGAGAATTGTAAAAAAAAAGGGGTGTATTAACTTTTCATCCGGAGATTTCTTTAAAAAGGTGGTGTTTTTATTCTTTTTTTCTTTCTCATCTCTTTGGACTCCTGAGAATTATTCCGAATATAGGGGGTACATTGAGCATTTTTCATGATTTAGGGGGGTCTCCAAGGCAGGAAAAGCCCGTGAAAAGAACGCGAAAGGGGGGTTCGGAAATGTTGGCAGTCCTCAGATAGGGGGGGGGGTGCTTTCAAAAAGAGGGAACAAGCATATGCGTACCCTAAATAACGCTGAGTGGAGGGGGGGGGGGGGCGGGGGCCAGCTACGGGTCCACCTTTTTGTTTAGCAGTGTAACAGGGGTCGAAATCATTTAATTAAACAAAATGTATACAATTATCATTTCTAAATATTAGTTGCAAATTAAGAATTTGTGTATACAAGAAGAAAACAAATGAATAAACATCTACGTTCCTATACGCAATGTTAATAAAGTCACGTGGTCTGTGAGTTTGCGATGTACCAACGCACGCAGAATACAAAGACAGGATCTTGCAGCTTTTATTTTGGCTTTGCTCGCTCTCAAAAACCCTGAGAAGCTCCATGACAGGCATGCAATTAGCCTATAATCTAGGCGGAGTGCCGAGATTTTTCCTTTGCTGCTAGACTAACCTTAAGCAGAACGTCTGATACGGCGAGACTACGAACCGTGAGCCGCGCACCGCCTATAATCACTGGTCTAGCTTTAGTCGTTGTTTTTTTATTATCGACATTGAATCCGTGGCAGTTTTTCGTACGAAAACTGCCACGGATTCAATGTCGATAATAAAAAAACAACGACTAAAGCTAGACCAGTGATTATAGGCGGTGAGCCGCTTCGCGACTCACGGTTCGTAGTCTCGCCGTATCAGACGTTCTGCTTAGGGTTAGTCTAGCAGCAAAGAAAAAAGCTCGGCACTCCGCCTAGATTATAGGCTAGCATGCAATAAATTGGCCTCATTTTTAACAAGTTATCACTTCTTGACCTCAAATCACTTCTATATGCCTAGGTCATGTTCAAGTGGCATTAGCAGCTTGGTGTGGAAGATTTATTACTTACCGAGTCTCTCTCACTCCCTTCCCCCTCCCCTCCCCCTCGGCCTCTCTCTCTCTCTCTCTCTCTCTCTCTCTCTCTACTCACTTTCCTCTATGTCCATCTCTTCCTCTCGTACTCATACCCTTCCTCTCCCCCTCTCTCTCTCATTTTCTCTTTCTGTCTCTACTTACCGAGTCTCTCTCACTCCCTTCCCCCTCCCCTCCCCCTCGGCCTCTCTCTCTCTCTCTCTCTCTCTCTCTCTCTCACTTTCCTCTATGTCCATCTCTTCCTCTCGTACTCATACCCTTCCTCCCCCCCCCCCCCCCTCTCTCTCTCATTTTCTCTTTCTGTCTCTTTCTACATTTCTTCCTTCCCTCTTTGTCGACGTCCTCCCTCTTCTATTACTCTCTCCCATTCGTATAGTTATTCGCTCTCTTTTCTCTAACTCTCCTTTTTCTCTTTCTCAATACTGTATGTCCTGTCTGTTCCACCCCGGCCCTTCTTCCTCTTTTTCTCTCTCCCTCTCTATTTGCCCCTCCTCCTCTCTCTCTCTCTCTCTCTCTCTCTCTCCCCCTATCTTCTTTTCTTTTTATATCACTATCACGTTCGGCATGTTCAAACGTTTTTTGACCCTGTCTTATTGAGGTGGTGATGAAAAGGATTTTAACACCGTCAATTTCGTCGAGGGTCCATTTTTGTCCCTGTATCAGTTTTTCTTCAGTGATCCTTCACACTCTAAATTTAAATCTAAATTTCTATCCGAAAATAAAAATGATGTTTCTATGCAATCTTTAATGTAGTATAGATTTTATGACGTAAAATCAATTTCAAAGTGTTTTGGAACCGTCAGAAACAAACAGGGAAATAAGTCTTCAGAATACGAAATCTGTAGATGAACTTTTAGATATATTACGGGTAGATCAGGGGCCCCTTTCTTTGAACTTGTTATCACTAACAAGTAATTGCATTAACTATATAAAGTACTGAAATACGTTATTGATATCGATTGACTGTGAGGGAATTCGTCGTTGAATTCTGACACACTAATCATACGTTTATGACACGGTATCTAACATTTTTCAAAATCTGAATGGAGGCAACAGTGAGGTGTGGTTGGGTTTTAAAAGCTAGGTGTAACTCTGTACACCAGAAGATTTCCAGTGTGTCATCGACGAAGCCGGGTTAAAACCAGGCAGGGTGGAATGCGAACAGAGTCAAAGACCTTGTACCATGCTGATGTACACAACACTTTCAAACTTTGGGTGTTTACAACGTTAGAATTTCCCTTGGATGTGAGGTATCTTGGCTTGCTAAGAAACACGGCATAAAAACTCACACAGTATGGACATCAAATTACTTGTCTTGCTAGGCTGTAGTACACCGTTGTAGCTCTTACCGACAACGCAATAAGATCCGGTGTCCGATTTAAGCCTAGTTTGATAACACATCCTGAAATCTCACACCCATAGTTCATCAAATTAAGACTGACATAGCTTCAATCGAGCGAGCGAAGCGATAGAGGTTTACCAAATTCATACTTGTATACAAAAAAAAAGTAAATTTACTTTTGTCTCCGACCTTTTAGTTCGAGGCCATTTGTCGGTTCATCCTACTGACAAAGTTTCAAATGTACCAAAAAGCATGACCATCACTATTTACCCCCTCCCCTCCCACCCAGGCTATGCTAATGGGCTAATAAAACAGATTCCTAAATGTGAGTACTTAACCAAAATTAGAATTAAAGTTTGCTTGTTACTTTTGATCCTTATTTCGTACTTAAATGTATGTATATGTTGAAATATTTGTCAATACTTTAGCACATAATTATATAGCACACAAGTTGAAATTTTAACTTCGGTAAAGTAACACCGGCCGCACCCCCCCCCCCCTCCCCCAACACAAAAAACAACAACAACAAAAATTTAAAAACAAAACAAGATCTCTATATCCTCTATATTGCTGTATTCCATTTACGGACATTATTCACATAACATTTAAAATAGTTTTGTTGGGGTTATATTTCTAAACTACATGTAAACGCCTGATGTGACGTTGCAGATGTTGGTCCCTGTAATAGCTGGTAGGAGTTTTTGACCGCTGCTCACCCCTCTAAACCCCCGGGATAATGGGCTGAGCCTCCGATACTCAACAGCTCAAAATCCCACAGCAAAGTAACACTTTGATTTTAAGCAATATGACTTATCCTCTCCTTATACTACCTAATTTAAGGTAATGTCGGATAATTATCTAGAAAATCCTGCAATTTCATCGGGCGATGAATCAAATATTAGAAACCAAGAGATGAAAAGTAAAAGAGCCATTACCAGCAGTGGCGGATCCAGGGGGAGGGGGGCACAGGGGGCACGTGCCCTCCCCCCGTCCAAAAAAAATATGTTAAAATCAGCCCTAAATTCGCCCAAAATGTACTGAAAACAAGGGACTTGCCCCCCCCCCCCCCGGCCAATTTTTTTTTTTTATATAAAAAAAGGTATCCTCTTATCCTATCTTATCCTCTTGTTGGATATGTGTGTAAAAAAGTGGCGGAAAATGGTCAAATGGAAAAAATTAGAAACAAAATCAGAGTTAGAAATTTAAAAAAAAATGATTAGGCCTACACGAAATTAAAACAACTGTTAGAAAAATAAATTTTGAAAAAAAGAGAAAAATAACGCAATTTATTTTTACCTGACTATGTAATGTTATGATGTTTTCCATCATTTGCTTTGATACGGGCGATACTACAATATTTAGGTAAGTTTTCAGATATTAGAGAAAACCTTTTTCCATAAACGTATATACCTTCCTAAACATGATATTATCAATTTAATTCTGGTCAAGGAATGAGGATTCTGTGACCATGAACAGTCGCGGAATAACGTTTTAATTTTTACCAATAACTTGAACTTTTGATGTATTACTCGATTGCAACTCGATCGTACAACTCCAAAATATTCTGATATTGATTATTACTATGGCAACAATCTGCGAACGTCCCCATTAACAAGATTACAATAACGTTTTAGATCAAATGTATTCATTTTCACAATGCTAATTAAAAATGAACAATAGAGCAAACGTAAAAGAAGAGGGGGGGGGGGCAAACAAAAACTTTAAAGTGACTCGGTAACATTGTTGAAGGTTGATGAAAAACTGCCTAATTTTTGTATAAAATGTTACTTATTATATTTCCTCTACTGTACTAACCAAATTCCTGAACAAATTCTCAAATCACAAAGATATTTATGGTTTTCTTTGAAGGCTTCACTGGTCAGCACCTTCTAACAGTAAATTCTCCCAACATTTTTTTAATTTTGCCGATCGTTTATCCATGAAAATAAGACATAAGACAGGATTTAAAAATCTTGCAACACTTACATGTCTGGAGTGATATATAGAGCCAATTGATAGCTTTGTTACAATTTACATTCACCTAAGATGTAATTAAAGATAAACTCCAGTACTGGTAAAAAAAAAAAAAAAATTCTCACAGAATCAAACGAAACTTACACTGAATGTTCAAGATTACAAATAAATGACATGTGCCAAACAATTTTGGAAGAAAATGTATACTGGCTGAGTAATGAGCATAGAAAGACAAGGAAATCAAGGTAGTACTAGCCCCTACACCATGTGTGTTGTCCCATATATAGCTTTCTATGTGAGTGCTTGTTACTTTACCAAGACTCGGTCAAATTTATTATGATTTTGATGACTCCAGAACCTTGCAGTGCATACCAATACTTATATGCTACATGATCAACTGTTTCTGATCCTTTCCACACCTTTTCTTTCACAATGCAATCGCATTACCAGTACTAAAGTTTAGCTTTAAATTGTAATAATATAGTTGGGAGAATTAAGGAATCGATCAGATCAGTTTTTCCCAATTTGTATCGTTAATAATGGCAATGGTCACTCAAACTTTCTGATTATCTTTGATTTTACATCTAGCATTGAAGTCACTATCTTAGCATCATTTTCTTTCATCTGAACAATGTTACCAAGTCCCTTTAAAATGTAGGGCTACACGGATGGCAGATAGAGATGATAAAAGTGCGAATAACGGTGTGAAAATGATAATAACAAAAAAAAAGACAAGTAAATAAGTAGATGGTGGAGAATTCCTTTAAAGGGACTAAGTAAAATTGTTCAGATGAGAGAAAATGGTGCTAAGGTAGTGACTTCAATGCTAGATGTAAAATTAAAGATGATTTTTATGACTTTTTTTCAAGGAAAAACGGTAGGTAAAATTCAAAAATGGTTGGGAGAATTTGCTGTTAATCACTGTTAGAAGGTGTTGCAAAGTGACACCTTCAAAGAAAACCATAGATATTTTCGTGGTTTGACATTTTTTTCAGGATTTTTTGCATGTCAGAGGGTGAGTACAGTATAAGGAATATAATAAGTAAAATTTTATACAAAAATTAAACAACTTTTCCATCAACCTTCAACGATGTTACCGAGTTAGATGGTGGAGAATTCCTTTAAAACCTAAACTTGGAATCTGGTGGTCTGTCGGAGTTGCGGTAGTACAAAGTACGCTCTATATGAGCTCTGATCAGCGTATATTTGGTTATTTATCTTTTCTGTCACAAAGTGGAATTCATCCATCATCTCCATTCAATCGCGCTCAATTATAATCAACTCCGTCAGGAAAAAAAAAATCAAAATCAGAGAACACCGCATTGGTATCGTAAATGAAAATATATACGTCGTTTTTTCTTCGGGTAGGTTTTCCTCTCCCGACATTCCGGTGCTGTTTGCAGGGCGGCGGAGAGGGGGGGGGGGGGGGGGTGCTGGAAGGGGAGAGGGGTGAAAGGAAATGACAAGAACTCTGAAGGACTTTAGCTGTTCTGGAAAGCTCTAATGGAGCTCCGAAAACTTTGATCGAAACTTTCGATTTTCATGCAAAAAAGTAAAAGAAATAAAATGTTTTCAGAAATAGATTTTGTCAAATATCCTATTTGTTTTCTTTATATTCCTTCCCTTGTCTAGTATTCTTGTACTGGGGTGTGGTGGGTAAGGCGGAATTACATGTAGCTGATACCAGGCGTGAGCTAAGGGCAGAGGTTTTGCCCTTAGCAAGCCCACCCCCCCTCAACCCCCTCAACCCCCCCCCCCCCCAGTGTCGCTTTGATATGAATTTTGTTCAAAATTTCTGAGACCCTTTTCTTCTCTTTCAATTTTCTGATTCAACTTGATTTCCTTATATTTGTCATTGTCACAGTCTACACCTAGATTCAATGATCAATCCAACCAATGTCCTTACCTAAATAAAATATGATCGCCATTTCAACTCATGACAGCTCCCCCCCCCCCCCCCCCACCATCCCAAATGACTGACGTTTAATTTCCGCGGTTTATGGACATGAAAATAGCTCGGTGACAATCGAGTTGCGATGACAAAATCGTACCTCTATCCACCGACACGGTCCCCGCCGTCAACCCGGCTCGGTCGGCGTGCCTTTCATCTTACGAGAGCCTTGGGAGCCCCTTGACAGCTTAGATCCAAGTTGGTGAGTTATGCCTCTGGAAGACCTTCGGGCTTGAGGACTACAATAAAACGTGATAGGCTCCAGGGAGAACGCAGGTGCACGGAAATGCCTGTTTCCACAGTCTTGTGATTGGACTCGGTGATTGGAAGTCGATGGACCGAAAGTTATAAATCAACGTGATATGCAGGTGAGAACATACAGGAGATGGATAGGTCCAACCCTGCCCTGGTCTACCTTGATGAATGTCTCATCTCTATGGATACCTGGAGACGAGGTTTGTTTGTTTGTTTGTTTATTTTATTTTAGCACGGTGGCATACTTGAGCCAATGGCTGTTCTTCAACATGGCCGTGCAAATAAAAAAGCAATCACAGTTTTACAAAAAAACATACATTATAGATTAACATGATTTACATACAAACTTAAATAAAACAAACACACATATATATATATATATATATATATATATATATATATATATATATATAAACAACAAATTGTGAATTGAGCTAAACCCCCCCCCCTCTCCCCCCCCCCCCAAAAAAAAAAAAAATTAAAAATTATAATCCTCATTATGTTTCCAATACAATGGACGTCAAAATCAAATTTAAATTCATTGTGATTTATTAGAAATACAAAGTAGTACTCCATGGACTAACTAAGTACACAATGTTTACAATGTAAACATCGTCATAAAAACAGGATCATCGATTAAAACAGTAAAAAAGGAAAGAAATAAAGTAAATAACCTATACAAATCAAAATTACACTTTCATAATATACTGTAGGTAGGCCTATAAGGCTTTGGAAAACTAAAAGTTAATCATTATACAAAGTAAAAGTAAAAGATCGCTTGCATATTTGGCTGAAAATTGGTTGATGTATCATCATTATAATGCAATATAAAAGACAAGGTACTTTAAATTAATAATTATATTAGGGTGATCACACTGCATGTGCAAACAGTCTACCCCGCGAACACACACACACAACAGCAGTCAGTTGGTGAAATAGCAATTTTTGTAAATGTATTTAAAAAGAACTAAACAATATTTTTGAATTTTTATTTCACATATATTTCAAGCACACCTTGAACTACAATTATGTGTAGTTTCATAGTTACATGTATAGGCATGTGGGAAATATGTTAATTATTAAATTAGAATATTGTCTTTTCAGCCATGTGTGACATGGCCCGCTGATCGCCCATTGACTCGCGCTGCTATTCTGCGTGGTGAAAAAAATGCACCTCAATGTATAAAACTCCCCTGCAAAAATGCAATATCCTCATATGTTTCACTCATTAAATTAATTTGTTATTTACACTCAAGGTAGCCACAACTATACTAGGGTCACTAAAGTTTTTGACACTTTGAAATTCAGTCTTTGTGGAATATTATAGCCTGTTGAATAGTATCTCGGAAAATCGTCATACATCCTCAAATCTGACATTTTTGAAAAAGGCAAATATACTGTGGTGTAGCTGAAAGTCTACAAATTCTTATCATAAGATCGGTTTTTCTGAATTATTTGTGAAACACATGAGGAAATAGCTGTGACGGTGATCCAAGTAATTTCCACTGATCGCCATATTGTATTGGCATTGGCATTGCAAAAAAATTAGGAATTTAAGGTAAATATTTGGTGTAAATATGATCTATGAATATATGATTTTAAAAATGCCCCCAAAATAAACAGTTTGACTTTCCTAATTTGCATAATGAGTGCGCGAATATATAATTAGCTGAAATGACCTAATTTGCATATTTGATGAATATTCATGATTTCATTTTATTACAAATGAAATATATTTCCATACCTGTCTGATATACATAGGTTTCACTGATGTATCATGTTCGGTTTTGATTTGATTACATATGCGCATATTAATTAGGCGGACTTAGTTATTTTCACAACTTTTTTATATCTGCAGATACGCAAAAATGGCAAAAATGACTAATTTTGTTGGCTTCTGTTTTCAAAACGGTAATAGATAGATGAATTTTCTTTTTTGTATTTTTTACCACAAAGATGATATTTTAGTGTCTGATAATTTAATTTATTATTTGTTTTCCAGAAAGAGATGAATTAAGTTGTCAACTTTGTCGAATTATGCCATTTTTGACAATTTTACCATTTCTGGCAGGTTTTTCGGTAATTTTGCGATATAAAAAAAATGGTATAAAATCACAACACATTGACCGATTTCAATTCTGTTTTTTGCTTTTTGAAGCTTTCATAAAGCTTGATCATTTGCAATCATCAAATAACATGTGTTTATTGTAATTATTTTTGGTGTGCTATACCGTCTTATATGCTAGATGATCAACCTTTTCTGATCGATTCCACAAAGTTTCTTTCACAATGCAATCGTATGGCCAGAACTGGTCTATACATTTTAACCTACATTATATTTATTTAAAAATCTGGACATTTCGGAGAGTATTTTTTATGATTTTCATGATGTATTCGGTTCCTTGTCTATAATTTTGTATACCATTTATTTGTCTATTCAAATTTAACTAATTCAAATTCAAATTTTAAAGATTAAAATCCAACAATTAGAATCATTCTCAATTTTTGTATAACATTGGATAATGGTGTAATAATTGATAATTGATAATTGAGAACAAAAGTAACGATTACAATAATCAGAAATGACAAAAAATTAACGTATTGCTGCATGTCTCTTCTGAAATATTATACTGTAACAGGGAATTACTCGTAATACCTTATATAACTTTTTTCTTTTCAAATATGAAGGGAAAAGAAGAAGAAAACATGCTAGTAAAACAATATATAATGTTGATTTTTACCGACCCCTTCTTTTCTATGGTCAGAGAGGTTTTCTTATGACCGCACCCACTCATATCATGCACCTCCATAGAGTTTATACTCCTTATGAGGACCCTGGAAAGTTATTGACCCCTCCCCCTCTTCCGGTTCGCATCAGAGTTTGGAGGATCCAACATTTGCTCCGGTGACATTTACTCCAAAGATATAAGTTCGAAATACGGTCAACATGATTGGTTTAAAAAATCGATCATGGAGCAGATGTCGCCGAAGCGAGGGTCGTCAAACGCCCCCACCCCCACAAAAAATTACTCTCTCTCTCTCTCTCTCTCTCACTATTGAAATGATCCACCAAGCCCCCTCCCATCCTAGCTCCATATATAAGTCCGAAATTCGGTCAACATGATTGGTTTAAAAAATCGTTCATGGAGCAGATGTCGCCGAGGCGAGGGTCGTCAAACGCCCCACATCCCACACAAAAATTACTCTCCCTCTTTCTCTATCGAGGGGGTGGGGAGGATCTCCACTCCACCCTTCACCCTCTATTGAAATGATCCACCAAGCCCCCCCCCCCCCCTCTCCTCCTCTCGATCCTTGCCATTAGTCCCTCTTGGAATGATCCTAGTAGGTTTTTGACCCCTAAGGGTGTCCGGTCTCGCTCGCCTCTTCTACTAATATCATATATCTGTGAATGACATCTATCACCATGATGTCAGACACAGTATACCGACCCTCCTTTTCAGAACCAACTGAAGAAACCGCCAAGCGCAGCTAGGTCCAGACCTATGGAATCTCTCCTAGAATATAATATAATATTTTTTCTTCTTCAAAATTTGTTTATGTATGATTTTCTTGATGTCTTGATTTTTTTGGATTTTTTGTTTACTTGCTGAGTTTAAATTTACATTTGAGATTTAATCTGTATTCTTTCTGGTATGTTTACTATTCACCAAGTAATGATGTTTTCATGTATATGTATGTCTTTATATGTATTTTATGTTATGCAGGGCCCCCAGGTATAACAGTATTTTAACTACTGATGGGGCTACCCTGTTGAAATAAAACGAAATAAATAAATGAATAAAATCTATTAAATCATGTTAATGTTGGCCAAACTTAAAACGATGTTATCAGATTATTCAACTCTTCAATCTTTATCAAAATATCATCTCTCCTTTCATGTGAATCATCATCACCATCATCATCTGCATCCTCAGCATCATCCTCATCTTCATTGTCAATATCATCATCCTTATAGTTTGTATTTGCAATTACTTTTCCATTTTGCGTAATAAATATGTTAATCTATTTCAAGAGTTTTGTCTGGTGCTGTCATATTTTTGTTTAATGTTCAAGTAATCTGCTTGCAATGACAGCTCTTCTTCCGCAAATAATTGTATGTTTGATGAAATTTATTTATGACAATTTATCATCTTGTTTTTGAAAATAAAATTGTTATATATACTTGCTTATTTATGATTCACTGTCAGAAAAATGCTTATTGTTTTCTATATTACTATTGCTATATATCGAAAAGCTGTGTACTTATAATTATGAATGCAGAAGAAAAGAAAAGAAAAGAAAATCAAATAAAACAAATAAAGTCCAGTTTCGTTAGACTTGGCTTCAACCAAATCGTGGGTCCCTTATTGATTTATGTTCAGTTAGTTCATACTCTGTTAATTCCATTTTCTGTATAAAACAACAAACAAACAAACAAATAGGCCTCTTCAGTGCAACAACGTAAAGATAGAAACGTCGTGTTCTTACACAAAATGATGCAAGTATAATAGCTTAAACCAATAAAAATTATGAAGAGTTCATAAGTTATTCAGATAATGTGAAAATGAGAGAGAGAAAAGAGAAACTTACAAAAGAACACAAGGGCCTTGTGAGGTAAGTCTTCTAAAAATGATGTTGCGGGTTAAATTAATATTTCATCATTTTGAATTCAAAGGTCCCAATTTGGTATTATTACACATCTTCTTTAACAATTTCACAATGAATATCATAATTTCTCGTGCCCGATGCATTATACAGAATTGTGCAATCCATATTGTATCTTGAGCACAGCCGAAGAACAATTATAGCGCAATTCATGTTATATATTGTTTAGCTGCATGTATATACATCTTTCGAGCATGAATGAGATTCTTATTGGTTCTATACTTTCTTTCATATTCTTCCTTCCATTTTTCCTAATGATTTATATGCTTTCACACAAATAAACTTGAGTGAAAAGGCTTAAAAAAGGTTTTAAAAGTGAGGCTTAAAGGTTGATTTTTGTTGAAAGTCTTTGGTCATTTCATATACGTACGGATTTGTTCAAGCACACCGTGTTGAAGCACGGACGTGTCTCAATGATCCAAAGGAATTATAATGGAATATTATATGCAATCTTAGATCATGGTTTGTGCGCTGGCATCTATCATGTTCGTTGATTTGCGTTTCACTTCAGTCTTCGATCATCTACAATATCCAGTAATGATAATATCAAAGCACAACTTATACCAGGTGAACCACAAGATCGCTTACACCCCTAGGTACGTCATCGAGCGGGCCAAGCGATTGACGCCGGGCCTGGCCGGGTGGCGAAAGACGAAACATCGTATTCGGATACGTTCAGCTATGTTCTTTGTATCCAAGTTTTCCCATTCTAATCTCTTATTTTCCAAATACAGTTTAATGCACACATATTTGACAATCAGTGACCCCCCCCCTCCCCTCCTCCCTGTCCCCTCCTACCATTCCTCAATACAGCCAGCAAACCATTCCAAACCCTTTAATGTTTTTCTATCTACCGTGTCCCATTTTGCTTCCTCTAACCACGCATATGGAGTTCTACATCAACATCTAGTAGCAGCAGTTTCTTACATAATAATACGTGCGTTTAAATTTCATTTTTGCTAGTTCGATAAGCCGGACAAATATATATTTTTCATGTTTGTATCATGCTGTAAGAATGTTTATTAATTTTTATTTGATATGTTATGTATGTACTTGAATTTTGTTCAATTTTCTATTTATTTGTAATATTTAATTTGAACAGGGTCTCGTAGAAAAAACAAATTGATACGGAGAGAGCTACCGTGTTTGAATAAAAAGAATAAATAAATGAAAGAATAAATTAATTAATTAAAAAAATCCAATAAAGGAGGGTCACTGCATGTTAGCCTGCTCTGCCCACTTTGCCCGTACTATTATGGTTTTTATGGTTATTATGGTTTTGTTGTGAAATAAGGCACAATTAATGTATCTCCTCGCCTAAGTCTTCAACTTGCTGCACAATTTCCTTCAATGTAAAAGCGACTCACAATGCATGTTTTAAAATGCTTTTCAAAACTGGACATAGTAACATTAAATTGTTTAGTGTTAGTTTATTCTGTGTAAATAAGACTAGAATAATTCAGCAGACATTCCTTGATGACACCGCTTCATTACCCTATATGACTGCGAAATCGCGTTTTACCTCCTCATATAACTAGAAGATTGAAACGAGATCTGAAATTTGACACGTGACTCTGATTGGCAGGTGGAATGGACTCGGATGACAGGTGAATGGGGTCAAAGGTCAAGTTTACATAGAAGTAGCTAGTCACGGCGTGTGGATAATTAATTGGAGCAGTAAGCCGCTGGTCATTTACTTTGACTTTTGACCCCCTGACCTATCCTTCTCCTCAGGTCGAACTTGACTTTCCTGGACAAAGTACTTTTGTTACCTTTTTAGACATCACTTTGATCAAAGAGATACTTGAAATAAATGCAAGTTTAACAGTAATATTACTGATTACACGTGGTAAGGAGGAATTTTGTATGACGAAGTCACCATATTTATTAAGTTATCCTCAGTAAAAAAAAAAGTAATACATTGCTGGTAATATTGATTGCTTTTTATTTTAAGGGTGAGTGGTACTGGTAGTGGTTATTTTCATAGTTCTGTCTTACGAATACATGTTCATTTGCTTTGATTTTATTTGTACGAAAATTAAATCAATAAACGATTACTTGACTGATGATATATTGATATTTTGGTCGATTGATTTGATTTCAGACTGCGAGAAAGTATTCTGCTAAACTCTGGCTCTAGGTCTAAATGACTTACATTTTCAGATTTCTGCTGTTTCAATATACATCAACGAATTTTTATTAGTGTACACTATATAGAGAGAATGTTATTATTGAACAAATCAATTCAAATTGTTCTGTTAAAACAAGAAATTAATTAGTCTAAGTTGTTTAAATGTATGATAAAGGTCCTTCAAAGTTTGAGTGACCAATGTATTGGAAAATAATAACAGACTTAGCGATTATATTATGCTGGACGAATAATTCTGAATTAATATCTCAAAATTTCAAAGGAGGTCCATATCGTTGACACTTTTCGTCTTGCTTTCCATCAAATTTAGAAATGATTTGTTAAAAACAATTATTGTCGGTAAAATTTCAGTTGTTATCTTATCTGAAGTCTATTCCAAGTTTTAGGGGAGGGTCCAGGGTGACGTCATTGTCCATGCTCATTAGGCTTATCCATTCTAAACAATCGTATTCTACGTGTAAATAATTAACCCTTTGCCCACTGGAGGAACCGTGTGGTACTTGTAAGTAACATAAATATACGGGGAATATGATATATTTAGTAGGCAGTGGGTTAAGTGGGCGATTGCAAGATTTGGCAGAACCGGGCAGGAAAAGCCGATTGATGGGCTCACTGACAATGACATCGCCTCATGATTACAAAAGAAAAACGAAAGATTTCGAAAAAGATGCAAAAGAAGTGACATTAAAGGTATGGGTATGATAAAGCATCGATTGGTAAATGAAGACGGAAGAAACCTCCGTTGAGGGGGGGGGGGGGCGAGGGTAGCCCTGGGATGTTACTACAGGTGCAGAAGAGCACCCCTGTAGAGGGCTAGAGGGGTGCTTCTACCACATGGGCCTATCCATACTTCTTACAATGCCGGACACGCACGCACGGGTGTATTAGCTGTAGATAATAAAATGAAGATGGAGAGGGGGTAGGACTACAGGTAGTGTGTGGAGAGAGAGGGTGAGAGAAAAATAGAGAGAAAGAATGGGAGAGGAAGAGAGAGAGAGAGAGAGAGAGGCAGTAGGGTTGGAGGAGGGGTAGGAAACGCAGAAAGTTTGTTGTTATTGTGGATGTTTGGGGAGAGGGGGGGGGGGGGGGGGGGGTTGCACAGAGTAATATTAGGGACTTTTACATTTGCGTGGACTGAAACGTGTGACGTCCATTCAAGGCAGTGCATTAAAAAGACGTCGATCGTAGCAATCCCCATTGTCTTCGTGCGAATCTAAAAGTCCCTATTATAGTTATTGTTATACTTGTAGAATAACATTGTAGATTATTGTCATTGTTATACCCGTAGGTGGCGGTATTGTAGTTTTGCGATTGTACAGTAGGAGTTTTCCCACATTGGAATCACCACGCTTCTCAGAAATACATCAAAGTCATCACATACCAGTCAACAATATTCCTTTAAATTTGTTGAAAATTTATTTCAACCATTTAATATAAAGAAGTGTGCACTACCCAAAAGAAAAATACAATAAACTCAATTCTGTATAAAAAGGAGACCATATTTACATACAGGCATTAAGTTAGAAGGATTTCAGCAACTACTATTTTTTAACATGTACTAATTTTTGCCATGCTACGCTGCTAAATTATACACAAGTATGCACAAGTAAAAATGAACAAAAAAGAGAACAGATACCTTGTTTTTCTTCATGATTCAAGGTAAAAATATATAAACAAGGTGATATTAACTAGTATCCTATCAGGCTTAAGTGTATATTATGCAATAAAATAATAGTTCTACTATTCAGCCTAGCACTAATATTTCTCATATATGAAATTGAAGAAAAAAATATCTATGGAGTCCATATACACATATATTTACAAAACTAGAGTGATAGTGCTCAGCAATAAACTATTTTTACTAATCAGCCTTATTTTACTATTAAGCAATAAACTAGTTTTACTCCTCAGCCTTATTTTACTATTAAAGGAAACCTAAACTTCAAAGAATAGGTGTAGGTATACCTGCCCTTTGATGTACATTATTCCTAACGAAAATGTACAAGATATATATATATATATAAATGAAGATATTCTTGGCATGATGTGATGCCTTTCAGCATGATATGGGCGCAGCCATTTTCTTGAAAATGTGACGTACCTGTTGAAGTTGTACATGTATCATGCACCAAGCTTTAGTTGGAAAGAATTTTTAAATCAATAACAAAACCTATACTTTTCAATACAAAAAAAGTAATAACTGAGATGATAGAAATTATATTAGGTGAAAAATAAATAATAGGGGCACAATTGTAACAAACTTCATTTATAAATACTACACTATAGCGGTTGACAAATCTAATTCATTTACGAGAAACCTTCAACCCAGAAGAGCACTAACTAATTTATGCAATTTGCGTTCTGGCAATTATAGTACAAAGGATAATAGCAGGTGAATGAAATGCTTCATCACCACACACGTCTGGGAAAGAAGCATCCATAAATTTGAATACATTTACTTGATAAACGACTTCACATAGTACGTCACATTATCAAGAAAATGGCGATGCCCATGTCGTGCTGAGAAACTGTACTTTATTTTTGCTTTATACCTTTCTCATACACTTTGGTGGGGAATCTTGTAGATTTATGGGCAATAATATAATAAATCTCTCAGAATAAATAAAGTTATTACTGGGGTTTCAGTTTCCTTTAAGCAATAAACTAGTTTTACTCCTCAGCCTTATTTAACTATTAAGCAATAAACTAGTTTTACTCCTCAGCCTTATTTTACTATTAAGCAATAGACTAGTTTTACTAATTAGCCTTATTTTACTATTAAGCAATAAACTAGTTTTACTAATCAGCCTTATTTTACTATTATGCAATGAAAATTCTTTACTATTCAGCTTACAGCTTCTACTATTATCAAACTAGTCTATACAAAGACGAAGGTATTACTTCTGTGCAATAAATTACCTCTACTATTCAGTCTAAAACTACCCCTTTGAATTTTGCCCACCGAGTTGAAACAAAACATTTAAAAAAAATTGTTACTAATACATAGTTACACTTTAAGCTCATGGATCAATTCAGCTAAATAGTTAAGCCAAAACTACTACTTACAATGTTACATATCCAGGTGAGTATAAAAAACTCACTTACTGGTATTCATTACTAATAGAAAGTTGCACTTTAATGGATGAGGCTAGCCTCATTCCGGTCGTCCAATTTAACATGGCTATTGCAACTCCTTCTTATGAGCCATATTCATGACATATTTATCACAATCCGAACACGATTTTACCAGGGTTGACATGACACTACATGCACATTAATGTATTATGATACATTCCAATTTTCAAATTGAAAAAAGGTCAAATGTTTCAATTGATCACTTACATACATTCATATAACATACAATGTACGTACTTGATAAAGTAGCTTCAGAAAATAATACAGTCAAACCTGCTTTAGTGACCACCTGTCTACAAAGACCGCATTTTTGTTTATTTCCCTTGAAAATGGGTTCTCATTGAAACATGTATGGTACTGAAGGAACCTGTACATAAAGATCACCTGCCTATAAAGACCACTTTTCTTGTCTCCCTTGGGTGGTCTTTATAGACAGGTTCACTGTATCACCAAGTGCCGTTGATGATGCATTCTATGGACTGACATGTCCATGATATGCATTTCAAACTTTACTCAGAGCCATGAATAAATACATTAAAATGTAGAAAAAAGTGACGACTTGCAAAACTACAATGGCACATACATCTATTTCATAATGTCTACTGATCTGAGACGAAAATTTTGCTTCTTAAATACAACTTACAATCCACAAACAATTCACATTTACAGCCTTCTAACATGTACAAATATATATACTTTTCCTATTATCTAACTCACATCTGAGGAACTAATAATTCAACAAGCTCTGCTTCTAGTTAGTTCCTCTTTTCTCGTGCCATTACTATTATATTTGTCGTTTCATTGTATATATTTTTTGTAATATACTTATTTATTGTATTATGTTTGGCATAAAAAATAAAAAATCATTTGAATGAATCATTTGAATGATAACTTACGAAGAGACAGACACTTTTCATAATACAGCATGTAAATATAATGAACATAAGCAAACCTTGAAGTACATCACTTAAAAAGCAACAAGTAAACACACATTTTGTGTTGTTAATATCATCATAACAACTTACAAGCACTACATTGTACAATCATTAAGTACATGATCACACTACAAAACAAGCAGGAGAAAAATGTTTAATTTCAGAACAAAGAAGCACACAGAAGAAAGCATCAATATAAATATTAAGTTTCAAGCCCATGTATAGTGATGGTATTAAACAGATAAGAGAATCAATAGTGATCGTGTTCATCTTTTGGATATGGAAAACTTCGAAACAGCAATTCACCCAGCATTTACTGTGCAAGAATGAGGCATGAGTTACAAATCAGCAAAACAAAATGAGGAAAAGAAAGCAGAGGTTAGTTGATGACCAGGAAAGAAAACATTATTTTCACTTCTCATGTCCTTAATGCTCTACTCTATGTGAAATAACCTCACGGCAGCTACAATTAAAAGAGGAAGTTGAGTTCTGGTCATGCAATTGCATTGTGAAAGAAACGGTGTGGAATTGATCAGAAAAAGTTAATCTGGCATATAAGTATTAGTGTGTACCGCAAGGTTCTAAAATCAACGAAATGATAAGAAATTTGGCCCAGTCTTAGTAAAAGTAACAGGCCCTGTACACAGAAAGATATATGGGACCACAAAAGCATGTGGCATAAAAATGAGGCCTACATTTTAAAGCTGTTACATGTCATATATTTAAATTTCAGAATATGAAGGCATTTGAAGAGCCATGCTTTTCAGAGAACATTTTTTCTCTGATGTTCTTCCAAACTTGCATAATAACAATGAAAACGCTCACAAATTATTTTTCATCTCTCCCCAGAACTCAACCTTCTCTTTAAAACCAGTGCAACCGAAAGTTTGAAACCCTATAGTAACCCTATATATTTAAAAAATGAAAGCCTGAAGCAATCCTAGGTGGAAGTATAAAGTTGGATCACCTTTTGGGCGGCTAACCACACCCTATACATAGGCTTTCCAGAAATACCCTGAATTTATTTAAAGCCACATTCTGACTTCAAGGCACATGGTAACGGAGTTAAGGTTAAAGATAAATAAATACTTTTACCTTATATAAGGTAGATGCATTACCTAATATCATTCCTAGGTGCCAAGTACTGACCCTTACAACAAATGAAATCTTCACGGTCACAGAATCCAATCGCACTGAAGGCCATCTGCTCTAAAGAATTAATCAAAAATCTTAAGCTGTGCAGTTTAATCTTCTTGGATGTCAGTGTTTTACAAAATAATCACATTTTTTTTCTTTATAGCCCCACTGTACTACTTATATCTATATAGCAAAAAATGCCTAATAGGTGACTGTTGGTCCCCCATGATCCACTTTTTCTTATGTTAATTGAGAGCTGCTTTGATGAGATAACCACCTGTCAGTGACCTTGCAGGGAGGTGTAATCCCCCTGGTCAATCTAGTGCAGATGGGCTTTAAGGGGATGACATCATTAAAAGCTGTTGTTGATTACAACAGGTTACTTTCATTCATGTTGTCCGTCAGATCAGCAATAGATGCACAAATCTTAGGTTTGCCATTTGCAAAGGTCGGCCAAGCTGCTAACAGGTTATTTCTCCTGAAATGAAAAAAAGAGAAATACAATGTATGAATAAAGATAAGGCATGAATATGGGCTAATTAGGGGTCTAAATACAGTAGGTCCTGGGTTCAAACTCTCAGACATGCCCCCACATATCATGGGTTGCTATATAGTGCTATTGACCCCACTAACCCAACAAACAAATACCAGCGACTCAAAATATGAAAATATATCAAATTTTGCGTTTTGCTAACGGTTTTCATAACAATACAGTCTATTGGGGAAAACGAGTATGGTAAAACCCGCGTTCACTCAAAGATTTTTACTTTTTTGAGGCAATTCATGATCATTTTGAAGCATGATTTTTTTTTTGGCATCAATATTACACCATATCAAAGACACTGATAACACGTAGGGCCATGCGTCTCATATTTAACATTGTTAAACGATGCCTTTAATATGTCAAATTCTCAAAAAGCAAGCTTTTGTGTCATCATATATAGACCTTTCTTTTTCCTCTTTGTTTTTGATATGATCTTACAGTGATATTGTTATGTAATATTTTGTCTTTTGTACTCCCATGTCTACTTCTGTACATATTCCTGTGCCCCTTTACAGAGATACAAGTATTCATTGTTACTCCAACCTCTTTTTTTTTCTTTTCCCCTTTTACGTTGCTGTTAATTATTTCCCATAGCCAAATAATTTTATATTACTTGTGTACATATAATTTTTGTTTACAAATCAAATTGCCACTGTGTAACATGAGCAATAACCTCGATTAGAATTGGGTCAGTATACGCGTGTTTGCCTATTCAGGAATGCATTGTATTTTTATCACTTCAGTTGATTTCCCCACGCTCTGTCTGCGCAATTCGCCGACTGGGTGTCTGGAGTGGGCGAGGTCGGGGTGTGAGGCGATCTGTCTTACCCGCATATTGCGTGTGGATTGTGTGCGTTGGGGGGGGGGGAGGGGGCGGTTGTTTGTTTGAGTGTTCGTATGAGAGTGTTGAGGGTGTGTGTGAGGGGGGGGGGGTAGAGCGGATTGTCTCATTCCTTGACTTTGCTCCTCCAACCTGTTGGTGGTCTGGTCTGAAAGTTTGTATATGTTATGATTTGATTTCTTAATAAACACATAATTTAAAAAAAATAAAAAATAAATAAAAATTCTCAAGAAGAATAAATTGGGACAAATCAATTATTTACATACTTCAACAATGACAAAACTTAGTATTAGGACTAAGGGTATGAATAATTTAATTGTTAACTGTAGGTAACATGCATGTCAAATGTCTATCGGACAACTACATGTATTACACGCACAAATCTCATGGATAAACTTACTTTTCAAATTGATGAGTATCCGTCGTCTTTAGTACACGGTGATATCATGAAAAGAAAGCCATCCTACGAAGCAAAAGACACGGATAAATCGTTAATAATCGATAACACATTTCTTTTCAATATTTTCCTTCAATTTAATATATACAAACCTCAACAGACAAATTTGTAACATACATGACCTTTTCTAGAAACCAAACAGATCCAAAATTATATTGTGCACGTAGGATTTGTTATTCTAAGTTCAGCAAGCACTGCAATCGTATGGAAATATGCTATAAAAAGACTGCCGCGAGAATCTCCGGCCGCATCGGTTGGCAGCGCACAAAGAGTTTTGTGCATGTTCAGATCTAGTCTCATTTCCCAGACTCACTTCAGATTTTCTTTTTGGAGTATTGATTCATGTTGTATTTCTGAACATAACAAAGACAAGAGGAAACAGTGGAAGAAAAAACAAACTACTGGTAACACTTTGATGTTGAAAGACCCTTAGATATGTTTATGCCACTCAAAACTTTGTGGCATTTGTTTATTCATGTTTTTATCCAGGGACATGACACAGTCTGTGATTCTTGCCAGTAACACCCCTGCCAATAGGCTTGTTTTCATCAGCTCGAGTTTGCCAAATAACCCGCTATTTTCAGACTCGGGATATTATCCCGAAGCTCGAAATTGCGTCTCCACCAGACCGATACGCTCATCACAACTAGCTCAGACGGGCGCAAATAAGCCTGCCAGTTCCCAAATAGCGGGATATTTTAGAAACAAGACCAAAATATCTCGCTAATTGCAACTGCAGGCTGATGAAAATGCAAATTAACTGGCTAATTTGCGATCAGGATACCGGTAGTTAAAATAGCGGACGTTTTGGCAGACTCGAGCTGATGAAGACAGGCCTATGTAGATGAAATCATCTCCTCACCTTAATCAATATTGGGAAGTCTGACCAGAATCCATAGTTTGGAATCAGCTCTTTACCCGTCGCACCACGACCAAACTTTTGGAACAGAATACCTCCTACAAAGTACACAACCAACAGTACTGTGAATCTGTAATAAGAGAAAAAGAAGAGAGATGAAAATAATATTGGACAATAATTTGCCCTGTAGCATCACTAAAACTTCTGAAACAAGATTTAACAAAAAACATGTATGTATACAACTAGTACTGAAGTGTTAAACATTTGTCATGCCATAACAGATAGAGAGATGAAACTAATATTGAACTAGCTTTTTAAAACGCATTACACTGTACATGCTTTGTTTAATTTATGTTTATGTTTATGTGTAGTATGTAAGCAGATTAATGAGAGAAACAGAATGGCAAAAGTTTTAAATAAACCGGACTAATCATAGGAAAGATACGAATGTTTGAAATACATGTATGAAATCACTACATTTGTGCGAATCTCTACATCAGCAAGTTTGGTCAGTGGATTGTGATGTAGTCATGGACATCTACTCTCCAATTGGTTGTGTACAAACAGGGTTGGGATTTAGAGAGCAAAATGGAAAAGTTGGATTAGTATTTCTGACCTGGAAGCAATGAGCTTTAAAGACCCTGTCGGAAATGGAAACAATGAAATAGATGAATTATGTAACAACGGAAAGCTTATAGGACATACATGTAGACTAAAATAATATCAATTAAATGCTATTTTAGGGTCTGTCAATAGAGTTACAGCTCCCTGAAAACTTGAAATCTAAAGCAATAAAAATCGGAAGTACTGTACATGTAGTTGACCTAAAAACTATTTATCGACTTGATGATATTATCTTATATGTATAGTATGCATATATGTACGATAACTTTGCATTAATTAAGCATGGCTCATCGCCTGATAGACGCTATAAAGGCGAGCTGATTATGTCTAAATGTTATGTCGACACTCTGCGGCATATTTGACCCCTGTTGAACCGTAATTAGGAGGGTAGTGGGATAAGAGTTCTTAAAATTTGCTATTGTGTAATAGTGAGAGGGAAAATATTTGTTATTCCTTTTTATTTGTATTCTACGGTCATTCAGCTTTCCATTGATATAAAATTGTATTTCATCGGACAGGGTCTTTAACAAGCACCTGTTATAAAGGTTTGTAAACTCACATGATACAAAGCACTCCTCCCGGGGTTAGACTGTTACTGTTTCCTTTCTTGATACAGCCTGGTACAGTTTCAAGGCAAGCGTGGCACGTCATCACGACAAAATTCTGAGGCGAGAAAAGAGATACATTTAGGTTAAAGGCACACTGGCCTACTTGTAGCTACTTGCTCCCTCTATATAGAAATCAATGCCTAATCGGTGCCTGTTGGTCCCCCATGATCCTCTTTTTCTTATGTTAAATGAGAGTCTAATCCCTTCTGGCTGAAGTAGTAAAGCCTGCCTTTAAGAGAGAAATGGGGGCCTGGTAGGACGATGAAAGCATTTGTGATAGTAATTGCCTATGCCCTCACGGTGACGGCCATATGGTACGAGAACTCCCCAGGGAGTGGAGATGGTGCACATTGTGCGTGAATGAATCCGATGACCGGGGTAATAGTATTTGTGAAGTGCTTAGAGAGGATAAACCGTATTAAGCGCTATATAGATCCGAATTATTATCATTATTATTATTTGTTGGTTTGCCCTCCTCACAAGAAAAGATGACCATTTTCACCATTTGCTTAATCAGGATTTTGGGTTTGGAGGTGGCTGTAAAGTCCCGTTTCAGCCCAGAGTTTTCTTGGGCAATGAGGGCAAGACCACAATGCCAAAGGGTCTTGGGTTTAGAGCTTGATGCTTGCCTGAGCTTTGTCTTAACTCTAATTCTGCGCTTTTCTGAAAGTATACGAGTTAATGCCCTTCTGGCTCCAAACTTAACAAAAACCTAACCCCAAAGAATAAGTTAAGGTACGCAGAAAGATGAGATTAATTCTGCCTATTGATGTATGATATTCCTTACGAAAATGTACAAGAGAAATAAAAATGAAGATATTCTTGGCATGATGTAATCCTTAGTGTGGCATGGGCCCAGCCATTTTCTTGATAATGTGACGTACCAGGCAAACTTGTACATGTATCATGCATCAAGCTATAGTTGGAAAGACTTTTTAATTCAATAACTAAACCTTTACTTTTCAATGAAAGAAAATCAGAGCTGAGAAGGTAAATAAGATATCTGCTAAAAGAAATATTATTTTAAAAAAAATATGTACATATCTGCTGATAAATATATACCGGTAAGAGGTGGGAGGGGCAATTTTAACCCACTGTTCTAAAAATATTAAAAAATATAGCACTTCACAAATCTATCTCATTTATGCCAAAAAACAGCCACCCCCATTTATTTATGCAGTTTGAAAGCTGTAGTACAAAGTAATAACAGGTGAATGAAATACTCCATCACCATACACACGTGGGAAGTAAACATCCATTAAAGTTTGAATACATTTAATCAATAAACAACTTGGGCAATGGCAATGCCCATGTGGTGAAGAGATTCTGTACATTACGCTAAGAATATCTTGCGGTGTACCTCTCATACACTTTGATGTGGAATCTCAAAGATTAATAATGGGCAAGAATACAATAAATCTCTCAGAATAACTAAAGTTCTTTCTTGGAGTGAGGTTGTACTAAATTGGCCTTTAAAGGGATCCTGTAACTTATGTCTCAGATCCTTAAAATAAAATCCTTGATTTAGCTCATGCTGCAATCATAATTATAAACCTTTAGGGCATACATGATTCCCATGACATTTACAAGCCGATCGGCCATCTGATTATCAAGATATTTATGATTGGAAATCGAAATCATAACACTACACCGGTCACTCAAAGATTCTTACTTTTTTGGGGAACTTCATGATCGTTTTGAAGTGCAATTTGTTTTGGGCTTCAATATTACACTATATCACAAACACTGAAAGCACGTACATGTAGGGCCATGCATCTCAGATTTAACATGGTTAAACGATGCCTTTAATGAATGCACTCACATAAGTTTTTGGTGGACTTTCGTCAACAAACTTCAGAATGGGCTTTGTTACAGCTGTTTTATCACAAGTGAAGCTAACAACTGATGTCCTGAAACATAAAAAATAAAAAATGATCAACATTAAATTTGAATATTTCTGGAGACAAGCAATAAGATGTTTAAATCTAAGAGGTTTTACATTCCCAATTAGTGAAACTCATGGCAAGGACATGGCATTCATTATCAGGTCTTAGCAAATTAGGCATAAAACTTTTAGTAATAATACAATATTGGAGAACAAAAACTCATAGCACACATATCCACCATACAAGGGGCTCCAATATTACCCTGGCTCTGCTAGGCTACCGATTTCTTTAAGTTTATTAAACAAATTTGTTTTTAATGGCTGCCTGCCATAGCAACAAACAACAAACTATGTTTCGACTGCTGCTACACTTCGTCAGGTAATAAAATATATTGTATGCAAGCGTCTCTACGGATGGACCGAATGGACCAGGTGGACCGGCGGTCAAATAATTAGAACAATAACGGACAAAGCCTATTGGTCGAAGCACACAGGTGCTCAACCAATAAACGGGCCGTCGGCTCGGCTGGCCTGCAGGGCGAGAACAATGGCATGCTCAACCAATCAACGGGCCGCTGGCTTGATGTGGGCCAGACGAAGTGTACGTAGCAGTGGCACATGAAATGTCGTGATCTTTTAGATTCCTTGTTGACCATACATTGCAAGACAAATGAATGTCACTAGCAATATTATTTTTGATACTACATCCGCAATGAGTAAGATATTTAGCATTATATACCTCACTTAAGAAATCCAGCCATCTGATTGGTCGAAATTGCATTCATAAACTTTAACTATTCCTGTAAAATTCCCGGTAAAATTCCAAACCCATGCAATATTTCTAAAACAATAGTTCTAAAATCCCAGTTACCATGGTTACCAGGAAAATAGTTCAGTCTTGGTGAAATACCCATAGGTTCACATGTTAAAAACTGGTTTGAGCGATCGAGGATACCGTACGTGTGCAAAGAATTGGTCGGTAATTTCAAACCGAAGGCAAAAATGGCTGAAGAAACTCTCCCAAGATTTCAACCAAGATGATCAAATGCAAAACTTGCTGACAGCAGGGACATGCTAGACAGAGCACCAAAAAGGGTAAGTTAAATTCTCCATAATTTTTTTTCAAAAGTCTAGACCTAGATTCTAGTAAGTAGGTCTCGTAGTGCTAAAATCCTTCCCGTAGAGATTGCACGGAATTCAGATTACACACATCCCTATGCATTGGCACTGCGCACTGGCATTGCATTGCAATATGCATTGGCATTGTAAACTAAGATTGCTCATGATTCTGAAGGTGATACTCAACAAGTGAGGTGTCATATGAAACTGCATGTTATTCTCCATATTCCCCACAGGGCCGGCCCACCCCAAAAATTGTAAAAATATCTTGCTTAGACTAGAATCTAGATCTAGTCTACTCTCAAAGATACACTCATAAAAACAACCGTGCAGATAAACTAGAGAAAGGCCAAGGTGGTGTCATAAGTTGACTCTTTTGTTTTCAGCATATAAAAGTATTAATGACTGCTTTAATATTCGAGAAATAGTTGTTTTTATACGCTCTCGGGAAGGTTACAGTTGGGCTATTGCCCTCGGCATGCCTCGGGCAATAGCACAATTCTAACCTTCCCTTGAGCATATAAAAACAACTATTTCTCTCAAAGCAGTCATTAATAAGTTTAACAAATTATGTTCGTTGAGGATCAGCCATGCATGAAGTCTTTCATATTTTTTGTTGTAAGGACAGACAGCCTGTGGAACAGATTCCTTTAATAAAATAATGGAAATGAAGCATTACTTTAAACAAACAGAACTTTGTTATTCCTGGCTCATTTTTCCTAATTGAGGTGTCATATAAAACTTTCTAGAAATGTGATTTTTTTTTTTCTTTGAAATTTCGATACCATTCGCCAAATGACTTTTTGGTACCCTTTCTTCAAATTGTTTTTAATCACTCATGCGTGAATAATGCATCAAATGAGTTGCAGCGAATGAAAGAGGAGAAACTAAGCTTCACAAATATGTGTCATTTATTAATTATAATCGTGATTAAGTTATGATAAAACATAGGTAATTCTCGGTTTTGTTTTTTTCTGGGACGCACTGTATATCTATTCTGAAACCATATTATGCAATTTATTGAACTTACACTGTCACTGCTTGGTAACTTGCATATATTTTAATTCTAGAAATAACTCATAGATGGCATCTCAAAGTGCTTTGTATCCAGTGGAAAAGGTGCTTTATGTAGGGTGGAACACATAAGGATGAACTACCTGATAATGTAACCTCACAAAAATGCACGTAACTTCCATATATCTTTCAATGAAACTTTATAAATTGTATTTTTAAAGACATACAGGATTGTAGCAGTACAAGGAAAGTTACCATTTATGAACTACCCCCTCCTCCTTTTGATTTTCAATAACAGTCCAGCATCTCACTTTCCAGCCCATGTCATCACCTTGAACTTTCTCCAGCTGATTTAAAAGAGGATTTAATATCCCTCTATAAATTGACTCTATAAATTGACACCAAAACTTCATGATATTAATTCCAACCAGCTCTAACATTAAATGACTAACGAGCACATTAATCCTCCATAACCTTGCACTTCGCCAATAACAAAGGTCAAGGTAAATCTTTATCTCACACACTGGGCAAGTATCAGATTCACAGAAACGTAGAGCAGCAGAAGTGAGAGCAAGACGCCCTCACACACAGCCTGGCGGAAATCATTGGAATCGATGGATAGCGCGGATAAACCCAACAACAACAACAACAACCTCTATGTGCAGCTTCAACAATGCTTTTTACCTGATTGTCATAGTTTATTCACTTTTTGCTCTATATAAGACACAAGAGGGCTTTTCTCCTCTTTTCCTTACCATCTTTGAAGATCTAGCAAGTCTTGGAATCTCAATCATGGAAGAACATCCTTATAGTTATATGAGAAAATAGCTACAAATGCACTAAAATTGCTCCAAAATTCACCAAAATATTGCAGCAAAGTAGCCGGCTGACAATTTGGAAATACAAGTTCTTTGACCCAGAATGATTGGACCTACAGTTACCAAGAGATGGCAGCAGTAATTTACGGTGGGGAGGTGACAGTGCATTCTTATTTGCGTATTTACCGTAAATTGCAACTATTATTACTGTTACAGTACCTTCCGTCAGTCGGAGCATAGGTGACTTTGATGGTGTTTTCGTCTTCCGGATTCCAAGTGGTAGGAGCAGGATTACCCAGGTTGAAAACAGTGTCAGGCGTGCTCTTTGACTGCTGACAAACCTGCATAACCAAATAAGGATTCATAACCAAGATTCAAACGTTAAATGTTATTGAAGTCATGTCATTAAAGGTATAGACCAGGGCCCCGTCTTACAAGAGTTACGATCAATCCAAATCAATCGTAAGTCCTCCAATCAATCGCAAGTTTGCAGTCTCCTATCTCTTTCAATCGTAAATAAGTTACGATTGATATCAGCTCTTTAAAGACAGGGCCCAGTTCTGGTCTTGTGATTGCATTGTGAAAGAAACGTTGTGGAATCGATCAGAAACAGTTGATCATCTAGCATATAAGTATTTGTGTGTACTGCAAGGTTCTGGAATCATCAAAATGATAAGAAAGTTGGCCCAGTCTTGGTAAATTTACAAGCACTGTACACAGAGAGATGTAAATGGGACAACGCGATATCTATCCAGGCCGGATCGATATGATAATTTACCAAATATATCAATAGGTAGGCGGTTTCCTGGCAAAATTTGTATCATCACGTATTAGTCAAAACATATTCTTTCACATGATTGGTAATAAAATCTTCCATTTCATTTTTTAAGAGGGGGGCGTTTCCAAAACTGGTCTATACCTTTAACCTACTTTTATTGATTGTATTTAGTTATTGTAAGATCATCTACTAATATTGTACTGGTTATGTTTTCCTTTAAATTGTGCTCCGTCAACCATGAAATAATGGATTCAAAGTTAACAAGGTACCAGGAGTTCATTAACCAGTCCAATACCTACACACAGTGCCGACAGTCATGAAGTTGTCCGTCACTCATTGCAATAGAGAAATAACAATCTTGTCAATTTTGAAATATGGTCATTTCGTCTTTAAAGGGATTGGGTAACTTTGTCTCAGATTCTCAAACAAAATCCTGGATTTAGCTCATGCTTCAATGATAGTTATAAACCTTTAGGTCAGTCAGGAACCCTATGACTTTTATAAGCCGATCGCCTGTCTGATTATCAAGATATTTATGATTGGAAATCGAAATCAAATTTTGTGTTTTCCTAACGGTTTTCATAACACTACAGTCTATTGGGGAAAGCGAGTATGGTAAAACCGGTCACTCAAAGGTTTTTAGTTTTTTGAGGCACTTCTTGATCATTCTGAAGCGTAATTGTTTTTAGGGCTTCAATATAACACCATATCAGGGAAACTGATAACACGTAGGGCCGTGCATCTCAGATTTAACATTGTTAAACTACGCCTTTATGACTTGCTCAATCAAGTATGACTTGACGGCCGGATACCTCTGATTTTATTGCATAACTTTATACGTAAGAAGTTACCATAGGCACCGTCCGTCTGCGTGAATTCATTCAAGATTTTGTTTGTTCAGAAATGTACAGTTGCCCAAGGGATCAGGTATTTTGTTTATTGTGTTTACAGATCTGATTCTTTACTAAACTGTGGCAGGTTATTTCAGGCTGAGGTATAGGTATTATGTAATACGCTGGAACTGGGCCCTGTACGTGGCATAAAACTTATCATTGATGTTAACTTTGCCATTAATGGTACCTTCCATGGAAAACTGATTTGAACGGCTGTTGAGTTACATGTATGTTGCCATGGGATTCAACACTGATGGCAAAGTTAATCAGTGATAATGTTCATGCAATATATTTGATTTGATTTAATTTGATTTGATTTGATTTATTTATTTCTGTTTGATTTACTTTTTCTTTTGCATTTTTACAAATATATAACAAACAAATATTGCAAATTTACACATGACAAAAGAATATATGTAGAATAAAGTAAGGCCCAGATATAGTTGCCTCTCATTTTTATTGGTAAAGCAAAGCAAAAATACTAAAAAGAATTTAATTTAAAATCAAACCAAGATACTTACAGAAGATTCTTTGCAAACCCCTGGTCCATCAAATTTGGAACAAGGGTTGAAAGCGTATGTCCAGTCTGGCACAGTAGTACCGTATTCATCAAAAGGAAATCTGTAATTTACAAGACAATAGACCAGTTCACGGTTAGTACATTACTGCAATCAGGGGCGGATCCAGGAATTTCTTGCCGGGGGGGCACACGGTGGGAAAGAGATTGGCCGGGGGGGCACGCCCCTGTTTTTCAGTAAATTTTGGGCGAATTTAGGGCTGATTTTAACACATTTTTTTTTGGCTGGGGGGGGGGGGGGGCACGTGCCCCCTTTTTACCCCCCTGGATCCGCAACTGGCAATGACCCCAAATATCCACAGATCTTCAAAACATGAAGAGGTCCCACTTTGTACTTTTTGAAATAATCACTCCTACAGCGATGGAGGTGCTACATAAATAGCATTTGTTTCCCCTTTTCAAAGAATACTTCCACCTGTGTATAATGGAGTGCATACATGAATAATGATTACATAACTTTCACGAGCATATATATATCCAGAATTTTGTCTCCGTGTATTTCACATTTTGTTCTGCAATGACCTTTATCTTCTCATGCTCAGACTGCAACCGTGAACTGGCTAATTCAATGATACATATGTAAAAATGCATATCAAAGCAGTGTCGTTTCTAAGATATCATCAATGTTTCAAATTATATTTTTCACAAAACACAATTGTTTGAAGGGGGTTCATTCACGAGCCTTATTTTGTTCTGGATAATTTGAGTTCCATGCCATTAAATGTACTTTGCAAATATCCAAATGTCACCTTCAAAATGTACAATACTTCTTTCGAAACAGGATTAGAGATGTTGCAAGTTGAATTCTCTCTAGTTAAAGGTACAGTGTTTATATTAAAAAAAACCCTGAAATGTCCGCATCCATACACATGTACGCACGGTAAAACGGAAGCCCTTAGAACCCAATTCTAACCACTCTTTTGTATGTACACTTCTAAACCACTCATCCATATATACAAATATATATATACACTGTACAATGTTATTTGAAAATATGCTTGTACATATCCCAAGACGAAAATCCAATTGAAACCAATTGAACACCAATTGAATTTTCAATTGGTTCCAATTGGTTTCAATTGGTCTCAATAGGTTTTAACAGGTTTCAATGGGACTTTAATAGGACTTCAGATGGTTTCAATTAATTGGTCCAGATTGTCCCTATTGGACCTATTGGACCCATTGGCCCTATTGGCCTATGCCCCATTAGACTTTAATGGGACTCCAATTGGTTTCAATTGGACCAATTGGCCTGAAGTTGGAATTCAATTGGTCCAATTGAAACCAATTGAAGACCTTTTAAAGTCTAATGGGGCCGATTGGTCCAATTGAAATCCCATTAAAGTCGAATAGGGCCAATTGAAACCAATTGAAACCAATCATCTCATGCATATTCATTATTACTTTACACGTGTGACAGAAAAATACATTTATCATAATTTGTTAAGCAAATTAAGACAATGCACATCATTTTTGTGATTTCTATTTTCCTTTTGCCATTATTAACCAATAGATTATTTTGTCTGATCATGTTACAATTACATTCACGTTTTAGCAATAGATATATTGATTATATGATTACTAACCAAGAAACAATGTGTACGAGCCTATGTAACTTTGTATGTTACTCTTGAATACACTTCAAATGATCTATGTGATGGAGTCAATACAATTGAGAATAGAATATACCTAATTGGTGGACAGTTGCCAATATCGTTTATGAAGTATCAGTTTATCACTGGTTCTTCTACCTGGATCGATTTACCAAGTGAATCCCGATTGAATGTCCCCATTGGAACCAATTGGCAATTAGTTTCAATGGGGACCAATTGGTTTCAATAGGTACCCATTGTTTACTTTCCATGTACTCCAAATTGCCAATTGGTATTCAATTGGGATTTGATGGGGATTCAATTGGATTTTCATCTTGGGTACACATGTTGCACCCCTGCATGGTTGATGTAAATGTAGGAGTGTAATGTGTATGGACCTTCTGTTCAATTGGAGAAAAAGGCTTAGACAGATAGGCATGTCACAAGTCACAGTATCTATTTATTGTCTCTTCGTTGGATTTATAAGAATGTATAAATTCACATTCACTACTAAGATTTGAGCCGAATAAAATACAAGGAAATATCCTTAACCCCGACAGATTATTGACAGGATTGTTATTCAATGTGTTTACGAATGCTTGTTTAGGTTATTTAGAATCCATTATCATTTATTATTATTATTATTATTACTAAGTATTGGTGTCACCTGTGCCTGGGAGGCTAAAAGCCAACTGAGTCGCTGTAACCTTTGGGTCTCTTCTCCCTTTATAACCGATAATAGGGACTTTTACATTTGCACGTCCACATACAGTAGTGGACTACGTGTGACGTCCTTTTAAGGCAATGTTACGTGTCCTTTAAAGGCACTGCCAGTGCCTTATAAGGACGTCACACTAGCAGTCCACTATGTGGACGTGCAAATCTGAAAGTCCCTAATAAAAGTGGTAATTCATCTCTGCAAGGGGCCTGCATTTAACGTCCTATCCGAGGGACAGAAAGTTTTCCACTGGTAACAAAGCCTTTGTCTATGAAACAGGGGAGGGGCACGTTAACACACAATCCAGGCTTCAGTCATACGCTGAGGTTGGATTCGAACCCACTATCTTTGATTCGGCAGGCAGATGCTTTACCGACAGAGCCAATTATTCTCCCCCTTGTAGACTTATAAATCTATAATAATGATAATAATAATGATCTTTTACAGTCCACTCCAAATTTTAATAAGTTAAACCGAAAATGGAAATTCCTTTTGCCCAATTGATCGTGAGCCCGGCAGCCACTGAGCAGCGCCAGATCGACGTTGCTCTATCCCTTAGTGTTGAACGCCAAACAAGGTAGCAACAACTCCCGTCTTTTAAAAAACGTCTTTTGATATGACGCAGCCGGGGTTCGAACTCACGACCTCCCGGTTGTGAGGTGGACGCTCTACTGACTGAGCCAACACACCTATGTAGGTTCAATTAGTTTTGTAACTTTATATTGTTATTTTACTTACTCTGGTTGACCATCATTGCGAGAGATTGGTGAAAAATCGATCACTTTCTTGGTTGGATCATCAAATTGGCATGTGCATGTATCCTTCTCTGCATCGGCTTGGTGGCATAAATATGCAGCACACCGCCACATACATAATGTGAGCAAGATGACGATCGTTGAAATCAAATGTTCACTATATCTATGAAAAACCATTTTGAAAGAACGTTGGAGTAGATCAAAATATAGTGCTGCTACTTCCGTGGAGGTCGAAACTGCTCCGGTCGCCAGGCTCAGCTTTTTCGGGGAATCACCGGTCTGCTGGTACAACAAAATTCTGATCGGAAATCACTCCTAAGTTTGGAATTGCCTGCATGAATGAAATTATAATTGATATTATTTATACAACAGGCAACACCAGGGGGGTGTTTCACAAAGATTCTAAGTCAAACTTAACTCTAAGTTGGACTTAAATATTATGGAGAGCCATTTGTAGCCTTATAATGAAATATATTCAAAAGCAAAAATTCAATTATTTTAGACTTTTCATTTCATCAATTCTACATCAAGAACATGAAATCTTCCATGATAATAGAAAATATGAATAATTTGAATCAACATTTTATGCCTTTTAAAATAACTGCTACAAAATATTTTCAAGGATGCTAATGGCTTTCCATAATTGTTAAGTCCAACTTAGAGATAAGTTCAACTTAGGATCTTTGTGAAACACCCCCTGGTATGGGGCGGTATTCTGAAAATTGTTGTAACTTTTGTCTTATCTTTCCTTGCATCTTCCGGTCATAATAGAGTGTTAATATTGTTTTAAGTTGGTATTGTTAAAATTATCTTAGCCCTATAATATCTCTTGAAAGACAGCCTCTGTCTTATCTATGACGCGCCCATTTTAGTGGACCCTATTAAAGCCCCACTGTCCTACTTGTAGCTACTTGCTCCCTCTATATAGAAAACTTCCCCAATCGGTGCCTGTTGGTCCCCCATGATCCTCTTTTTCTTATGTTAGTTGAGAGCTGAGTTAATGAGATAGCCACCTGTCAGTGACCATGCTGTGTGGTCTAATCCCTTCTGGCCCAGTAGTTTTGACGGTCTTTAAACAATCGAGCATTCTGTAAGCAAGAAGTAGGTCAACCAATACTAAAATAGGAGTACTTTATGCCACATCTGAAAAATGCGCTCTGAGCTGCGCATACTAATTTGGGGCATGATATTAGTTGATTGAGAGCTTATTACGCATCATAATAAATTATATTGAACAAGATGTGGCATATCAAGAAGACCAGTCAAGCTTTCACTTTAAGGTTCACCGTAAAGTTGGATGGCAACAAGCAAAAAAGAAACATCACAGAGAGCATCAAAATCATCATATCCTAGCCTGTAATTTATTATAAAGTTCTATTCTGTGGTTTCTTCAGTGACACATAATCTTCTTTTAACTGTTCTATTGCCAATTTGCCATTGACACAAAGTTGGAGCTAGGCAAGGAAGATTGCCGCCATTGCATCACTGCAAAAAATACCAAAAAAAACCCCTAGATCTACCTATTGTAAATATTGTTGTAAATACCATGTAGATCTAAGATAAGATAAAATAAAAGATACAAAAATTTTCAGAATACCAACTTTATCTTAAACTGAGCCCATCGACCCTCTACTCTACATTAAGTCTGAATTGTGTTGGTATAGGCCGCTAGTATAGACCTACCTCTACTACTAAAGCCTCAGATCAGATTTGCCCAAAATTTGATGGCAAAAGCAAATTGTATCATAATGTGAAAGAGGATGTCATTTAACTTTAAAGTCACAATTCTGCAAAGATTTCCTCCCAAAAATGTGTTTGAAGACAAACATTGATAAAACATCTAGACCTCTATAAAACAGCCAGGCCTCTCAAAGCAGTCGATATCTCTATAGAATTATCTAGATCTATTCTAGACTAGACTCTAGATCTAGATAGTTGTAGATCATGATGTAGGGCCGGGTCTAGGCCTAGATCTACGCAGAAAACCTAAATTTTGTATTCTTTCATCAATCAATATCCGACTTCAACAAACACATTTGCTATGAAAATCTTTGCAAACAAGGGAGATATCCCTGGTACCAGTAACAGCAAAGATACAGTTACAACATCAACACTCAAAAATAATCAATTAATTATCAATTAAAATAACAAACAAGTTTCAGAATACCGTCCAGGAAGGCGAAGCAACCATGTATTGTAACACAAACAAAGGAAGGGTGACAGGTTTATCTACTTGCGATATTCGGTAATGACTTTGAGTCTTCTTTGATCTTTGTCTTTGTCTTTGTGAACGTAAAACCGAGACAAATTCATTAATTTGCAAGATCAAGGCTGCTAGAATGTATCCCGTGACTCTGTATACTACGTACTGCAATGTTGATCACACGGCCCGGAACAAAATGCAAGATGACTGCGTACGTACAAGCATAGGTCTATGCCAATATGGAGCTATGCGTCGCTGAATCATTGTCATGTGATCAGTTTAAGATCAGGTGACACCTATATATTCTTTTTTCATTTTTCACTAGGCCTACTGTACGTTTAGCGCTTTGGGAAATGAAAAGGCAGATTTCTACGCAAAAAGGGAAATTGAAGTACATAACAAATTTACGTTGTTTGAAAAGACAAGATTAATTTTGTACAGTTCAAATTTACTTTGGCAACTGCCCTGCACTCCATATAAGAACTGCCTTTGCTTTGAGTATACTGGTCCCAAGTTTTGGAACTCACTTCCTATTGATGTAACTCGCTCTATCAGTGTCTCTGTTTTTAAACGCAATCTGAAATTATATCTATTGAGTAATTATGCTGGAAGTATTTAATGTAAAAAATATGTCATCACCAGGCGCGTACGCAGGGAGGGGGGGGGGGGTTAGGGGTTGAACCCCCCCCTTGGTATTTTTTATGTGTGTATTTTGGAGGAACCCCCCCCCTTATTTTTGGTATTTTTTTTTTAAATTTAAAAACAAAAATAATAATAATTATGCCAATGGCTGACTTAAAACAGGTGACCTTACGTACCCCCCCCCCCCCCCCAACGTAGAAAAATGTTAAATTTTCAAATTTCGAGACCCCCCCCCCCCCAAAAAAAAAGTGTCCTCTTACCCCCCCCCCCCTCCCCCCCCCCCTTCGTTGCGATTTTGGGGGATCTCCCCCCCCCCCCCCAAAAAAAAAGTGTCTTCTTATCCCGGCCCTCCCCTTGATTTTTTTTAGAACGAAAAAAAAATGCCCTCTTACCCCCCCCCCCGCCCGATTTCAAAATGTTAACCCCTCCCCCCCCCCCCCCCTTGAAAAAATCCTGCGTACGCTACTGATCATCACATGCATGATGTAGTGTGTCATTTTTCTTTTTCTTGCTTTATTGTCTCCTCCCCCTCCCCCCTCTTTTAAAGCCTGGCCCTTCCCTTATCAACATTTTTTCTTTTATTAGCAAACTCGTTTTGTTCTGTTTTGCTCTATTGGACGTTTTCTCTCTCTCTCTCTCTTCTTTTTCTTCCCCATCACCATTTCTCCTACATATAACTTTCTTCCTTCTCAAACTTTCTCTGTTGTTGTTTTGTTCTGCATGGTTTGCGCTTTCGCTCTCCATCCTTATGTATATATCTTCCCATTTTCTCCTTTTCAAATTACATCGATCTATATCTTTTGTAAATATTTCCCATGTGTAATTGCTTTTAGTCTCTTAAGGTAGTTTAGTTGTTAAGTATTTTTTATTTAAAGAAATTAAATTATTCAGGTATATATTCTGTTTGGGGACCTTGCTCTAACAAGCGCGTAGCTAGGATTATATTTTAGGGTGGCGAAGCGTGCGAAGTGCGCTCCCTAGGGGGTGGGTGCAGGGACATTATGCAGGGAAGGGAGCTTTGAAAGAAGACGATTCATTGTACCTTTCTCGACTCATAATCCTTGTCTGAATTCAGTCTCTCCCCCGCCCCTCCTGCGCATAGCGCGGAAGCCTTGACGTATTATTAGACAAAGAAGACGATTCCTTTCCCGACTCTTAATCCTTATCTGTATAAAGTCCCCTTCCTGTGCGAAGCGCAGAAGCTTTGACGTTTCATTAAACTATTAGAGAAAGAAGACGATTCGTTGTACCTTTCTCGACTCTTAATCCTTGTCTGAATTCTGTTCCACTCCCTCTCGCGCGAAGCTTTGACGTTTCATTAAATTATTAGAGAAAGAAGATGATTCGTTGTACCTTTCTCGACTCTTAATCCTTGTCTAAATTCTGTTCCACTCCCTCTCGCGCGAAGCTTTGACGTTTCATTAAATTATTAGAGAAAGAAGACGATTCGTTGAACCTTTCCCGACTCTTAATCCTTATCTGTATTCAGTCCCCCTCCCACGCGAAGCGCGGAAGATTTGACGCTTTATTAAATTAGAGAAAGAAGACGATTCGTTGTACCGTTCTTGACTCTTAATCCTTAATTTGAACTCAGTTTTCCACTTCGCGCGCGAAGCGCGGGAGCTTTGACGTTTCATTAAATTATTAGAGAACGAAGACGATTCGTTGTACCGTTCTCGACTCCTTTTCGTCTTCTTTCTTTTTTCTTCTCTCTTTCTTTTTTTTTTGGGGGGGGGGCGACCGCCCCCACCGCCCCCCTGGCTACGCGCCTGTGCTCTAACAAGCCCAGCTTCTATAAGGTCTCCTCTTTCTTTAATGTACAGAACAAGATCTTACATAAGTAATTTTTTTATAGAATTTCTTTAGTTAATAACAAGAATTGTATGTTTTACGTTACTATTGCGCTTCAAAATATGTTTGTTATATTGATAATCTGCTGTTCCAGTTACTTTATTTGAAATTCTAAGTACAAATGTTTGTGAAAGAAGAAATAAAATGAACTATGAACTATAGCCAATTGGCACTCCTTCAGCCAAAGGTTATCTCATATTGCACAATATCCTTGTAAATTGGCCCGGTAAATTGGGAAGAAAAATGAAACACTTCTTAGGCGACTACGCCTGGGAGTATATCTGGACTCAATAATGACCACTTACGTCAAAGGAATCCACCCCACAGGTTTCTGTGACAGCTGTCCAACAAAAGAAACGGTCAGACAATTTTTGATAGAATGTCCAAAGAATATACATGCAATATAAAAAGGGACAGAAGTTAATATTTCCAAGGAAGAGGACATTATGAAAAAGTGACTCTCGTTTGCAAAAGGCAATCAGAAACTGAAGTCCTGAATTTATGAGAAAATAAAAATTACTTTTTTTTGTTGCCAAGAGAACGGGGGGCATTTTCATTAATTTTCTTGTTTAAAATAGGTAAAATTAACGATACCATTTTTTTTTTTTTTTTTTTTAAATACCTGGGTTATTTTTTCCCGCGGAAATCACCCCCGGAAAATTACCCCCCCCCCCCCCCTGTTCAATTTAGCGGAATTAAGACCACCCCGGTTAATAAGTCGGTTTTAATAAAAGCAAACCAAAACATTTCGGGGGGTAATTTTCCGGGGGGATTTCCAACGCGGTATATTTCAGGAGGGAGGGTAACGTATGTCCTGCATGGAGGGGGGGGGGGGGGGGTAATTATCCTTGAACCCACTCATCGAATTTTAAGTCCAGTATTAAAGGTCGGGTGACATCCAAATATGATTCCTGTAATGTGCAGGGCTGCATATTTTGTTATACAAACATCTAAATGTCTGGTATTTTAGGGGGTGATCAAGGCTGTCATTAATTTTAGACTATATACCAACCGGGTAACAGGAAAAATTGACAACGATCTGTGATGACAGCTTATAATTCCCATGATCGTATCTTCCACAAAATTGCGTAAAAATCACAAATCAAGCTTAATCTCACTGAATAATCAAACTATTTTAATTAATTTAAATGAGCCTGAATTCGATCAGCGTTAGGATAAAAAACGGAACGACAAGCCCCTTTTAAACAATAACATCTTCTTCGTATTAGTTGATCCCAGGCGCGGATCCACACCCCCCCCCCCCCCCCCCCCTCTAAAAAAAAAAAAAACAACGTTGTATAATATATTTATTTAGTTGGTGCTCACATTATCATCCCCCACTAAGCGAAACTAACGGTCTGCGCGATTCTCAAATTTCCGGGGGCAAAAAAGAAGAAAAAAAATGCTCAGTACCCCCCCCCCCCCCCCGAGCGCAATATTGGTTGGCGCGATTTTCACATTTTCGGAGGCAAATACGAAAACAAATTATGCTTACTACTGGTACTGGTCATACTGGTCATATTGGTCAAATCCAAAATAGCCGCCATCTGATAGTTACAGGTCATGTGTAGTTTCGAAAGGAAATGGGCTAGTATGATAAAAGTTTATATAGTAAGGGGGTTTTCGGGGTCAGAGAATCTGATTATGATGTTGCTTGTAGCGATTTGAGGTCTCCTTGGGGCTATGAACAGTAATTTTTTATACATCTTATGAAAAAGTGTTTTATCCCAAAGCAATCGATATCATTTATTTGTATTTTGTATGTGTTTACGCTTGGATGAACAGGAGACATCGTTTAAGTGAGTGCAACAATCGACTTGCGCCAAAGGAATACATGTGATGTTTGAATCAAACAATTGAGATTTGGATATTAATTCGGTCTTTGCAGATCCAAATAACATCCCTAACAAAAGGATTCATACCACCCATATCAAACATCAAATATCAAAGAACATTTGTGCGCGTGTGGATGTGTGTTTGTTTATACAAAAAGCAAATGCAATGCATTTCATTTGATAATGACACAAGCATGGGTGTCGATCTGTAACCTCAGGGGGGATGATCTATTCATTCATCCCCCCCTGATGAATAGGTATTACGTAAGTATCGACACCCATGGACACAAGATCTTTCTCTCACTTTGATACTTTTGCGCAAGTCGATTTTTGCACTCTCTTAAACAATGCCTCCTGTTCATCCAAGCGTGAACACATACCACATACAAATGATACCAATTTTTTTGGGATCAAACACTCTTTCATAAGATGTATAATGAGTTACTGTTCATAGCTGACTTTTGAAATAAATGACAATTTTCTGAGTGTAAACTTGTTGTGACTTACACGGTATAGGCTTGTCGATCTTATTTATATTCGCTATGGGTCGAATACTCTTTACATTCATAGCTGACTTTTAAAATAAATGACAATTTTCTGAGTGTAAACTTTTTTTCGACTCACATGGTATAGGCTTGTCCATCGTATTTATATTCGTTATGGATCGAACACTCTTTCAAAACAAATACATAATACTTATTATTGTTTGGAGTATGATAGCACAAGGAATTTGTGTTCGCGTCTATTTCAGTGACTCATCACAACACAATGGAAATCTTTCACAATCTTCTTTTTAAAGCTTACATTTCCGTAACGCAGTAGGCGAGGTCGGCGAGGTCGGCGAGGCGAGGTCGGCGAGTCCCCTATTTAATCCATTGTTTGACTTTCTACTTTTCCCATATACACTTTCCTCGCTCTTCTACTTGTTCTTTAAGTTGTTTATAGGCCCTTATGGTACTTCTAGACTTAGTTCATCTTTACTCGCTATGGGTCGAAAGCCTGGAATGACGAATGTTTAAAGTATGTTAGCGCAGGGATTTACTGTACATGTGACACGATTATTATATATAATTGTATATAAATGTATATATATATATTATATATATATATATATATATATATAGTCCCCAATTTTTTCTACATTGGTCGTCCAAAGCGCTTTCTACTTTTCGTTCATACAGTTTCCTATCTCGTCTACGCGTTCTTAGCTTTAGTTGTTTATTGGATCAAGAATTCTAGACTTATTCGCTTTCGGTCGAAATCCTGGAATAACGCATTTTTAGAGTATGATAGCACAAGGATCTACTGTACCTGTGACATGATAATAATATATATATATATATATATATATATATATATATATATATATATTTATATATATATATATATTTATATAATATACATGTAGGTCGACGAGTACCCAATTTGGTCTATAATATTATTGGTCGTCCAAAGCGCTTTTTACTTTTCCTTCATACAGTTTCCTATCTCGTCTACGTGTTCTTCAGTTTAGTTGTTTATTGGACCGAGAACTTTAAACGTTGTCGATCTTTATTCGCTGTATATATGGGTCGAATTTATGGACTGACACATTTTTTTCCTTTGGAGTCCGCTTAGAGTTTCTTTTCCTTCCCTGTTCATTTTTTCTTATTTTCTTGTTAATCAAAAATTAATTTGTCTTTTGACGCTCTTCTTGAAGTAGAACGATCTGTTTCGGTGAAGCCAGACGTAGTTTTAGCGAAAGAAATAGACTGATTTTTTTTCTTCTTCGGTCTAGTGAATGGTCATGATAGCACATGCACTATTTGTAAGTCGACTGTGGCAACTCGTCGGTCTTCTAGCTGTCAAGTTCATCCATTCATTGGTCAACCCCAAAACACTTTCTGATCTTCCTCTACTTATTTTCTCTCTGAACTACATCGTTCATCGATTTTGAAAAATTTCGCAACGACTCAGCCAGCCGCTGAATAAGCCGGGGGGGGGGGGTCCAAAAAAGTTCGCAACCACTCAGCCAGCCGCTGAATAAGCGGGGGGGGGGGGGGGGGTAAGAGGACATATTTTTTTTTTTTTTTGGCAACGACTTAGCCAGCCACTGAATAAGAGGGGGGAGGGGGGGGGGGGGGGGGGGGTAAGAGCACATTATTATTACCCCCTGCGTACGCGCCTGTGTTATATCATATATCCCTTTTTTAATCGAAGTGGAAATCAATGAACTTGAACTTTGTAACGATCTAAGATGGGTAACATTGATATATTTTTCTTATAGAAACTATATGCTCCATTCGTTTCAGATTGAATTTCCTCATTTGTACTGTATGTGACGTAGGCATCCATCGTATTGTTACATGCCCCGTGCGAAGAGCAGGGATTTGTTCAAGTGTCCACTCACGGCAGCGAAGTACACAGTTCCTAAGAAAAAAACTCAGATCTTCTTCTTCGGTTCGTGTCGACAGACATGTATGCTATCCCATAAAAATTATGTAAACAGACAGGTACGGGTGAGAGCAACTAGAGCAACGACTAGAATGACATTTGATATTATTTTAGCGTTTGGAACTTAAAAGTGTTAAGGGATTCAATTTTGATGATGATGTTAAACAGTCCGGTCTTGTACAAAGGAAAAGGAGAACTGAGGGCAGCTCATGTGCATGTTTCACTAAGATATCCTTTAAAGTCTATTTCCTGGTCATTTAATATCACACACAGAGGGTAGTGTATTGGTAATACCATGCATGCAGGTGGAAAATAACATATCCCATATGAGAGAGATTAGTTTCATTTTGAAACAAGTGATGGAACACAATGCAATAAAATGACTTAGAATACATGATCCATGTTTTAGCCTGGACTAAAGAAGTTCATGAAATTATGCATGTATACATTCACGTTATAAGTACTAATATTTTTTTGTTGTTGGTCGAACCACTTGGTAAAGATGTCATTTACGTCAAAAACTCATGAACTAATAAAAACTGTTGGAATCAAAGGATGAATCTCTCTTTTTTATCATTTTATTGCGTCATACTTATGCAAACATTATATATTTTCTTATGCCCTTAAATGTATTATACTTAAAGAATTGAATGAATACATTATATTCCTATTTTTCCTAAATTATTACAATCTCTGCATTACTATGTTATCATGAAGAAATGGTGATCATTATTCACTCAGGTCTAGCTGCCAGAATTTCCCTTTTTAATATTTCATCTCTTTTTGAATGAGAAGAGAATTTATATTCATGAGCATTAATTATAATATATTCTTGCATGTAGACATAAAGATCAATGTTTGCCTGTTAATCGTTACGGTATACATGTAGTCATTATCTTAACTTACATTCTGGCTGTGTTAATATGAATGAAAAAGTAAGAAGACTAAGGAAATGAATCCGCGTTTCGACACTTTATGTGCCACTTAAACAGCTACAACATGACGACACAAGACTTAAGTTTCAAGTGAAATAAATATGACTATACTGTATATAAACATTTTAAAAAGGAAATATATTATATAACAATACGTATCCAAACTTTTTAGTTTTCATATTCTTGATGGATGGCTATTTCGTTTGTTTTTATGACACAATACTGTCACCCGTTGTATTGACCACCCATTGTATTGAAGTTGCAAGTCTGACTGAGAGCACTGCAAATACGAACACAATAGAGAAGACGTAACAAATATGTTCTTCAAATAAAATACGGTAGCAAAGAAGACACACTGTTTATGTAGTCTTCAGACCTTTCTTCACATTGTGGTTATCTGCATGAGCTTTTTTTACTGGAGGTCGTGAAGCTGTGATTCTCTTTCTTCTTCTTTCTCTTCAAGTTGAGCACAGAAATATTGCGAGAAATATCCTTCTTCTTTCTTCGGCATGATCCCTGATTCAACGAATGTACGTAGCTGCATGAGGTTATTCTCTTAACTTATATGCGCAGAAGTGACTAATTTAAGCAGAGTCTTAAGTTTGTGTTCGGCCCTTTCAGTGAGGACTAAATCAGCGCCAATGCATCAATTCGGGCGAGTGGATGCGATATAGCATGCATGCACCGGGATCCGTGCTTTTTGGACTCGAGTTCTGGAATTCGACCTAAAGGCCCATCGGGTACCAGAAGTAACGTCGAAGCTTACACTTAATATAAACACATTTTGATACTATTTTGGGAATCAAATTTGATTTGGATCTTGAGCTGTGGAGACATTTTCCATGATGATTGACCGGTGGCTGACGTCGCGTACACAGTTCAAGTTCTACTCCCTGGGACTAATGAATGGGGTTCTTTTTGTTTATTCTCTGTCACAGCTTGGACACGTTGTCCGTATGAAGGAGCGCATTCAGACCAAGAGCTTCATACCCGGAGTCCCGAGCAACAGTCAAACCCACCCCATCCCCATTTTTGCAGCATTAATGCAAAATGTAAGTTATTACGTGACTCCTGAGACAGCAGATGGAGTGGTTATCAGACAGGAACGTTACACACGTCCCACTACTGCCCAATTACATGCAAACAGAAAAATTGATGAAGAAAAACCTGGTTATTTGAACGAACCGACAGATGCACATGACTACAACTATATCCATAACCCATCAAATACTTGCTTTAAAAAGGATGGAAGGAAGCTGGACGTCATTGTGCTTTTCTTTTCTCCAACAGCACCTTATCATTTTAGTAGACGGCAGGCGATTCGAGCAACTTACGGTAACTCGAGCCAGTGGATCTCTTCGGGGCGAAAGGGAGCGATGCTAACAGTGTTCCTGCTTGGGGCCACATCAAACGCCACTCTGCAACGTGAAATTGATTCAGAGGCCACTCGCTATGGAGACATTGTCCAGGAGGACTTTGTTGATAGCTACCAGAACCTGACGCGCAAGACAGTGATGGGCTTGAAATGGGTGACCAATTACTGCAGGCATGCTCAATACGCCATGAAGATCGATGATGACACCATGATGAACCAACGCCGCTTTCGCGACGGCGTGCTCGAAAAGGCACCTTTGACCAACTACACCGCCGGGAAGGCCTTGGTGGGGACAAATTCAGTGCGGAAAAAAGAAAGTAAATTCTACTTGTCCGAAGAGTACTATCCTTCTCCCACCTTCCCACCCTACATGGACGGACCAGCCTATCTCTTGTCTACGGACTTGATAGAGAAGGTCTACAAAACCGCTTTGACCACGCCCATTTTTAAGTGGGAAGATGCTTTCCTCGGGATGTGCATGCAGAAGGCTGGAGTTCAAATTCGAGGAATTGAGCAATTTCTGTTGTTCAGGTTAAGATACAAGACAAACGAACGCCGAGAGCATACAGTGAATATGTATACTTTCATATCAAACTTAAGCGCCGCCGAAATGAAATGGATGTGGAACATAGGGCATATCTAGGAGGAGACGATAAACTTGCATCATCAGTTTAACATATGATCAAAATCCTTATAACCAGGGAGAGTTTCACAAAGATCCGAAGTTGAACTTATCTCCAAGTTGGACTCAACAGTTATAGAAAGCCGATAGCATCTATGAAAATATTTTGCACTAGTTATTTTAAAAGGCATAAAAATGTTGATTCAAATCTTTCGTATGTTCTATTAACAAGGACATTTCATGTTCTTGATGTGGAATTAATAAACAACTCTAAAATACTTGAATTTTCGTTTTTAAATATATTTTTTAAAGGCTACAAAAGTAATGGCTCTCCATAATTTTCAAGTCCAACTTAGAGTTAAGTTCGACTTAGGATCTTTGTAAAACACCCCCTTGTCAGTTTCATGTGAAGGCACGAAAAGACGAGTCCGGAACACAAAAATGCATAACAGTTAGTGATGTTTGTCCACTAAAACATTTTTTGGACATATCTGATCGAAAGTTTAGCTTACATGAAGCCTCATCGAAATGGTATATGCATTTTATCAGCTCCATATCCTAACGATGTGGTTCTATGTCTCTGTGATGACTTTTTAAATTTCAACAATAATGCATTTTACGTTCTGGATGCGTCTTTTCACCAAGCTACTTAAAAAATATATCTTTGATATCCATGTCAGTATAAGAGAAGTGTCCTTCATAAACTCCTGTAATTTGGCCCGTATTCATCAGGGTTTTAGAATCAATGACAACTCCATTAAATGTGTTACGTATAGTCAACTTATCATAATGTTCACCAAGTTTTCTCGCGGAATTACGACAATTAAATCTTCATATTTATGTAAGATTTCACAAAGATAAAAGACATATATTTAAGAGTCTAGTCAGCTCGAGAGAAGAAAGATAAACAAATTAGTCATGACATTGCAAATACCTTTAATTCATAAAAAGGAATATTGAATGCAAAGCGTCGTTCAATATACCAAAATTCACATAAAGATTCGGCCCTCGAGCAATTTTATTTCAATCTTGGCATGCGGCCTCGGCAAAATAAGAGATCACTCGGAAGAATTATGACTTTGTCGGTTCATAATAATGTTGTTGTATTGAAATTTAGAGCATTTTCATATCATATTACCCCGTATTATTCAATAATAATTATGTAACAGTAATATTTCGCATTTCAAAAGAAAAGGGGAAATTGTAATCTGCTGCTACTCTCCTTCTAAAATAATTACTATAGAGAAAATACCAAGGCCTTATCAAAGGGTAATCCATCATTAAAGGGCAATTTCCATCATTGAGTTGTGAGAAATTGCAATAAATGGGACCAATAATAAGAGAGTTATGAACGTCTAAGATCACTAAATCTATGCAAATCCCAAATTGGCAATTTGGTCAGTCGATTGTGACGTATACAAAAAAACATTAATTCTCCATTTAGGCACTATACTTTAAATATATTATGGATAGCAAAGGCTAATTTATTTGTTAGGTCTTCCAGAGAGAGAAAACCCTCCTGAGCCATTTTATATTTCTTTTTAATTTTGTGGAACACCCTAACAACAAAAGCTGACTTCCAGAGATTAGTCGAGCGTTGTCGGGTCTAATACTCAACCAAGTTTGACATCGTTTTTATAACTTTATTATGTTATAGCTTTTTACAACATAGGCCTACTTTGTACATTTTATGTTTTAAGTTTCAATGTCATATCATAATTATAATATGTCTTTCATTGTATAATTCATTATAATATGTCATCATTGTTGGTATCCAAATTAAACTACCTTTTTTGTCCCTCCCTAATCCTGGTGAAAATCTTTTGAAAGATATAAATGCTCACTTTCATAGATTTATATAGGGGGGGGGGGGAGAAACCTGATAAAATAAGTAGAAATCAAATGTCACAAAGTTATTCGGACGGAGGCGTTAAAATGATAGATATATACACAAATTGTCAATCATTAACAATTACCAGGATTAAGAGGTTGGTAATCGGCTCAATAGATAGCAATATCCTCTGTCTTTTGCAATCTTTCTTGCCTGAACTGCAAAATTTAAAATTATATATGGGAAACAATTATTTTTAGGAACTGGCAGGTAAAACAAAGAACCTTTTTCGGAAAGAAATGTTATAGTACGCTCTTGTCCATGCATTATGATAACATTTCTTGCCAACCCTTATGGAATAATGATTACATTAAAATAGGCAATAGCTCAATATATTATAACAAATTGTGTCAAAAGGGAGTTCGTTTTGTCAATGATATTTTAGAGACAAATGGTGATTTTTTTTCTCTCTGGAACATTTCCAAGAAAAGTATAATATTCAAATAAATGTTCTTTTTTATCGTGGATTATGCGATGCAATTAGACAAGGGTTTAACAATTGTACTATATTTAACAAGGTGCCACAACCTCTTTTCCCAGACATAAAAGCATTTTTTATGAAACGTATAAAAGGATGTATTAAAGGATGCACCCCCCCCCTGTCTTTGATATTTTTCTCCCTCTTCTTTCTCGTTATTGGTACCACCTCATAATTTTACCTTATATTTACTTTTAAGTTTTAATTGTATATTTTTTTTTAGATATTGGGGATAGTCCTCGACAAATCATTTTTGATTTTTGACTACCCCTTCCACATTTGCTGATTTGCTTCTTTTCAAAACATACATTGCTCCAACTGGAGTCGTTTTTATATATAATGTACATGTTCTTTTATTGTATGTATGTATTTTATTCTATGTAGCTCCCTATGTTTTGCATTTGTGGAGAAATAAATTGAACTTTGAACTTTTTAAAATTTTTTTCTCACATATCTATGCAATTTTTCTAAAGAGAAGAAAATGATTTTGTAAAAGTTTTCTTAAATGGAAATGCATTTTCGACCTGAATGATAAGATTTGGGAAATATATTGTTCTATTGGATTTCATTGTACCATTGATGTGGGCTTACGATGGTTTCAGTTTAAAGTTTGGCAACGTATGTTATATACGAACGATCTACTGTTAAAAATGAATTTAGTCCCAAGAAAAGAATGTACATTTTGTAATGAACAGATTGAAACAGTTATACATCTGCTATGTGATTGTACGCATGTTAAACATATTTGGGATAGGTTAGAGCACTGGATTTATACTGGAACCGGAAATAAATTAACATTTTCATTACAAGATAAATTATTTGGTTTAAGAGGTTCAAATAATAATGCATTGAACTGTATACTGATTGCGGTACGACAGATGGTGTATACTATAAAATAAAGAAACAATTGCCCGACTTTGATAATATTAGAGTTTCGATTATAAATTACTTCAACAATAAAAAGTATATTGCAAATTCGAATTGTAGAAATAATAAATGCACAAGAAAATGGTTTCAATTTAGGAATTTGTTTGCATGGAATGATATTGTTTCTGTATTTTTGTTTGTTCTTTCCAGGAGTATCAGAAATGAATTAATGAGTTGTTAGTTTTCCGTTAACTCAACAGTTCAACAATACTTGTATCTTGAGAAGCCAATTTTATTCATGTTATAAATGTAAATTACCTTGAATTTATATTTGTTAATTTGTTTCAAATGAAAATCAATAAAATCCCTGTGGAGGGAAAAATATGAAGAAAACAAAATAATATGTCTTCAATTGTAAAGTGCTGCCCAAAAAGTTGGATTATTAACAACATAATGTTTTCATTGATTATTTGACAATCATGTTTTATTCTTAATAAATAACAAATGTATCTTATCAGAGCTTAATTGATTAATCTAAATGCCTCTATTGATCATGTTGTCAGTTTTACGGCGGCATAGTTTTAACAAATGTGCAGTTGTGTCTGAATCCATTTAATGTGGCACATTTACTAAATTTAGAAGGCTTCCTCTGAGCCAGTATTATGGGGCAAATTTTTGTGCAAATAGTGTTAAACTCGACAAGTAAAAATCTCGTCTTCATGAAAATTCGGTCCCTATACCGGTGGTCCTAGGGTTAAGTTGAAAAAACGCCCAGTTATTTAGATTGTGCGATGTTGCATCATATTTTTAAAGAGTGAATCAAACAAAGCAAGTCAATAATACATGTCACCAGCACTGGAATACAACAACATATTTTCAACCTTTTCAGGACAGTGATTTTGTAGCACTAATTTGATCACATGTTTTTTTTCAAGTTGGCATCAATGATAGAAATTATAATTATATATATATATATATATATATATATATATATATATTTGTTCTTGTAATGCTATACTGCTCAAGTAAAATGCAATGACTCTTAATAAGATAATCAGAGGTAGACATTTTGTCGAAAATTCAGAGGAAAGATAGAATTTTAAAAAGGAAATTGGCAACAATTTAAAAAAAAAATTAATTAAATGACAATTTCGATCGAAAACCAATGATTTTAAACCTCTCAATGTGTTGCCAAATTCCTTTTTAAAATTCCTGGCATCACTATAAACTAAACACTGCATAGTGTAGTGTAGAGTCCAGTGGTTAAATGCAATTTGGTAATGAAACAAAGAATGGACACAAAATACAAAAAACAAAATACATAATACTAGGATCTTTCATTTATATTTTGTAACACAATTTGGTCACTCGTCACGAGGGCACAGGTGGTACAATTATTTTGACTGTTAAATGAGAATTAATGACTGATTCTAATAGACCATTTTCGTAATGTAATGAAAATTAACTACATGTAAATTTAATTTAATTACATAACGAGAATCGCCTGTTTTAAAAGCTTCCAAAAGTTAACATGGATGAACAATGATAATCATTTATATAGCGTCAAATACATAAGGTACACAATTTAGTAAACATATGCATATAATTTTATCCGTTTCCGAACACCTATACCCCCCGGACATCCACCCCCTGTCAACTTCCCCCTAGGAAAACTACCCCCTATATAGGACAACTACCACCTAGGGCAACCACCCTCTAGGACGACTATCCCCCAGGACAACTACCCCCTGGTCAACTACCCCCAGACAACTACCCACTAGGGCAACTACCCCCGGAAAAATACCTCCTAGGATAGTCCGGGAGGCGTTATTTTTTTATGCGGCACAGATTGGGGCATGGCGCGTGTTAAACCTATGGGAAGTACGTTCTTTCCCTTCTGAATAGTGTCTGCACGTACGTGAGACTAGTCATGTTTATAGCTAGCGCATTAGCGCTGCGAAGAAGTTTGTATATCCATCGCGAACTGTGTTTAGATGACATTCCTCTTTGTTTAAATTAGTTAAGTTTTATTGACTAATTATTGTGATGTTCTCCTTATTGACGTGCTGCCTCCTCTTCAGATTTCCAATTTGATTTTAATTGTTGATGTAATGATATTCCATGCGGTAGTGGATTAAATTTAACACTATTAAAAACAGACCTCTACTACTATACTGTCTAGTACGCACACGACCAGTATTAGTCTGTAAATCAAGACCCCTTTTTAAAAAAAGCCCCAATCTGTGCCGCATAAAAAAATAACGCGTCCGGGAGGTAGTTGTCCTAGAGGAAGGTTGTTGTAGGGGGTAGTTTTCTGGGGGTAGTTGTCCTAGGGGTATTTATCCGGGAGGGGGGGGGGGTAGATGTCCAGGGGTAGGTGTTCTAGAACCAATTATATCATCGACGGAAATTCGAAAAATTTCACCTGCCTTCGTCATGACCAGTTGCGTACCAAGGAATTATGGCGCCCGGGGCAAACATAAATGCACGCCCCAACATTTCTACCTAAAGCGAGGAATTAAAGTAATCCGCGATATATTATATTATTGAACTTTTTTAATCCTAAAAAACAACGTAAATTTATATGCATTTTACACACGAATATGTCCAAGTTAACACTGGAATTGAGCGGTAAATATTTTAATTGTTAGCATTGATACGTGAATTAATTCATATTCATTTCTTCTTGAAAAGAGGCGTAAAATTAACAAAAACCCAGTAGAAATCTTGTCCCGGAAGTTGGTAAGGCAATCGAGAGCGATTCGTTGAAATTGTTAAAAGTATGCTTTAACCTATTTTTAGGACGTAATATACAAAAAGGGGTCAATGAAGTAGGGAGCATATATTGACGAGGAGCATATTTTTTCTTTGATATAAAATAATTTCTCTTGAGGAGCGAAATTACGAGATTCTGAAGCAACCTATTGCATAATATCGCATAATAATTATGCGAAGGTGCAAAGCTACCGGTCTTGAAAACATTGCATTAAATTCAACCCCCGAAACTCTTTTCTAAAGCATTTTATAGGTAATGGTGGCGTTTACAATCATTTAATATAATATCCCCCCTTCCATTTCTCCCATTTCTTTTTCTCAATTTTGTGTTTTTGCACCCCTTCAAGTGCTGCCGCCTAGGGTACGTGCCCCTGCCCTTCAGTAGATAAGCCAATGCCCTCATGGATAAACGACCCCTATTTCAATCATCCCCCAGGAGACTCTAGCTGCCTCGGACAAACCGCCCCGGGCCCGGCCTGGATCGAGTACGGCACGAGAATTGATGGTAGTTGTCTTGGGGATGCAGGTCCGTTTTTATGGGGGTAGTTATCCGGAGGAGGGATACTTGTCCCGATTTGTATTGATCATTTCAGCGGGTGTTTTCACTGTCAGGTGTCCTTTTTAGATTTAGACCATTGTCTCTGTATTTAAATGTTCTACATACATCTTATCGCACATGAAATCGTCCTCAGCGATTGCCAAGTTTGAACAGGAGGTCAAAGGATCATGATTTGCAATCGATAATGTCACTGAACATTCATCAGGAGCAGTCTGACGGGGGCCACTTCTCACGTGACTAGAGATGAGCAACTTGGTAGAAGAACTGTCTGCACCATCATGGACATCGTCCGTGTTATCTTCCGCATGTTCTGTGGTGCATTCAGCAAGGCTTTCTTCAGTAGCGGTGGCATCTATCGAGCTGCTTGGTTGGTTTGAACCTTGCGCGGGAAGCACAACGGAAACGACGTTATCTCTCCTCCTCCTTTTAACCGGTTTGTCCAATACGATGAGGCAACTATTGGTGGCACGCCACCGGCGCCACAGTCGTTTAACAGTGCTACTCATCTCGTAGCTACACACGCATAGGGTTAGGGCATCGAGACAAGCGTAGATGGGGAAGAGGATCTCAGCCGTCACAGACTGGCGAGTGTGGACGGCCTGGGGGTCCGAACTGATGGTCACCCACACCATATAGCTGAGAGATACAACCACGAAGAGAAGTGAAAAGAAACCAAGGGATAGATGAACGCGTTCCCACTGTGATAACTCGATCAAACGCCACTAAAAAACAATGAGAGAACAATAAATTACAATTATGTTTAGTAATGAAAATAATGATATTGCATAATGTATAAATTATAATATGCACAAACTTTGAATTATTTGAAGAGAGGAGAAAGATAGAGGTGCTGTGGTCGAGTGGATACGTCGCCGGACTGTCGATCACAAGGTCCGCGGTTCGAGTCCCACCGCCGCACTAATGTCCTTTGGCAAGACATTGATCTACATTTGCCACACTCCTCCCAGGTGAAGTAACTGGGTACCTGGTAGGAATTTATTCCTTGAAATGCCGTGCTAAAGCCAGGGTAATAATCGGGAGCGCCAGGAGGGTCAAATCTGACTGACATGAGCGCTATACAAGAACCCACTATTATTATTATTATTATATAATTATAAAGGGAACATATTTCCGCACAGGAAGATGGGTATACCATGATCGAAATCTTAATTAGAATAAGATGCATGTACAGCTATTAATGTCAATCACTTATTATACCTTTCCCAAATCGTTATGAATAATATTAAAAAGAGAAAACAAAGGTATGCAAATATCATATCAGGATCTTTTCTATAGATGTTTCTTATGCATTTTATATACATCTAGACTGAAGCCTACCGCACTTATGATCCTCCTGCAATCAGATTGGCGAAGAAATGACAATTATATAATATTCTAAGCAAACATAATTTTCCTGATTTAGATTTCTAATATTGATAAGAATACCAACAATCGGAATTTTTCTCCAGGACAGGAAAAGAGCAGAATCGGCTTTAAATTGTAGGCAATTGCTCTTTCATCATTGCGATTTTGAGCTGACCTAGTGTTTCCTCGTCCTAGGAAGCTTGAACTTGAGTGGAATTTAGATTAGTACTGGGTTCCTTTTCCTATATCTTCCCCCTCACTCTCACCTTTTTTTTGGCCATCAATGCCCCCCCCCTCCCCTCCCCCTCCTCCTGTTACTACGCCACTGAATATGGTCACCTGTTTTGTGATCCGACATTTGCTCCGGCGAAAATTGCTCTGGATTTTTTTTTTGTCATAGGGTTAGGGATAGAGTTGGGTAAGTGTTAGGTCTGGGATTGAAATTTGCTATTCGTCAAGTGTAGGACTACCCGCGGAGCAATACATTATAGCAAGATTCATGATTTTTTTTTTAGGGGGGGGGGGGTGTCCGGAGGCTTAATCAAAATAAGGCTATCACTTTTAAGTTATACCCTTGGATTTAACAAAAATATGTATTAAATAGAATTAGCCAACCATTATAGATATAATTTTGTTCAAAATTGTCATTTGTAGTGTTCTTAATAGATTTATGAAACATTGCTTGTATATACTTCTTCAAATTACTGCTTAAAATCATCTGTCCGGACACTTATCACGTGTGTGTATACAACCCCAACGTTTTTACTTACGTGTAATACGTTTCTCATTGACGAAGTACGAAGATGGAATTGATACCCACACAGCTCACAGCTGGGAGTTCCGCTCTCGGCTATCCAACGATTCAAACAGAACTGATGAAGGTACTTGATGGTTCCTTCACAAAGACAGGGACTAACCAGACGGTAAAGTATCGAGTCCCCTTCCTCTGGCTGGAAGCAAATGCGGCAGGTTACGATGCTGACGGACGAGGATGAAGTTGATGAGATGGATAAAGGGTGGATGTTTGAAGAGATCTAGATGAAGATAAAGAGAAATATGGAAGAATCCATACAGAAACATGGGACAGTTTGAAGCGAACCCCTGAGAAACTCGATGGTTTTTACGATAGGCCGACCGGTCGTTATGGCAACAGAAGATGAAGATGATGAAAAAGAAGGGTGAATGTTTGAAAGGATGTAGATGAAGAGGAACATGTATAAAATGATACAAACAAAAGTTACGAGTCAAATAGGAGCAATAACCCGAAGAACAAGGAATCAAGATACTGATATTTGATGGATCGAGAAAGAGGAAGAGAAGGAGACAGGTGGGGAGGGGAGGGAGGGAGTTTCTTATGCATCATTACCCACTCCCTGACGTTCGATTACCACTCTCTCCACGACAATATCGAAAGGTTAAAGGTTTAGGGGTTGATTTTAGGGTTGAGATTGAGTCTTAGGTTAGGTTTAGCGTTACGGGTTATAAGTATCGTGTTTGGTCCAGGGATGAAAATTTAAAATCGGTCAGTGTAGGGAATTGACGCGGAGCATTATCGTTACAGGAGCTTTGAGTGACAAAGGTTCCTACCAACCTGCTGAGTAGCTGGTATCGATGTACATGTTGATGCTACTGATTCATCATCTCCCTGGTCATCATCCTCGTCGATTTCCTTCTCATTCCAGTTATCGTCATCAACACCCCCTTCGTCTTCATCACATTCATCACTCACAATCACATTGTTCAATGCAATCGCTCTTCGCAACTGTTCGTTGTCCTTCCCGATCCGATTGTTATCCGAGATGATAGCGAAGGGAAATGGTGCAAAGATGATGTGCGACTCCGCCCCGTCGATAGATCTGTAACGCGCATCCAGTGCGCGTCTTGTAGCGCGTCGCCCAGTATGTGCACGCTGATTGGCTGCTATGTGCTGCGTGGTGTCCACGGTGTCTGTTTCACTCGCAGACGACCGTCGGACTTTCTTCTTTTTTGTCTTGACGGTTCGTTTGTTCGAAGACATGCGCACATCATCCTCGGTGTCAGCCGTGGTTTCGATGGTTGTTGAAGCCGCCGTATGCGAGCGCATGAAGAGATCACTTGGGCGAAACATTCTGAGAAAAAATACGATAAAATATATAACGATAAAATATAATTATATGAAAATGATGGCATGCATTGAACTGAGTGAACAAAAGGAACTTTATTTTTTCAAAGAATAATAATAAGAAAAGCAATGAAAGAAAAAGAAACGAAGAAGAAATTAAGAATAAGGAAGAAAGAAAAAAAGAAAAAAGGTAAAGACGAAGAAGAAGAAGAAGAAGAAGAAGACGAAGAAGAAGAAGAAGAAGAAGATGCAATTATAGAAGCATTACCACAACCTCTAGGCCACATTATTTTTTCGGGGATCGGGGACGGGGGGGGGGGGATCTCAGATAAGGGGTAACTCCTTCATTATTATATTCAGTTGCTTCAACTACATTTCTGAATTCTAGTGCAATGACCAAAGGCGGCGCTCCAGGGGGGGGGGGGGCGTGGAAGTACTCCTTTTCCTTTTTAAGAACTGCCTCTTCCCCTTGTAATAAGGGCCACCTTTTCCATGTGATAAGTGCAACCCCCCCCCCCCCCATTATCTAAATAAGATCCCCTTCACTTTTTCAAAAATATCCCTTTTCACCTGATATCTGGTTTTGGGCAGTAAATTACGGTCAGATGAGCATGTTTTGATACCTTATTTGTGACACTGGCAGGTCACTATTTGGCGTGGAATCCAACGGGGGTGGAGACCCCAGACCTGGCGCGTACGCAGGATTTTTTCAAGGGGGGGGGGGTTTTAACATTTATAAATCGGTCCGAAAATTTCGCAACGACTCAGCCAGCCGCTGAATAAGCGGGGGGGGGGGGGGGGGGGGGGGGGGGGGGGGGGGGGGGGGGGTAAGAGGACACATTTTTTTTTTTTTTGGTCCCAAAAAAATCGCAACGACTCAGCCGACCGCTGAATAAGCGGGGGGGGGGGGGGGGGGGGGGGGGGGGGGGGGGGGGGGGGGGGGGGGGGGGGGGTAAGAGGACACTTTTTTTTTTTTTTTTGGTCTCGAAATTTGGAAATTTGACATTTTGCTCCGTTGGGGGGGGGGGGTAAGGTCACCTTTTTAGGTCGGCCATGGGAATAATTTTTTTTTTTTTTTTTTTTAATAAAAAAAAAAAAAAAAAAAAAAATCCAAAAGGGGGGGGTTTTAGGTTTTTTTTAGGGGGGTTTACACACAAAAAATTTCCAAAGGGGGGGGGTTTAACCCCCCAAACCCCCCCCCCCTGCGTACGCGCCTGCCCCAGACGCTAAGGGGTTTTAAGCATTAAATTACCGTCAGATGAGCATCCCGGTGCCTGACTGAAGGCCCTAGGTGGAATCGAAATTGCAGAGCCCCCGGAAGCTCAGGGGTTTTAGGCATTTAATCACGGTCAGACGAGCAAATGTTGAAACCTTATTTTTTGTGACAAAGGCAGGTCACTATTCTTTTTTTCTTTCTTTATGAATTTGCCAGTTTCCAACAAACGCATAAAAAAGTATTATTTACTAAACATTGAGGAAACATCCCGGAAAATTATGGCATTTCAGCAACAATTGTAAATCACCGGTAGCGGGCGTTGGGGGGGGGGGGGGAAATTGCAAAATTTTCTCTTCTTTCCCTCTTTTTTCCTTCCCTTTAACTCCTCTTTTCCTTTTTTCTTTTCCTTCCCTTCCTTCTCTGTTATTTTTTGAAGTGGGGGGGGGGGGGGGGGGGGGAGGTTACAGCTGGGAGGCAAGGCCCGTTCGGCCCCGATCTCTCTCTCTTTTCTTTTTCCACTTCTTTCTTTCCCTTTCTCTCCTCTTTCCCTTCTCTCTCTATCTCTCTCTTTCTTTTTTGCGGGGGGGGGGGGGGTCGGGCAAGGCGCCTGGGGATAGCAACGCCACCAACCATCCTAAGTGGTAGCCTTCGTCATAATTGTTAACATAATTAGTCTTAAAACATTTACGAAAAATCGTATGTAAAGTTCTTCATGATGCTGCTCGAAATCAACTGACTGTCTGGATAACCAAACTGGAATCGAGTCTCCCCCAACGCCCCGAATTTGAACTTGAGATCTGTGAATTGCATGTTTTTCATCTTACCGTTCACTTGGGAGATCAGATGATTGTTGATTGGTCACCTCGTTCTCGAGATCGATTTCCGATTCGACAGAAATTGCAGCAGAAGATCCTTCCTTCGCGATTCTGTCATGATTCTCCTGAAGGTTTGGTGGATGTTGTTGATGTTGGTGATGATGATGATGATGATGACGATGATGATCGGTCCGGCTACCTGTGTGAATCCTATCAGTATGACTCCTACTAGACCTTAACACACTGAGCTCTATGATCTCGGGATGGATGTGACGAAGTTCTTCATCTTCCGTGGTCGTTGCGACGTTCAGTTCGGACCCATTAAGACCATCGCTATCGCTGCTTAGCACGAGGTCGGAATCCAAGTCGATGTCGTTCAACCTTATTGATGTGACAGGTTTCATAACATCGGCTCTTGTATTGTCGACATCGAGTCCTTGGTCGACCACGCTAGCGTTGTCCGTCGCGGGTCCAACCAAAGATGAAGCTGACATTTTTTAGGCGTTGCTAATTACATTGAATACGTCTAGAGGAAAAATGTGTCAGAACATCCAACAGAACTTGACATGTCGAAAGGCCTTGTCTATTGAAGATCGTGGTTGATTCCTTTCTGCTTCCCTCTCTTGCTTTATCTTTGAAGATAATTACATGGCATAATTTCATGGGAATTGATACAAAAAAATAATCTTAGAATCTTTCGTTTCTCTAATTCCATGTTATGACATGTCTTCTTCTGCCCTGTGTAATTTACTCCCAAAATTAGGGGCATGCGCTAGCAGCAGTGCTCGAGCGCTAAATACAGGGAACATGGCTTACAGCGCTTACGTTGCGCTAGCGCTATATGAACTTTAAATGGGCGCGCCCCCATTTTTGTGATACGCGCAAAGAACTTGTGGAACCGCGGCACCCAATTAGCTGGGAAAGTGGTTATATCATAAAGCCATAAAGCCATAGGAAGAGTCCCCCTAATTAGAGCCCAAAATGTACATGCTCCTTTTTTAATGTCAACTTTTATACCCATACGTTGTGCGCCCGGACAGGGAGAATTGATTTAAAACAGCAAACTGAAAAAGTTTACAAGCGATATTTCATAAATCTTCTAAATATGTTGAACAATGTTATAAAGGACGACTATTCATGGTGGTTAGCGCTATTGAAAATTTTCCGAAAGCAAAAGAGAGGTCTTATGCTTGTTAAGTGTTCCAACCCCCATCATACTTCTATAATCAGTGAAATCCTTACTTGTAATTGGTTATCAGCAGATTTGTCACTAATTTCACTTCTAATAAGCGCCCATCATTACTCTGAGCAGCGGTCTTTCTCATCGTAAAGCCGGATTTCATATTTCATATTCTATGTTTGGAAGCTAACTCTTAAAAAGGTCGAACTCATTAGAATCAAAACGACTTTTCGAATCACTTCTATCAACTCCCACCCTCTGTCACATTCACCACAACCGAGGCGGAGGGGTGTGGCAAGGGGGAGGGGGAGGCATGAGAGGCGAAATAAGCTATTTAATCCCGTTTAACCATTAACAATGGTCATCTTTCTCTAGACGGAACAATTTTAGTCAAAAACTGTGCACACTTTTATACTAATTGTGTCCCTTCAACGTGTCCTAATAAACTGCTATAATTCAGACAACTCAGTATCACCCTTTGATCCCTAATTGGTTTTTTTTTTTTTTTAATTACAAATTGCTCTTAAAATCAAGTTTGTGCCCTTACTGTTTTTTTAATAGAAAGTAAGTTTTCAAATACTTTTGACAAGAGAGGAAAGATACGATGCAGAAGTTTTTTTTTCTTCAATAAATGTGCACTTTCATTAGTACCATGTAGGTCCACCACAGATTTGTCAGCGACAAAAGATATAGGCCTATATTTTAAATCTTTATTAATGTGCCCTTTGTTTATTTCTGGCCCAATGCCAAAGAAAATGTTGTAGTATGATAAATCCAGGTGAGGGGGTGTTTCACAAAGATCCTAAGTTGAACTTATCTCTAAGTTGGACTTAAACATTAGGGAGAGCCATTTGTAGCCTTAAAATTAAATATATTCAAAAGCAGACATTCAAGTATTTCAGACTTTTCATAAATATCACATCAAGAACATGAAATCAACTTGATAATAGAAAATATAAATGATTTAAATCAACATGTTATGGCTTTTAAAATAATGTTCACAATATATTTTCAAAGATGCTAACGGCATTCTATAATTGTTAAGTTCGACTAGAATCATTGTGAAACACCCCCCCCCCCCCCCCTGGTTCCACTCTCTATTGGTGGTGCCACGATTATTTATGTACAAATGTATTTATTTATATTTTGTTTTAGACTCACTTAGGCAACTTTTTGAGATAGTGAACGTGTGTGAATTTCAGTCACATGCAAAAATTAGAAAAATATCGACCCCCCCCCCCCGGCCGCACGCATTATATTTTTCTGCGGCACAGATTGGGGTTAGGTGCGTGTTGAGCCTATGGAAAAGTTTAGGGTTAGGGTTAGGGTTAAATCAAGACCTCTTTAAAAAAAAAAAAAACCCAATCTGTGCCGCAGAAAAAAAAATGACGCCCCCGCACATACACACGCTTCACAATACAAACACCCCTCCCCCTCTCTCTCTCCCTCCGGCGGGTACATCACCTTGTATAATAGTCGTTATCCACACGCTATACACTAACATACACACCCACACACACACGCACGCACACACACACACACACATGAAACAAATACATATACATACATTTACTATCAAGAACATTTTGAGAGAATACCAGAAACATAATCGATCAAAATCTTTTAAAATTAACTAATTAATTAATATTTCAAATTTAATCAAGAAATTACACGATTACACACCATGATTGTAGACAAACAATTTTTACCTTGATTATTACACTTTAAGTACACAATAAAGCTCCAATCCAAACTCGCATCGTACACGTTCTCATACAGTAGTTGTGTATTGCATGTATTATGTTAGGTTATTGAGCCAACGCACACATTATGTGGAAGACATATTGTTCGCAGATTGAAAGAAAATGTATACTAAGGCTAATATCTGGCCGAGGAAGGCTTATAAAAGTGATCTTCTTTTTCAAATTCATTACAAAAGTAGATTGTTAGTTTAGTGGTGGTTTTAGTGGTGGTTATTTTACCTGACTGCTAAGAAAGCATAAATGCTTGTACGTTAGTAAGCAACCAGAGGACCGACGGCTTTATAAATCAGGTCCTCTCCGGGTATTTTTAGTTTTCCACTTAAGATAAAACTACACTAAATGATTTTTTTTGTAATGACTTACTTTTCATGAAATATCATCAAGGCTTATCCATCATAAAACCATTACAAAATGATTGAAAATATCATGAAGCTAATTAAGTATTCTAAAATAGTTTCACGTTAGTACTAACGACAAAAATACATTCTATTTAAAAAAACTTAAAAAAAACTTGTATTTCCACACTTCCGCTTACAATATTGCTGTTTACATTCATCCTAATAATATTTGTAGTTCTTAATACATTCTACGAAATTGGAAACAAAGAAAGCTCCACCACACAATAACCTATAGCTCTATCCTAAACCCTACACTTGACCCAAATCCTAACCCTATAACCCTAATACACTGTGGGGAAAACTGCAGTTAAACTGAAATAAAAGGTTAGTACTCAAAACAGACTGGCAGCATACATGTATGTGTTTATCATACAGGGGGGTGTTTCACAAAGATTCTAAGTTGAACTTATCTCCAAGTTGGACTTAACAATTATGGAAAGCCGTTAGCATCTATGAAAATATTTCGTAAACGTTATTCTATTTTTCTATTATCAAGGAGATCACATGTTATCGATGTGGAATTTATTTTTAAAAAAGTCTAAAATACTTGAATTTTCCGTCACTTTTGAATATATTTTATTTTAAGGCTACAAATGGCACTCCAAGTTCAACTTAAAATTAAGTTTGACTTAGGATCTTTGTGAAACACCCCTCGATGTATATATTCTGAAAGTGAAGGCGACTATCTATATACTTCAATGGACATTATCTTCACAAACAGCCTATATCCATAATCGAGCCATTAGAAAAAGCGAAAATAAACAGCTTCTATCCGAATATAATATCTTACAAACACATTGCTATAGCCTTGGCCCTTACAACAAACAATAATGAAACTATGACAAATTAATAGTATTCAATCACAATAATTGAGATGTCACATCACTCTATAAGGCCAGTCAAAATCATCTCAAATCTTAAATAACATCACCAGCTTCTAATCTCATAATGAAAATAAAATCATTTTCATTTCTAAATTCAATGAATAATTTGTCATATGGCAATAGTATTTACCATGCATATTTCCACTGAATTAATCAGCTTTTGTAGATTTAAAAAAATCTTCTGTGCTCTTGTAAAATCAAACAAAACTTTCATCTTTCTCTCAAATAAATGTCAAATCTCGGCTAACATGATTTCCTTAATCCTGAGACATTGAGATAAATAATAGAGATTCATTGGCAGTAACAGGCAAAAATGGGAGGTAACTGTTTTTCAAAAGATTTATAATGCCAAAGATTTATAATGCCAAAGATTCGTAATGCCTAAACACAAATTGTCCATTCAAGGGGGTCATATTTTGAAAATGAAATAGGGTTGAGGATTCCGAACATTTGTTGCATTATTTCAGAGGTCTCTTTATCCAAAGGTTCGCAATTCTGAAAGTATTATAGTAAATTTTTGTAATTTCGAGAAAACAATACAGGGTTCTATGTCACTTTCAGAATTATAAGCCTCCGGGAATATGAAGGCTTTTTAATTATTAACCCTATTTAATTTTCAGAAATATGAACCCTCAGTCAGAAAAAAAAAACATATACAGTACCTGCCAAAAGAAAAAAATCATGATTAGAAAGACTAATCAATTATATTTTAACCTGATAGTTGAAAGACAATGATTGGATAAGACAGTATTGGGTGAATGAAAACTGCTTGTTTTAAACACTCATATTTCTCTTCGTAAAATCTTCTGCACATTTTTAAAGACCTGATAAGGCAGTATTTGGTGAATGAGTGCATATATACAACACTTATATTTCTTTTCGTAAATCTTCTGCACATTTAAAGATCTGATAAGGCTGTATTTGGTGAATGAGTGCATATATACAACACTTATATTTCTCTTCGTAAATCTTCTGCACATTTAAAGATCTGATAAGGCTGTATTTGGTGAATGAGTGCATATATACAACACTTATATTCTTTTCGTAAATCTTCTGCACATTTAAAGATCTGATAAGGCTGTATTTGGTGAATGAGTGCATATATACAACACTTATATTTCTCTTCGTAAATCTTCTGCACATTTAAAGATCTGATAAGGCTGTATTTGGTGAATGAGTGCATATATACAACACTTATATTTCTTTTCGTAAATCTTCTGCACATTTAAAGATCTGATAAGGCTGTATTTGGTGAATGAGTGCATATATACAACACTTATATTTCTTTTCGTAAATCTTCTGCACATTTAAAGATCTGATAAGGCTGTATTTGGTGAATGAGTGCATATATACAACACTTATATTTCTCTTCGTAAATCTTCTGCACATTTAAAGATCTGATAAGGCTGTATTTGGTGAATGAGTGCATATATACAACACTTATATTTCTTTTCGTAAATCTTCTGCACATTTAAAGATCTGATAAGGCTGTATTTGGTGAATGAGTGCATATATACAACACTTATATTTCTTTTCGTAAATCTTCTGCACATTTAAAGATCTGATAAGGCTGTATTTGGTGAATGAGTGCATATATACAACACTTATATTTCTCTTCGTAAATCTTCTGCACATTTAAAGATCTGATAAGGCTGTATTTGGTGAATGAGTGCATATATACAACACTTATATTTCTTTTCGTAAATCTTCTGCACATTTAAAGATCTGATAAGGCTGTATTTGGTGAATGAGTGCATATATACAACACTTATATTTCTTTTCGTAAATCTTCTGCACATTTAAAGATCTGATAAGGCTGTATTTGGTGAATGAAAACGGCTCGTTTTCAGTGCATATAACACTTATATTTCTCTTAGTAAAATCTCCTGCACTCATAATGATCTGATAAGGCAGTATTGGGTGAATGAAAACTGCTTGTTTTAAACACTCATATTTCTCTTCGTAAAATCTTCTACACATTTTTAAGGATCTGATATAAGGCACTATTTTTTTAATGAAAACGACTCGTTTTAAGTGCATATAACATTTATATTTCTCTCAGTAAAATCTTCTGCACATTGAAAGATCTAAGAAGGCAGTATTGTAGGAAATGCTAATTACGTGTACATGTAATAATGGTCCTTCTGATTTTTTTCCACACACAGCACAGAAAGAAATCCAGACAAAGATGGTTCAAGCGATCACAAAGACTTAAAAAGAAGAAAAAATCAACTTGGGGTGGGGGCAATTTCAATACCCCATGTGCTCTAGTACTTTTTGTTTTCAGCGCTTTTCAATAATTGATTAAATATCCTATAGAAATCATGTACCGATCACATAATACTGCATTGTTCTGTTCACACGTTTCAATGAGAGATGGAAAAGACCATTAAAATCACCCTACATGTGTACATGTAGCTTGATCTGTCGTTTAAATCTTGCGATCAAGTTTGTTTCAGTTACAGCATACTAAACACAAGATAATCAACAAAAAGGAAATAAAATAAAGTGATGTATGGAAAGCTATAAAACAATGCATTACATGAACATTTCCTGAATATATTAAGCAGCAATGAAACAAAATATACATGTATCTACCTAAATCTAATTGTTGATAATAAAATATATGAACATATGAAACAAGGCTGAAATCTATTTCAAACATGAAAGCAAAGTACCGGTAATGAAATTACATTTCGGTTTATGAGGTATGGTCTGGTGACTGGAGACAAATAAAACAGAAGAGGACGGATCTGGCTTTACCAGACTAACTTTACTGTTGAACATGTGGAGGACACCTACACTTTGCATGTGTATTATCTTTGCGGGGTTCTGCTAAAAAGTAAAAAAACTTGCTTCCTCAAATCAGAAGAATTTGCAAGGACCAACAGTTCTCTTAAAGGTGAATTTGTATTTGTTAAAGGGCCACTTTAACCAAAACGGGCTAAAAAATGACAAAAAAGACATGTAGAATAATTTTTGACGGAAATTCCGAACATGACAATGATTTTTCTTAGAAATCATCAGTGATTCTGGAATCTAGCTTTAAAAATTACGACTCAGAACGCGAAGAAAAAAGCCCAGTTTTGGTGATGACGCATTTGACGTCACTGCAGGCGCCTGTCAAATGTCTTTAAAAAGGCAACTATGACATTCATTTTTTGGTCAATTTAGAGGCTGGAATATTGATAAGTAGAGGTGTATTCATGTTTTGAAAGGCTATGTTAGTTGGGTTAGAGTGGCCCTTTAAATCAAGATTAAACACATGTCATACAGAACATGTTGCACTTGCTGAAGAAAAAATCTTTAGTTACAGTCACTAGTACTGATAGAGGTAGATATTGAAAGTTAAATTGATTTTCTTTTGATGTTTCAGAGATGTTGTTTTCCTTCTGTTTTTCATTAAAATGCAGATCATGCATTCAGCCGATTGTCCCTCGTTGTTGCGTAACAGCGTTTGCACTGTGAGACTAGGCCAACGGCATGCTGCATAGGCTCTGTACTTAAGCTGCACTAGACAGAGCTAGGCTCTGGTCAAGGCTTCATGAACTGTGGTAAAGTGTCAAATTAGAATTTGTCCCTGTAGACCAGACTTGTGGCGCTTGCGGTCAGTCGGAGTGGCGCGCAGCTGTTCCCAAAAATTAATTTAAAAAAAAATTCAAACTAAAAGTTAAAAATTAAAGAAAGAAAAAATTAAAAAACTATATTTTAAAATTTTAAAAACTCAGCAAAATCAAAAAGTCGCAGTCGAAGTTGAGCCCAAAATGTAGGCAAGCCATTTTGTTAGTTTGATTTTCACTTGATTTTAACATTATCCGTGTTTACTTTATTGCACCAAAATAACTACATATAAATTTACTTCCAGTGTAAATTTTACCCAGGAATTGTACTAATTATTTCACTTCAATATGAAATTATGATTGATATTTTATGGAATAAAAAGGTGTAAAAAAAGGTCACATCTGGGCCTTAAAAAGGCCCTAAAGTCCACTAACTTCCGGGGGCTTCGCCCCTGGACGGCTGGACCCCACCCGATATCGGCTCAGTCGCTACGCTCCCTCGCAACACAGTCACCAAACATACAGGTTGGCACTTCAACCTCAATAAATTTTTGTTTTGGCGCTTCTAATAAACTAGTTGAGAAGGCCTGCTATAGAGTAACAGAAAATTCCTTAACATACATCTGTTTGGAGTACAGTCAAATACTGCAAAGGAATGTTATTTGAGGAATGGAATCACACACATTAATGTGTGAATTTCACACACATTAGACTACATTGACATTTATCAATCATGTGACCTCGTACAAAGATATAAATGCTTAGTTATAAACATACGGAAATGAGATGAAATATCATAACATACATTTGCTTTATCTGCTATTTTCAATATCATACACATAGTAATCTCTATGTTACAGTTTATGCTAGATCAATCTTCAATTGCACTTTTATAGCTAAACTGCTTTACATGTGACCCATTTCAAAAACTCTTCACAGACTCGATCACATTTTTTTTTTTTTTTACATTACATGTGATGTGTTATTCTTCACCATCTATTCGTAACAAAATAACTAATTCTTAGTTCTAGAGAACAAAGGCTAGCAAGCTTTCCTACTTCTTTTTGTTTCTATGGGACATGGATTTGTGTCCATACTTTTATGTATTCCATAAAAGTTACTTTCAAAGGAAACAAATGAAATGTATCATCTGCTCTAAGTATTTTGCCTCTTTTGCATAATCAGATCAAAACATACACCTGCGCTTGTCATTGTATATATACTTCGACACTGATTTTGAAACACAAAAGGATCAAATTTCAACAGCAAGGAAATGTCATACTATCAATCTCATTGTTGGCTGGTAGATTACATTAACAAATTATACTATATCACACTACTTACAGACTACTTACAAGTGTAAATGTGGCCAATTTGCAAGTTGATTTGAAAAAATAGAGAAATAGGAAACAATCAAAACAGTCAAAGTTTCATCAAAATCAGATGAAAATTAAGAAAGTTATGGAATAATCAATTTCATGAAACAGAGATATGTATCACATAGGCTGTATCCAACTTTTGTACATAAAGTTAGCAAATATATCACTTTTCTCCTCTGAGAGTGTAAAACATGGCCTGAATCCTCATGGAATATGTACAAAATCACCATTACCGGTACTGTATCATAGTGCTGTAATGTAAGGAATATATTTATACAGGTGTGTCCCAAAAAAAACAATTTGAAATTTCATGAACAAAATATATGGGGGAAAAAAAGCGAGGGAGATGACATCATATAGTCCCTCATTCGCATACAATGTGATCATACATATCACCGTTTATGAAATTATGCGAAACTTTAATATTCCACAACTTCCTCATTTTTCGTCTGATTGGGATGAAACTTTCACCCTTTTTTTTCCTCTATGTATTTGATTCAACTGACAATTGAGCCAAACTTTCATTGTACCCTTTAATGCAATGAAGCGTTGGCCACAGACATAGGGGTCACAAAAAAAGATTACTTTGTGGACAAGTCACCAAACACACTCATGAGGGTATAAAGTGCCCCTCTGTAAAGGCTGAAGTTTGTTCGAAATTAAAAAAAAAAAAAAAATGACAGCAGTTGCCATGCCATTGTTATTATAAGTAACCCTTAAAAAAATTATGAAGCGGGTTTGGGCTTTTAAACCTTATTAATATTCGTCATTGATAGTAATAAACGTTTAAACAAGTGCAATCAACATCATCATCATCATCATCAATCCTCATCATCGCTGCAATTATGGCCTCATCAACGCCTGGGTACCGGTAGATAAAAAAAATTGAGCTTGTGACCCTTAAATCTGTCTCCCTGGTATAAAAATGAACTACGATGACATGGATAGATGGCTGGCTGTTCAACGCTGATATCTGCCTCTGGAATCAACCCCCCCCCCAACAAATCTATACTGACAGCAGTTGCCATGCAATTGTTATTATTAGTAACCTTTTACCCCTACCTCGTTGCATAGCAATTCAGATAATTAGTAGATGAAGTAGCACTGTTGATATCCAAAGTAGTACATCATGCAGCATCTGGGGAGGGAGATAAGAACAAAATAAGCTTGCATTTCTTAAGTATTATTAATATTAAGTTTTTTAAATGTATCTATTTAATGTCAAACCTGTCTTATTGGTTACCTCTCTATAAGGGTCCAAGTCTTTAGACTGATTTGTGACGCTGTGCTGTTGGTCAATTACAAGATGCATTATAAGACTTTAGGTGATAAAGTCATATTCCTATCAGAAACATATACCTAGATTTACTTTATTTAATAGCTTCATAATCATTTCAGATAAATACTGTAAAGGCTGTTAATTTAGCAGGGTTAATTTTTGGCGCCGAGCGACCTCATAACTTATTTGCTGGTTCTTAAATTCACGTTGCACGCATTTCAGCCCGTTCAAAATACACATAAATCATGCTTTTATTATCGCGAGGTTCTAAAATTCGTGCTTGCTGATCTTAGCGCGAAATCCATGAAAAGGAATGTACTGCGAATATTTCCGCATTTACAGTAGCTAGATTTACTTTATCTAATAGCTTCATAATCATATCAGAAACATATAGCTAGATTTACTTATTTAATAGCTTCATAATCCTATCAGAAACATATAGCTAGACTTACTTTATTTAATAGCTTTATAATCCTATCAGAAACATATAGCTAGATTTACTTTATTTAATAGCTTCATAATCCTATCAGAAACATATAGCTAGACTTACTTTATTTAATAGCTTCATAATCCTATCAGAAACATATAGCTAGACTTACTTTATTTAATAGCTTCATAATCCTATCAGAAACATATAGCTAGACTTACTTTATTTAATAGCTTCATAATCCTATCAGAAACATATAGCTAGACTTACTTTATTTAATAGCTTCATAATCCTACCAGAAACATATAGCTAGACTTACTTTATTTAATAGCTTCCTAATCCTTTCAGAAACATATAGCTAGACTTACTTTATTTAATAGCTTCCTAATCCTATCAGAAAAATATAGCTAGACTTACTTTATTTAATAGCTTCATAATCCTATCAGAAACATATGAGCTAGACTTACCCTATTTAATAGCTTCATAATCCTATTAGAAACATATAGACTTACTTTATTTATTAGCTTCATAATCCTATCAGAAACGTATAGCTAGACTTACTTTATTTAATAGCTTCATAATCCTATCAGAAACATATAGCTAGACTTACTTTATTTAATAGCTTCATAATCCTATCAGAAACATATAGCTAGACTTACTTTATTTAATAGCTTCATAATCCTATCAGAAACATAAAGCTAGACTTACTTGATTTAATAGATTCATAATCCTATCAGAAACATATAGCTAGACTTACTTTATTTAATAGCTTCATAATCCTATCAGAAACATATAGCTAGACTTACTTTATTTAATAGCTTCATAATCCTATCAGAAACATATAGCTAGACTTACTTTATTTAATAGCTTCATAATCCTATCAGAAACATATAGCTAGACTTACTTTATTTAATAGCTTCATAATCCTATCAGAAACATATAGCTAGACTTACTTTATTTAATAGCTTCATAATCCTATCAGAAACATATGAGCTAGACTTACTTTATTTAATAGCTTCATAATCCTATCAGAAACATATAGCTAGACTTACTTTATTTAATAGCTTCATAATCCTATAAGAAACATATAGCTAGACTTACTTTATTTAATAGCTTCATAATTCTATCAGAAACATATAGCTAGACTTACTTTATTTAATAGCTTCATAATCCTATCAGAAACATATGAGCTAGACTTACTTTATTTAATAGCTTCATAATCCTATCAGAAACATATAGACTTAATTTATTTATTAGCTTCATAATCCTACCACCAGATCTCTGCTATGGAGTGACAAAAAAATCTGAAACTTGGCATGGAGATGTTTTAATTATGATGCTACATTTGTTAACCCTCAAATGTATAGTGGCAAAAGTCACCGGGGGTGGGGGTATATCCCCCCCCCTCCCCCTGCTCATAGGATTAATAGCCTCATAATGCTATCAGAAACATATAGCTAGACTTACTTTATTTAATACTCTCATAGTCGGATGCAGTGCTGCTGCCTCCTCTACATAATCCTACCAGAAGCATGACGCCATCCTGCAAATTAATCAAAAATAATCAGTTTAAAAATCACATTATCTTACATCATTTCTAATCTCTTTCTTGTCTCTCTCTCTGTCTCCCTCCCTCTTTCCCTCTCGCTCCATCTCTCCCTCCCTCTCTTGCTCTCTCTCTCTCTCTTTCATTAGCTCTGTCTCCCTCTGTTACGCTTATGACATACAAAACCTCAAATGTAAATTCTATTAACATGACAAAAATTGCAATGCATTCACTCTATATACTCTCATCTACTTATGGACATAAAGTGATGAAAAATAAATAATCAAAAAGATATAATACAATTGAAAAATAATATAATAATAATGATAAAAGTACACTTTTAGACAAAAATATATAAAAATCTACATTCATTGTGTATAAGCCATATAAAACATTAACAAAATATAATAGTATACTTATATCAAACACAGCGTAAACACCTTACTGGTTCTCAAAAGATTACATCTGGGACCCGTTTGACAAAGCCTTTTTTCAATGAAAAATGACAGAAATCAGGGACAAATCTGCTGATAACCAATCAGAAGCAAGGATTTCACTAGCTTTTAACAAAAAAGGTCATTTGTCACTGATGACAAGTTTGTGAAACGGGGCTCAGGTCAGGGATTCAATATTGCCAAGTCGCATGCATCAGACAAAAGAATACTTTGCAAAACATCAGATAGTTGAGGAATTCCCTCCTTCGCAGAGATGCCAACCTCTTGACACAAAAAAACTGACTGCATATCCTAAAAACAGATTTTCATGAAAGGCCGACACAAAATTCAGAAAAATGTTTTACTGATCAGAACGGTCAATTCAAATGTTTGCTCTTTCATTAAGATTTAGTGAGAAAATTGTAAGGCATACCTTAACCAATATTGGGAAGTCTGACCAGAATGCATAGTTTGGAAACAGCTCTTTACCCGTCGCACCACGGCCAAACTTCTGAAACAGGACACCTCCTACAATGTACACAACCAACAGTACTGTGAATCTGTAATAAGAGAAAAGGAAGAGAGATGAAAATAAGATTGGACCATCTGTTATCCCTGTGGTACAACTACAAACAGGGAAAAAAATAATTAAAACTTTTTGGGGGCTACTTTTCAAGCTTTATTCATGACAATAACACTCTTTAACTTGTTTTACATTGAACTCTATGCAAATTTTGGGGGGCTCTTTTACGACTTTTGGGGGCTCTTTTTGGCATTTCAGGGGCTAATTCGCCCCGAGCCACCATGTATTTTTTTCACTGCCTACAAATATTTTTGGAACAAGGTACCTACAACAATGTATACAACCAACAGTATTTTTCTCAGAATAGCTCAAGCTCTTTTTTTCTTTGGTGAAGTTTCCTTTAATTTAAGGGGATGATTGGTACTACAAATCAGAGAATAGCAACGAATACAGACATACACTAAAGCTTTTCTTCTTGCGCTCATCAGAGTTACAGATAAAGGTGAGTTCTGGCTCAAAAAAAAGAAAATGAATTCTCACAGAATCAAAAGAAGCTTACACTGAATGTTCAAGATTACAAATAAATGTCATTTGCCAAACAATTTTAGTAGAAGATGTATACTGGCTGAGAAATGAGCGTAGAAAGATTAGGAAATCAAGGTTAGTAGCCCCCGACACCATTTGTGAAGTCCCATATACATCTTTCTGTGTACAGTGCTTGTTGCTTTACCAAGACTGGGCCAAATTTATCACGATTTTGATGACTCCAGAACTTTGCAGTACACACCAATACTTACATGCTACATGATCAACTTTTTCTGATCCATTCCACACCTTTTCTTTTACAATGCAATCGGATGACCAGAACTCACCTTTATCTTTAATCGCAAGAATGAAGCAAAAGCAGCAATATCTATTGCATGCTTTCTTCCTTTAGCTTCCGCTTAAATAGCCTGATTTGGGCTCTCTCGCGATTGACTCCGATGAGTGCAAGATAAGAAGCTTCAATGGGTCTCCATTTTTGTTACTCACATGATACATAAAATTCCTCCGCCTGTGAGTCCGCCACCTCCCCCGCCCCCTGATCCATGGCAGTTTGGTACATCAGTCAGACAGGCCAGACAAGTGCCAATGGTGAATTTCTACAATCAAACAAAGAACATTTCAAAAGAAAAGAGAATACATCAAAACAGGGGGGAAATTATTTTTAAAATTTTGAGGGCTACTTTTCAATCTTGCTTGCATGAAAATAACACTCTTTAATTTGTTTTGCATTGAACTCTATGCAAAGTCTGGGGGCTCTTTTACGACTTTTGGAGGCTCTTTTTGGCATTTTGGGGGCTAATTCGCCCCGAGCCCCCCGTAAATAGTGAAAAAATATCTTAGTAAAAATGCCAATTGCCAGACAAGTGCCAATAGTTTCATATCAAGAATGAGCTTTGAGGAGACATACCTGATCTCGTATGGCAAGTAATTTGATGCGTTTTTGTGACTTTTTGAGCATTATGAACTTTTTAATGCTGATGGACATGTGTACCTAGCCTTGTGGATTAATTTATAGGGCAAAAAACATGCAGTAATTGTAGTTTTTACTGTAAAATTAACTGTTTCTCCTGGAGGACTCAACTTGGTATTGGACTCCTATCTTCACAACTGGTCCCATATATTCACTTGTATGGTTGTTAAGTTTGCTTATATGCCAACCAGTACAATATATGCGCCTGGAAAATCTTCTTTAACAACCTTTTGAGAGCTTATTTTGTGACTAATCACCCATTGATATCAGCTTATACAGACACCAAAGACTCTGAGCTCTATTCAAGCTAAGGTGCTTGGGTTGAATAACCCTATTGAAAGTAAGTGTCCCGTCCATTGACTTCTAGCTTTATTCCATAAGCTGAAGTATCAAGAGCCATGCCACCTAAAGGGAAGAAATCTGAGAGAATCATGGCTGCTGCTTCTTCTGATGTATACCCTACTGATCATTGTGACCAGATCGGCGAGGAAGTTAAGGACTACTTCAGAAGTCTCGAGTTTCGGGACCTGTTCCAGGCATCGCTAACTGATGCAATCATGAAGCAGATGACGGAGCTTCGGGACAAGCTGGAGAAGGCTGAGGGAAATATACTCAAGCTAGAAAACGATGTCAGGGAAAAGGCAGCCATCATAGATCATCTCCAGGAGAAACAGTCGCGCATCATCGGAGACATCCGTGCACTTCATCAAGGACTGAATGATGCAGAGCAATACTCACGCAGGAACTGTGTAAGACTCTATGGAATCCCAGAGCAGTCCCATGAGAATACCGATGCCTTGACGCTTGACCTCGCCATCAACGATCTCCAACTCAATCTGAGAGCTGAGGACATCGATCGTTCGCATCGAGTAGGTCTTCCGCATCAACCTACGAGAGGGAAAGACAGCAAGTCACTCCCACCAAGACCCATCATAGTGAAATTCACCTCTTATCGCGCCCGCAATCTCATGATCAGGAATCGCAAACTGCTGAAAGGAAAAAGAAAGGGGGTTGAGGAGGACCTGACAGCAGCAAATAGACTTCTGTTGAAGGAAGCGAAAAAGGAGGTTGAACAGAACAATAGGCTGAATGCCGCATGGTCATCAGATGGAAGGATAATTGTATTGACCAAAGCTACCAATGGGAAGACGACAAGAAAGATAATACATTCCGTGAGTGAACTGGCAAATTTGTGAAAACTGATATACATTAAACTGACTACATGCAAATATGATATTTTTCATATTCTATGCCTATGCCCTTTGATTAATTACAGTGCATAGCCTTTTTGATTTAGATCTTGAACTTAAAAATTCATGTCAATACACATTTTGTGAAGAATTTAGTCTAAAATTTAGTAAATTGAATTCTAAACTGTCACTTCTCCATTTGAATGCTAGAAGCCTAAAGAAACATTTTGATGAATTACAGATTGTTCTGTCATCTCTTCAATTTGAATTTGATATCATTGCCATAACTGAAACCTGGTTCAATTCTTCTACAAAAATTAATATGTATAACCTAGACGGATATTTTCTTGTTTCTAAGTGTAGACCCTCAAAATCTGGTGGCGGAGTTGCACTATATTTGAAAAATAATCTCAATTACAAAGTACTACCCGAATTTACTTATTCTGAATGCAATTATGAAACTATATTTGTTGAAATAAGTAAGAAACCTAAACCTATAGTTGTTGGTTGCGTTTATCGTCCACCAGATTCTGACATATCTTGTTTCAATGAGAAAATACAAAGTGTTCTTGAAATACTGGAAAGTGAGAAGAAAGACTTATATATTTTAGGGGACTTTAACGTAAACTTGCTTAATTATGGTATCCATAATAAAACAAATGACTTTTTAGATATGATGCTTTCTTTTAATTTACTTCCCTTAATAACAAAGCCAACTCGCATTACTGAAAATAAAGCATCCTTGATAGATAACATATTTTCAAATACCATACAGGAAGAAAAATATACAGGACTCATTTATAGTGATCTATCTGATCATTTTCCAGTATTTTCAATTGCAAGTGAAAGAATTGTAAAGAATGGTAACAAATACATAAAAAGACGCATTATTAATGATTCATCAATGTCAATGTTTAAAGAAAGTTTATCATCCATTGACTGGTCAGAGGTCTATACTTGTGAAAGTGCAAATGACTCTTATGATATCTTCTTTACAAAATTCTATTCCAATTATAATAACTGTTTTCCTATTCAATTAGTCAAACAACTCAATGGTAATTTACGGAAACCTTGGATTACGCAAGTAATATTGAATTCAGTGAAACGTAAACATAGATTATATGAAAATAGCTTAAAAAGACCTAGTGTCAATCATAAAAGAAAATATTTAGATTATAAAAATAAATTAACAAATATCATAAGAGCGTCAAAGAGGAAATATTACGAGTCTTTGTTTTATAACTTAAAGAATGATATGAAAAAAACATGGTCGCAGATCAATATGATACTTGGCAAAAAGAAACAGAATAAACTACCTCAAAATATGTATCACGGAAATATAAAAATGAGTAGTAGGAAAGATATTGCAAAAGAGTTTAATACATTTTTTATTGACATAGGTAAACAACTATCAAAATCGATTCAAACACCTAATTACTCTGATGATAAATACCTTGTTAACCCAAATTTAAATTCATTTTATGTTAAATCAACAAGTATTCATGAAATTATCAAACTGTCTTCTCTGTTAAAAATAGATAAGTCAAGTGGACCTGACTGCATTTCACCTAAAGTTGTTAAAAATTGTATTCATTTTTTTGTTAATCCATTGTGTGACATATTTAATAAATCTTTAAATAGTGGAATCGTCCCAGATAAATTAAAAGTTGCCAAAATTGTACCCTTATACAAAAAAAATGATGTTAAAAATATAGAAAATTATAGACCCATAGCCTTGCTTTCTGTTTTTGCAAAACTGTTGGAAAAAGTAATGCATAAAAGGTTATATGATTATTTACTGAAATATAATGTTCTTATTTCAGAACAGTTTGGTTTTCGTAAAAACCATAGCACTGATCTGAGTATTGTGAATTTTACTAAAAATATTCTACATGAAATTAATAATGGAATGTTTTGTTATGGATTGTTTATGGATCTATCTAAGGCATTTGACACCATCGACCACCATATTTTACTTAAAAAACTGTACCATTACGGTATACGCGGTATACCTCATCAGTGGTTTTCTGATTATTTGTTTAATAGAAAACAATATGTGGTGGTCGATGGTGTCGAATCTGATTATATGGATGTAAATACTGGAGTTCCGCAAGGATCGGTTCTCGGACCACTTTTATTTATCATATATATTAACGATATAATCAGTTCATCCAAATTACTTATGTTTTCATTATTTGCTGATGATACGGTTGTATATTATTCTCATTCTAATGTAGCATGCTTAGTTTCTAATTTAAATGAAGAGTTAATAAAATTGAATGATTGGTTTAAATGTAATAAATTATTTTTGAATTATGAAAAAACAAAATATGTAATTTTTCACACAAAGAAAAAGAAAGTTCCAAATGTCACCAATCCTGTTAAAATAGCGAATGTAAATATTGAACGAGAACTAAGTGTTATTTTTTTAGGTACTAATATTGAAGAAACTCTAGATTTGAAATGTCATATTGATTATGTTTGTTCTAAAATTTCTAGAAGTATTGGTGTTTTATCTAGACTAAAGAATTTTCTCCCAAGGAACATATTAATGAATATTTACAATGCAACACTTCTTCCCCACTTAAATTATTGCAATATCATTTGGGGTAATACTTACAAAACAAAACTGTTCAAGATTTATATGTTACAGAAACGTGCAGCTCGGTTAATAACAAATAGTCATTATATGTCTCCAAGTTTACCATTATTTATTAAACTGAAAATTATTCCTGTATATGATTTGATCAAACTTAATACATGTATATTTATGTTTAAATTTCATAAAAACCTGTTACCATCTGTTTTTAATAATATGTTCCAAACAAATTCTTCTGTTCACAATTACCCCACTCGTCAACGTCTAAATTTACATCACCCACTCTGTCGTTCAACTTTAATGTATAATTCTATATCATTTGTTGGGGTACGGGAGTGGAATTCCTTGAATTATGACCTAAGATCCAGTTCTACAATTACCAGATTTAAATCAATGTATAAAAAAAGTATTTTTCAATCCATGCTTGAGTAAGTACTTCTCTTTCCCATCTTTTTTCTACTTTTATCTCTTTCTGCCCTATTTTCGCTTCCTTTTATTCTTTCTCTGTAACCTTTATGAACGTGCGTGTGTGTTGATGTACGGGTGCGTACTTGTATTATTTAAGTCCTTTACTTTGTATTGTTAATTTATGTGCATTATCTTGTTATTGTTTGTTTGCAGGGCCCCGATTACAAGCAGATTTCTGCTTCTTAGGGGTCCTAACCATTATATTGTATATTGTATATTGTATTTTCATTGTAAATTGTTTTTATACTGGTTAAATAAATGAAATGAAATGAAATGAAATGAAATGAATAGTGAACTTCTACAATCAAACAAAGAACAATTCAAAAGAATACAGAATAATGTTCTTGAAATCCTCCCTTAAAAAAAAAAATTGATGTGACTAGAAATAGTTTACATTATATTTGTCATAAAACAAATCAGCACAATAGATTGGCCCATTGCGTGTCATGTGATGAAATCCATTTCACACGAGCCTCTTGGAAAATAAGCAAAAAGGCTAACATCTGACATTATACATAAAAACTGTGTACCTGTACTGCATTGTGACGTTATGAATTGCACCTACATGTACATGTACCGGTATCTATTAGCTTAGGATTCGGCGTGTGATGATGTCATTATTAAGCATTTGATATTTGTGCAAATTATCTGTAACAGTCTTGAATTAAAAAATTTGTATCGAAGGTTTATTATGACAATGGTCTATTATACAGCGTGTCCACACACAAAACAATTTATCCCGAAACTCTGTAACGAAACGTCGTATAAAGAATCATCGTATAAATCCAGGTTGTCCACACACACAAGAAAGTAATCCCGAAACTCTACAGCAAAATGTTGTATAGGTGCTCAGTTTGCTACTGCGGTCATGAAATGGAAGCGGAGATGAGAGGTCAGGTCTCCTTTCGCGCGAGGTCACATTAAGCCCTGCCCAGTTATACCGTTCTAGTTTGACTAGTTATACTAGTTACGTCCACACACAACACATTCCGTGATTAGGCGTGATTTCTAGTTCGAAACGATGCCCAAACCCGCGTTTCGTTATACAACGTTTTGTTATAAGACGTATTGTTAGTAAGTGTCCACACACACAATTTCATCGTATAACTATCCCGAAACGGTATAACTAATCACGGAAAATGTTGTGTGTGGACACAGGGATAGGAAGGGGCAGGAGGCAAAGGTCATCTGCAAGGAGTACTTACATATGTGTTTACAACAGGTTTATCACCCAGGGGGGTATATGTCGCCTCTGTCAATGCGCTTGCATCACAGTGAAAATTAACAACAGCTATCCTGGTGGAACAAACAAAAATCAAATAATACAACAGTTACTCTCCTATGATTCAATACTGTAATAGGTGACACTAGTACATAATTTTCAAGTGCAACCCAGAGATGCCAACCTCTTGACACAAAAAAACAGACCAAGTATCCTAAAAAAATTTTGGAGAGGAAAAAAAAATTCAGATTTGCACGAAAACTCGACACTACCACTAAATGATAATTTAATCGTACTGGTTGGCATCTCTGCAACCTTTTTAATGAATTTACATTTCTCTTCTCATGAACTGCCTTCTCGAAACTTGACCCAAAATATACCGTTGAAAATGTTATATCTGGTTATATTTGGGTCTTTTACTGACATGGAAATCTATTTTCTTAAAGCCCGTCTGTACTGGTTTGGCCAGGGGGGATTAGAACTCCCTGCAAGGTCACTGACAGGTGGTTATCTCATCAAATCAGCTCTCAGTTAACATAAGAAAAAGAGGATCATGGGGGACCAACAGGCACCGATTATGCATTGTTTGCTATAAAGAGGGCGCAAGTAGCTATAATCAGTGCAGTGAGGCTTTAATCCCTCTTTGCAAACCGGAGGACTTTTGATGAGATTTATTTGCAAACTCTTACATTAAGTCCTCATTACATGTATATTATATTTCAGCGCATTTCTCTTGGGTGAATCACACCATTCATTTGTCATGTGTTTACAATACAACTGTACATGCTCGGGAGTCTTGGTCAAATATAAATACTGTAAGCATACGTGACCAAGAAAACGTGTTTAAAGGGATTCAGAAACATCCATTTTGGCCCATTTTCAAGAACTAGATGGACCTTCGACTGTGCGCAGTCGAAAATGATGCCTCCGCCATGGAGCAATTTTATAAACCAAAACGGAAGCAATTTTTAGAATTCACGTTTGATTGTAATCCATGAGAAGGTTCTCAGAATATCATGATTACAGGCTATTTTTTATATACATGTTTGACCCCAAGTTGATCTTTGACCTTGTGACCTCAAAATCTAATCAGTTCATTGGCTCTGCAATACACACATGCCCTGAGTTTAATGGTAACCAGTCCATCGGTTCTAATGATTTTTGCATACATGAGCCCTGTGACCTTTGACCTTGTGACCTCAAAATCTAATCAATTCATTGGCTCTGCAAGATACATACATGTACATGACCCAAGTTTGGGGGGAATCCATCAATCGGTTCTTGAGATAACGCAATCACGAGAACGGGACGTACGGATGGACAACCCAAAAACATAATGCCTCCGGCTACTCTGTAGCGGAGGCATAAAAAGGGTACTTTTTCAAAATGGCTCAAAATCCTGCTGTACGCGCTGGTATATCGTTTAGGGGTATTTTTCGAGGACCTATTTATTAGAGATAGGAGACTGCAAACTTGCGAGCGATTGGAGGACCTGCGATTGATACGGCTCAATCGCAACTGGAGCTGCATGCTCCTGTGTACAAGTAACATGTCTGGGGGGTGTTTCACAAAGATCCTAAGTCGAACTTAACTCTGAGTTGGACTTGAACATTATGGAGAGCCATTTGTAGTCTTAAAATAAAAACCTATTCAAAAGCAAAAATTCAAGCATTTTAGACTTTTCATAAATTTCACATTAAAAACATGAAATCTCCTTGAGAATACAAAAAAATATGAAAGATTTGAATCAACATTATATGCCTTTAAAAAACTTCTACAAAATATTTCCAAATATGCTAACGGCTTTCCATAATTGTTAATTCCAACTTAGAGATAAATCCAACTTAGATATAAGTTCAACTTATGTTCTTTGTGAAACTCCCCCCTGAAGTAACATACCTGCCACCAGTATCAGCTGGACCATATGTAAGGACAATGTCTGAATTTTCCACTGAATATGCTACAGTAATTGGATCACCGATCGGGAACGTGTACTTTCCATCAGCAGACACTTGACATGCCTAGAAAACAGAAATATATCCAAAGAGATAGGTTTGGTAATTTCTAATGTATTGAAATTGGTTGTCATACCTAGGCAGATGACTCAAACTTTTGTTGTGTGTAAACATGCCGCTCCCTTCTCATAGAATCATACCAAGTTACAGTTTTAAAAAAGTCCATCCCTCGGATAGGACATTAAATGGAAGCCCCATGTACATGTATAGGGGAGTCCCCACCTCTGCACATTAAGAACCCACATGGTGGGCCATGATTATTGATACTTTGTTCAATTTAACAGGGTAAAAGAAATAGTTAAAACCTGTACATTGCTTATATTGGATTTTGGTTTAATAGTACATCTTGCTTAAAAAGCAAAGGAACCTGTTGACGATTTAGGATCCTCAACATAACCATATTCTTTTCAGAGTTGTTATCAATATAGTAATAAAATATGACTGTAACTCATGGTAGTCCCTCCCCCTTGTTTACAAGAGCATTTCTATTAGAATAACTTTAATATAACTTTGGGGTATGGGAGTCGGGAGAGGGGTGGGGTTAAGGGATCTTGCATTCATTTTCTATGTGTGCTTCACGAGTTATAAATAAGGAGGGGAGGCATGGAAACTTGTAGATAACAATGGGGAGGGGGGGGTTGAGCTTCTCAAATCCCTCTAGAATCTCTTTGTTTAATCCAGAACCATGGCTTTTGTTAAGCCCTTTATCAGAGAAACTGACACCATACTCAAAGGCCATACAGCTTTATACATGTAGATACATATATCATGTTCACATGAGTCATTGTTGGCAATTTGAAAAGCTAAAGAATAAAAAAGTGAGACAACCTTTTGGATTGAGAATAAAAAATGAAAAAATAATAAGAGTCAATCACGGAAAAAGTAATACCACTTCCTATCCCCCCCCCCCCTGGCACAACTACACTCCCCAAATAAACTGACTGAATCAATAAGAAAAAATGATAACCCGAGTGAAATGAGACTAAAAAGCATAGAACTCGTAAAATCAAAATGGAATAACAGCCTTCATATACAGTGCGTCCCAGAAAAAACGAAACCGAGAAGTTTCGATGTTTTATCATAACTTAATCACAACCATAATTAATAAATGATACATATTTGGAAAGCTTAGAGTCTCCTCTTTCAGTTGGTGCTACTCAGATGATGCTTATTTCACGCATGAGTGATTGAAAGCAATTTGAAGGAAGGAAACCAAAAAGACATTTGGCGGGCGGTATCTGAATTTCGAAGAAAAATTCACATTTCTAGAAAGTTGAGTTTCTGCCCTTTCATATGACACCTCAATCAGGAAAAATGAGCGAGGAATAACAAAGTTCTGTTTCTTTAAAGTAGCCCTTCCATTTTCATAATTTTAACAAACGAATTCGTTTTCACTGGGTGCCTGCCGTAGCAAAAAGCAGATTTGACAAAAGACTTAACTCTGTTTCGTTGACAATCACCCATGCATGAAGACTCTCGTCTACGGCTGATTGTAAACCCCAAACAAGAGACTCTGGAGATCTACCCCAGAATCCTCTCACCGGCACCAAAGTTGCCTACGCCAATGATGGCCGAGAAGATTGTGCAATGTACTGCGCCGGTCTGGCAGGAAGGTGCCAATTGCGGTGAGGGGTTTTCATGGACCAGTAGATGGATTATATTATCCAAAAAAAAGAGAAGAGTATGAATTTACAAATAGTACCAAAAAAAAGAAAAAAAGAAAAAAAAGTGAAAGGCGTAAATGTTCTAAAAAAAGAATGAAATGCCGATCATATCAAACAACAACAACAACAACTTACTGCAGTGTTCTGACAAGAGGCATCAGAGAAGGGAAAGCATGGGTTGTATGCATAATCGTAACCATCAGTTGCTCGCTTGTATGCAAATCTGAAAGGTAAGATACAGGATTATGTTACTGGTACCATCTTTGTTTTGATGGATCACGAGTTGAAACTAGACGATTTATTAAACAATAGCGAAACAAGACACAACGAAGGAAAATCAGGGACATTATATTTAGTTTTGTGAATCAGCCGGAAATTACAGACTGAATTATTATTATCCGGATCCTCGTAGGGGGTAGAGTGCCCCGTATTCGGTCACTTAAGGGGAAATCACTAATATTTTGAATTTTTACTTCTTTTATTTTGCAATCTACCCATCAAAAGAAAAGAAAATTATTCCTCTAACAGGATTTTATAGTCACTTAAAATAAAGAATGATGATAAGAAAAATATTTCCGAAAGAAGACGGAGCATTTTTCTGCCCGGAATTCTGTCGCGCCGATTAGAATTCTGTCACAAGATTTGTGCGTGGTATCTCTGTTGCCAAGGAGCAAAGCGTATTTGCGCAATATTTTCACACAATTGCGCAATAAAGCACTGATTGTCAATGCATTGTGCAAAAAACTGTGCGCCATCTACACGTTCGTAATGGCGTTATCACAGTTTTTCCTTCATAACCGTTTTGCCTTCGGCGTAGACTAAAAGGGATGAGATTGATTTAGATGACTCCGTGCGCAGCGAGAGTTTAACATGGCTTGCAAGATTTCAACATGGATGTCGATTTTGACCCATAATTTCCTTAAAAGGGACCATTAAACGGATTATTTCAGTCAAGTTGGTAAGTAGAACCAATGTAGTATAACCTTCTCCTAATTTTAAATAATCAATGCATGAGGTAAAATGACATTTTGGGGGATTTTGGGGGCAAAACGCTACGACCTGAAATGGCCGTGGCGTTATCAAGGGAATGTGTATAGACGGTTTCCGTCTCTAAAGAGAGAGCCGACCCTACCCCAATAAGAGGCTAACGAACGAAAGAGACGGAAAATTCGGTCTAGACCTACTCTAGCGCCAAAATTTCATAGAAATCCGTCAAAATTAGAAATTATTACTAAAGTTATCGAACAGAAACTAGATTTGTTACGGACGGAAGGACAGCCAGCAGCATTACTACATTGATAAACCTACAAGAATTACGCAGAACACATCAACTTTAATAGATAATATTTTTACGAATGTTGTTACTGAACATATTAATGCTGGTCTAGTTTACAGTGAAATATCTGATCACATTCCTATATTTCTTATTTGTAATAATGATCTCATGTCTCGTACAAAACAAAAGGAAATATCAATGTCTCGTAAATTTAAAGCAGAAAATATATTATGTTTAAATAACGATTTAATGATGGAAACATGGAATGATGTACTATCTTGTAATGAAACTGATACTGCATATGGACTATTTTGGAATATATTTTCAGCCCACTTTGATAGATGTATTCCAAAGACTAAACAAAATAAAAATAAAAGAAAACCACAAAATCCATGGATAACGAAGGGAATTTTTCGTTCAATTAAGAAACGAAATATATTGTACAAACGTAGTCTCCGTGATCCAAGTAACGAGAATAAATACGAATATAAATGTTATAGGAATAAATTAACAACAATAATTAAAGTATCACGTAAAATGTACTATGTAAAAGAATTTGAAAATGCTAACGGCAATATGGCATCTACCTGGAAAGTCATAAAAGAAACTCTTCGAAAGCAAAAGACCATGTCAAAAATTAATATTAACAATGATGGTCAGATAATTTCAGACTCTAAAGATATAGCAGATTGTTTTAATAAGTATTTCGTAAATGCAGGCCCTATTCAGGCATCGAAAATAAATTCCAATGGTTCAGATTATTTACAATTCCTTTCAAATCCATGTGATAAATCGTTTTTCTTTATGCCTACAATGTACAAACTGTGTTGAAATTTTGAATATTGTCAATTCATTGAAAATTAGTTATTCTTGTAGTCATGATGAGATGAGTACGCACTTTTTAAAACAAATAGTAGGAAGTATTGTAACGCCTCTAGTACACATTTGTAATTTATCACTTACAACGGGAGTATTTCCGGACTCTCTGAAAATAGCAAAAGTAATTCCAATATACAAAAAAGACAACTCTTCTCTAGTTTCAAGTTACCGACCTGTTTCTATCTGACCAAGTATTTCTAAAGTCTTAGAAAGACTGACTTATAATAGACTGTATGATTTTCTAACAAAAAATGAACTGTTGTATGAAAATCAATATGGTTTTAGAAAATTTCATTCAACGGAGTTACATGTAGCTTTGTTACAATTATTTGATAGAGTGTCAAATGCCTTAGCTGATCATAAGCATGTTATTGGAGTATTCATGGATCTGAGCAAGGCATTTGACACTCTTGACCATAAATACGTAAATTGGAATACTATGGATTGAGGGGTGTTGCTATACAATGGTTTAAAAATTATTTAACAAATAGAAAACAATATGTATGTTATGATTCAAATGAATCAGAATTAGTATCTATAACGTGTGGAGTGCCACAAGGGTCAATCCTCGGCCCTTTGTTATTTCTGATATATGTAAATGATATTTATAATTCATCAAATGCACTACAGTATATTTCATTCGCTGATGACACCAATGCATTTTGTTCCAATTCAGATTTTCAGATCCTTTTAAGAAATATTAACGCTGAATTACCAAAATTATCAAAATGGTTTAGAAGTAATAAACTGTCTCTTAATTTAAAGAAAACAAACTATATATACTTTCAGAACAGAAAAAAATACGATATTCCTGACATTGAAATTACTTTGGATGGTGAATTATTGGAAAAAAAGGATAGCACGAAATTCCTTGGTGTTTTGATTAATGAAAATCTGAGATGGAATAATCATGTGCAATATATTTCTAATACTATTTCACGTAATATTGGTATTCTCTGTAAATTGAAATATTATGTCCCTTCAAATATCTTGTTTATGTTATATAATTCATTGATACTGCCTTATATTTCATATTGTAACATTATATGGGCAAATTCGAAAAGCAACGTTGACGCCATTTTACTGTTACAAAAGAAAGCCATGCGTATATGTACTGATTCTTCCTATCGCGACCACACCAATCCCTTGTTTTCAAAACTAAAGACTCTAAAAGCTGATGATATAAATTTTCTACAAATAGCACTTTTCATGTTTCGCTTACAAAATGGTCTACTACCTTCATACTTTCCCCCATTGTTTAATTTGAATAAAACCATCCACTCTTACCCCACAAGACAAACTGAAAAATTCCATTTAAGAAATCCCAAAACCGCATTGGCTCTCAAATCCATTAGACACGCCGGCCCAGACATCTGGAACTCTCTGCCCATTGTAATAAGAAACCTTAGGACATTGTATTCTTTTAAGAAGGCAGTTAAAACTATGTTATTGTCTAAGTATTGATCATGTCATGTTTAATTCTACTGTATTCATGTTCGTGTGTACATTGACTATATATTCAACAATGATGTGTAATCGTCCATGACCTAGCATCGTTTTTTTCCATTCATGAATGAACCTGTATTCAATCAGCAGCTGTATGAGATTTATTGTATTATTACCAACGCTCCTCCTCCTCCTTCTTCTCTCCCCTTTCCTTTTCTTCTCTGCAAGTCACTCTTTTTTATTTTTATTTGTATTGTTGTATCTAAGTTGAGGGCTGCCGGCACGTCAAGCTACTTTGCTTATTACTGTTGCCCTCCTGCATCTAATGTATGTTAATTTCCATTCAATATATTTGTTTAAATTCAATATAGGGTCTATGTGTTTAATATCGTTTATTATCTGTATAAAAATTATATACACTTGAAATATTGTATCAAGCCATATTATGTTCATGAAAATGTAAGATGAAAAAAAGAAAAAAGATGCAGAAACCAATAAATCAAATCAAATCAAATCAAATATCCCTTCCGAAAATGTAATATCTTTGAGAAGTTGAGACAGTTGAGGCACTTACGCTGCCTGTCCGTTAGCATTCCCCAGGGGGGTAAAATCAAAGGATTTCGTTGTGCCGGTGCTCCCGTCCGAATACTGGCAGGCGCACTTGTTTGTTGCTCCAATTAAAGATGTGCACTGCTGGCTTTCTACATCTTGAATCCAAACGACAACCACGAGACACAACAAGATGAAACAGTCTCCTCCATGAAGTGACATCATTGAAAAAATGCCTTTGCTGGTGTTTCTTCTTGGTTCTTGAACGATCCTTCTCCTTTGATCAGCTGTGCATGTACATAGGCCTTCCTGAGTGACGTGTGTACTATGTCATTGCATTATATGTCATGTGATTCTTGGCAGAAACTGTTGACACGCCTAGTCTCACTTCAGTGACTTTAATGCATGGTGGTTACCATGGTACTTTTTTGTAAGGGCGTACAAAGATTTGGCACGTGAATACTTGGGTTATTACACAATATACCAGGAAGATGTCCACTAGAAAATCACAAATATCTTCCATTTGACCTACAAACATTAGTTTTCAGGAAATTCTTTATTTTTTAATAAATTAATTTGTGTGTAATATAGGCTAGCTTATTAGACACACATTTTGCCCACCAGCTCCATTCATCTCTCTCTCTCTCTCCCCCTCCGGCTTTCTCCCTCTCCATTGACTATGCTCTCAATCTCTCTCTCCATTGCAATGACTATGCTCTCAGTCCCTCCTCACCCCCCCCCCCTTCTCTCTCTCTCCATTGACTATGCATGCTCTCAATCTCTCCTCACCACACCCCCCCCCCCCCCCTCATCTCTGTCTCTCCGTTGACTATGCTCTGTCTCTCCTCACCCCCCTCTCTCTCCATTGACTATGCATGCTCTCAATCTCTCCTCACCACACCCCCCCCCTCTCTCTTTCTCTCTCCATTCACTATGCTCTCAATCTCTCCTCACCACCCCCCCCCCCCTCTCTCTCTCTCTCCCCCTCCATTGACTATGCTCTCTCTCTCTCTCTCTCCCTCTTCACACCCCCCCCCCCCCCTCCCTCTCTAGATCCTTGACCTTCACGTCTACTCCATGCATGCACTCCCATACACACTAGATTACATATGTAACAAAATATACCTACATCAATGATTGTTAATTATCAAAATAATGACTTGTCCAGTTTGACAGCATAAATTTCAATCAATATTTATGATTTTAATAAAAATTCCAATAAACCAACAATTAACTGGGAGAGCTATCCCAATATCATTCTTTGAAATGACGGACAATAAACCTTTGATTTAATTGAATTGAAAAAGAATACCTGATAATGGCACATTATAATAAAAAAACAGGAGTTCCTGTGTTTATTGGGTACATCATAATTGTAACAGTTTTGTATCTGATTCTTAAATGTACACCGATCATTAAAGGGACTTTGTAACATTGTTCAGATGAGAGATAGTGGTGCTAAAGTAGTGACTTCAATGCTAGATGTACAATTAAAGATAATCTGAAAATTTGAGTGAAAACGGATCATTATTCATGGTACAAATTGAGAAAAACTGATCTGATCGATTCCTTAATTCTCCCAACTATATTATTCTACTTCTATTCTGCTACTTGTCAAAGCCTGTTCAGCATCAAGACAAGGACAATTTAATTACATTTTAGGTGAATGTAAATCGTCACAAAGCAATAAAATGGCTCTGTTTTTTATAGCCTGTTTTATGTATTTTTCTCATGGAAAAACGGTTGGGAAAATTCAAAAATGGTTGGGAGAATTTACTGTTAATCACTGTTAGAGAGTGCCTCACATCGACGCCTTCAAAGAAAACCATAGATATCTTTGTGGTTTGAGAATTTGTTCAGGATTGTTTGCATGTCAGAGTGTTAGTATAGTAGAAGGAATATAGTAAGTAACATTTTATACAAAAATTAAGCAATTTTTTTTCATCAACCTTCAACAATGTTACCGAGTCACTTTAAATACATTAAAAAACTTTCTTCCCAATTTGATCCCAGACAGTTTCTTTCCCGATGCAATTGCATGGCCAGAACCAAACTCAATCCTTAGTTCAAGCTAAGGCTGTGCCAGCAAAATGTAGAAGCTATTATCCAAGAATTATATTCAGTGCTTAGGTTTGTGTAAGGTCTTTTCAAGACATTTGTTAAGTTACCCATCTTACAGAGATTCAACAATGTTTAAAACTGGGTACATTTACTAAACAGAAACCAAACAAATGATATAATCATACAACAGCTTGCAGCATAAAAAGTATTTTACACATATATTTTCAAGTTAACTTAATACATGACTTGATTAGAGGAATTATCTCTGACCTCGGACCTGAGTGAATTAAAAATCTGGCTTGATAAAGTGAGGAAGAGGCTGAAAAATCAAATCATTGTCCCACTCATTTAAAAAATTTAAAAAAAACAACACACATGACCTGAAAATTTTAATCAAAATTGTCAATCTTGAAATTAACCCTTCTGATTATTTAGAAGAAAAAAAACAGTTTCTACCAGCAACCTTGAAATTGAGTAGACAAGCTTTCGTCCACTCCAGCAGACTTTTGATTATTCACACAATTTCTTGCTGTCTGCTGCCTCAAGTTTACTGGGGCGATGACAGGTGACAATAGGCCTGTCTTCATCAGCTCGAGATTGCCAAATATCCAGCTATTTGAACTATCCAATCGCAAATTATCCACTTAATTTGCGTCTTCATCAGCTCGAAGTTGCAATTATACATCATAAAGAGTTTATTATCTACAATTTCACACTTTATACTCGATTTCAACCGCGACAACGATCATTGAATATTGTAAAATCGCATATGCTTCTAATATGTTCATTTGAACCAAATTCATGACCCCATACAAAAGATTTGTAATACCTTTCAGATTACGGATGTTAAGAATGCAGTCAAGAGAGGATACTAGATTTTGTATAGAGTACCGAAGCTGTGACGTCTTAAAAATATATTTTTAGAATTTTTCAATTTTTTTTCCTTCTTCATTTTCCGAAAGAGCATAAAAAATAATGTCCAAATGTCGAAAACCAAATGAAATCTGACTCCTAACCATTAGGAGCCAGAGCATATAACACTGAGTTCCCATAGGACATAAATTTATTCAGGTGGTCATATCGCAGCCAATACTTAACATATTCAATTGGTTTTCGACATTTGAACATTATTTTTTATGCTCTTTCGGAAAATGAAGAAAAAATTGAGAAATTCTAAAAATAGATTTTTATGACGTCACACTTCACCACTCTATAAGGTATGGTCTGTAGCAACAAACAAGAATTGCTCCCATAGTTAAGATTTTTTTTTTGTGTTGTCATGAACGGTCATACTGCAATTAAATTTTGACCAAGACCTCAAGCATTTCATCCTGTAACTTGAGAAATTTGATTCACAATGAGGATGAGCCAAGGTTTTCTGGGACTAGAAATTTAGGAGTAAAAATCAGTCTTTTATTCAAATAAGACGTTTAAAATTTGGTAAACATTCAATAAAAATTGGTATGCTAGCCTTTTGAGCGATGGCATCATCAGGCTGCCAGGAGGTACCTCTGAAAATCTTGTTAAGTGCTGACACAATGAACCATGTGAAGTTCAAGATTACTTTAACACAATACTGCATGAGCACTGCGCACAAACAAGCCTGGGGGTGTTTCACAAAGATCCTAAGTCAAACTTAACTCTAAGTTGGACTTAAACATTATGGAGAGCCATTTGTAACCTTAAAATAAAATATATTCAAAAGAAAAAATTTAAGCATTTTAGACTTTTCATAAATTCAAGAACATGAAATCTCCTTGATAATAGAAAATATGAATGATTTGAATCAACAATTTATGCTTTAAAAATAACTTTTACAAAATATTTTCAAAGATGCTAACAGCTTTCCATTATTGTAAAGTCCAACTTAGGATCTTTGTGAAACATCCCCCTGGTAGCACCCTCTTCAGCCTGAAGATGCAATCACTTTTATAAATTACATAAAGGAGCACTTCCTATAACATAATATACAGTATGACACTATAACCTGTGTATTGTTTCATGGTCTTGGAAGCTGCTGACATCTTCTAGTTTTGTCCACCATTTTGGAATGAGGAGATGGCGGGAGATCTTAGCGAACCACGGACTGACCCTCGCGTCCTCCCTGTCTCCGGCACATAATAGCTCCTCGAGCTGGGTGGGGTTAACATAGCGCACCTCCTGGACCTCGTTGGGTTCAGGGTTCAAATCTACCTCCCCTTGGAAGATGAGGACATGGTCAATTTCATGCTCGCCCCATATACCTTCATTAGACGCTGCCTGGTAGTGGACCCGAGTTAGGTACGTGAAGCCTTCAATGGGTACCTGAACGGAATTATACAAAAATACAACACCAAGGTTAGATGCTGCCTCCTAGTGGACCCCATGTTAGATGATGTCTCTCAGTGGACCCTTGTAAAGTACGTGAAGCCTTCAATGGGTACCTGAACGGAATTATACAAAAATACAACACCAAGGTTAGATGCTGCCTCCTAGTGGACCCCATGTTAGATGATGTCTCTGAGTGGACCCTTGTAAGGTACGTGAAGCCTTCAATGGGTACCTGAACGGAATTATACAAAAATACAACATCAAGGTTAGATGCTGCCTCCTAGTGGACCTCATGTTAGATGATGTCTCTCAGTGGACCCTTGTAAATTATGTGAAGCCTTCCAAAGGTACCTGAATATTTAAAAAAATCAAAGACAGAGACACATTTGTTTCATGCTGCCTGTTGTCAAGTCCACCGTGCCTTCAGAGGGAACCTGAAAAGAAGATTAAAAAACTGGAAAGAAATTCATTATATCCTGGTTGGTAGTGGACCCTTGCAAGGTGTGGGAAGCCTTCCATTGGTACCTGAACTGCCTGAAATGTAAAACCAAAGACAGAGAAACTTTCAGCAGATGCTGTCTGGTGTTGGACCCTTGTCAGGTATGTCAAGCCTTCAATGGGTACCTAAGAAGAAGATCAAGACATCTTTGTTAGTTTCTGCCTCGTAGAGGACCACTGTTTGAGTACATGTCATTTGAAGAGCGATCCTTCTCATGATATATTTCTACTATGATATTCTTAAAAGCTGGCATGCACAAAATGAGATAGCTCACCAGTCATTTAGCATCTAAACTGAACTCAACCATCACTTTAAAGGTAATACAAAGTTTTGGTATAGGGTCATGAATTTGGTTCAAATGAACATATTGGAAGATGCAATCTTACAATATTCAGCGATCGTTGTCGCGGTTGAAATCGAGTCTAAAGTGATGGAATTGTAAATAATAGACCCTTTATGTGTATAGCTCCCTCTCAAGGTCAAGATAGTAATTTAGCTATAAATCAATGTTTCTTGACTAAAATCAACCATTTGGCTATCCCCGTTTGGAAATTATATATCACAACTGCATATTCTAAGATTTTCATGGTCGCATGATTTTTACCGGAAGCACCGGTAAATTTTGATATTAATTTTTTCCCGAAAGCACTGTTTTAGGGGCTAAATTTTCTATTGCTTATAATACATCCCAAAGGGCATCCAAATATATCAAAATTGTAAAGAATCACCATATCCAGTCAATTTTTAAAATTTACTAAAACTTTGTATTACCTTTAATTCTCCTACTTAACTCTTTATTTGCCTATAAATGGTTGGATATTGGAACAAATCTTCTGGAACGAGCACAATGAAGAAATCCGCTTACCTGCTCAGGTTCAATTCCTAATTCATGCTTGAGTTTCCTCCTGGCAGCTCTCTTCACTCCAAGGGCATCTTTAAGCTCCATCTCTTCATCAAAATGAAGGGGATGACTGCAGCATGTATTGGCCCAGAATCCTACAGAAAATACAACATGAGTCAATGGAATGATATTGTAAAAGTTTGGCTAGGACGGATTAGACCACCCAGGATGGTCACTGACAGGTGGTTGGTTATCTCATCAACTCAGCTCTCAATTAACATAAGAAAAAGAGGATCATGGGGGACCAATGCTTTCTGTATAGAGGGAGCAAGTATAGCTACAAGTAATACAGTGGGGCTTTAAGGAGAGACATACTGTAGCTTTTCATCTTGCACTAATTAGAGTAAACAGCAAAAATAAACATAAAGTCAAAATCAGTTTGTTCCTTTAGTTTCCATTTATATTGTTCAATTTTGGCTTTCAATCCAAATTTCACAATCACTACAGTCGAGAGGCTGTAAATATATCAACCATCAACTAATTTCTTTATGAATAACAAAGAAAGAAAAGAGCAGAGTAATTCAGACCAACTCATTTCAGTAATCACTTTCATTATAAATAATTTCTGTACACAGTCGAAAAGTTAAAAGAAATACACTTAAGAAACCCTTTTGAGACATTCTATTGGTAAAAGGTACATGTACTAGCCCATTTGCAGGTCAAAAAATGAAAAGGTTAAATTCCAACAGCATTTGATTTAGAAATTCCCTCAAAACGAAAGGGTTTGAAAATGGATTTTTGTGGGAAAATAACAACCATTAGTTGTCGAATCGACATAAGGGATTGGTATTACCTAAGTAATAGTCTGATTTTTAAGATCCTTGTACCAAATGGTCGTACGTTTTGTGCTGCACAAAGATTCAATTAGTTTAATGTCGGCCATTACAAGTAGTGGGTTATTGATGTAGACAAATGCTCATGTACCTGTTACAGCTCATTTTATGTATGTTATTACCAAAGAAAAAAAGATGTCAGTCAGTCACTCCGTAGTATTTGACAGGGAAGTCTACATTGTACAAGGTAAATGGGTTTCCTTGCATAATTTGAATAGGACACTGCTAACATTTAAGTTTCACAGATAGGACATACGTGACATATTCTTAATTCCTGCAAAGTTCTACAGAATTTGATGTTGGCTGCAAAAGGGACATAGTACCTTTAAAGATAAAGACCAGTTATGGTCATGTGACTGCATTGTGAAAGAAACGTTGTGGAATCGGTCAGAAAAGGTCGATCATCTAGCATATAAGTATTGGTGTGTACTGCAAGGTTCTGGAATCATCAAAATGAAAAGAAATTTGGCCCAGATCTTGATAAAGTGACAAGCACTGTACACAGAAAGATGTATATGGGACTACCCCCACACGTGCGCGACACGTGCGTTATATCTATCAGGTCCAAAGAGATACAATAATTTACCCAATATATCAATTAGTGGGCAGTTTCTCGGCAAAATTTGTATGATCACATATTAGTCAAAACATATTCTATCACAGGATTGTAATTTAATAAGAGCTTCCATTTCATTTTTTGAGAGGGGGGCGTTTCCAAAACTGATCTTTACCTTTAATACTTCACACGCTATTCTAAAGCAGTGCATGCTGGTGCATTCATGTTTCTACTCAAAAATGCTTTTTTTTCTTGAGAGTTTATTTAAACTGCAATATATCTTGATATAATTATTACTTGAAACCAGTGGCGTAGACAGGTTTGTACACCTGGGGGGGATGACTCAGGGACGGATCTAGCTTTTTGCTAAGGGGGGGGGGGGTGACCAAAATAATGACGATGCGGAGCATCGTCCACGAGCCGCAAAGCGGCGAGCCGATTTTTTTGGGGGGTGTTTATTTGAACCCCGTAAGTGATGTTTTCCTGGCATCTATTAACACAATGGAGACCATAAAAAGCAGTGCATGATAACGTCTTTTTAAATCAAGTAACAGTTAAATACACAGTTATATCCAGAGTTATCATGTGTTTGGTTAAGTTACCAGATGAGTTGAATATCTTCTCACAATATTTGCACTTGAAAGGGTTTCTCTCCAGCGTGCGTTCTTTTTTCTTTTTTTCTTTTTTTTTTTTCTTCTTTTTTTTCCCTTTTTTTTGTTGTTTGTTTTTTGGGCCGCCCAAGGGGGGGTTTAAACCCCCTAAACCTCCCCCGTAGATCCGCGCCTGTTTAATCTTGTGGTTATCTTGTGGTTTCCAAACCACAAGATAACCACAAAATACTTGTAAGATTTTCTTTTTCTTACCGTCTGAATTGGCTTTCACCTTGTGAATGCGGCTAATAACAATAAACACAATTACAATAATGATGAGGATTATTATTATCATCATCATAATTATTATTATTATTAATATTATAATTGTTATCATTATTATTATTACTATTATTATCATCATTATAACTTATTAAGTAAGCAAATATCATTCCCCAAAACCTGGGGGGGATGATTGTACATGCCATCCCCCCCACCTTGTGAGGTGGGGGGGATGCATCCCCCTCATCCCCCCCGTTGTCTACGCCCCTGCTTGAAACTCATAGTTTGACTCTCTATAGTATAGCGACATGGCATTTCTAACATACTTGCATAGTCGTATCATTTGGTGATTGCTACCCTTCGATCATGCCTTACCTGGGAATGTAATTTTGGCATCTGACCTCTGCTGTAGGAGAAGTTCTCCTTTGTTGTTAAATAGGAACACACTGAAGGCTCTATGAAGCAAACCTAAACATGACAGAAAAAAATATCAAAGTACTTATCAATTTAACAACTTTCACTCAACATGCTCCTACTATACTCAGCTACACGCATACACAATGTCAATGAGAAACATTTGTATTTTTATGGTTATGCTTGAAAAACAAAAGAGATAATATCTTTAGAAAGAAGACTAACATGCTTTGGCAAGACATTAATCTACATTTGCTACACTCGACCCAGGTAAGGTAAAAGAGTACCGGTACCCATGCTAAAGCCGGTGTAATAATTGTGAAGTGCCCGGAGTGTCAAATTTGACAGTCATCAGTAGCGCTATACAATTACCCACTATTATTATTACTATGATTAGAATGAGACTGCTAAACCTAGTTAACACTGAAGGAGTGACTGAGGATTCCAGGATCTACCTCTTCTTGTACCATGATGAAGATGATGGTGATGAAGACTGAAGAGAAAGAAAATGCTAACCAGATAGTCTAACCTTTTTGGATGTTTTCATACAAGTGGCATTCTTTCTTGCTAGCTGCTCCAATAACATTGTCATCTCGGTCTACCACGATGCACTGCTCGGCAAGGAGCTGCACTTGGGTGTCGTCCAAATTATCTGTCGTTGCACTGCTCATCATCAATCTGAACGAGCATGGATTGAGAACAAGAAAAATGGAAAAACAAAGAGGAAGAAGAAAAAAAATAGGGCAATATGTTCCATAGAAAGAATTAATTTTCATAATTCTAAGTTAGATCTAGCTTAGATGAAATATGTATGTTAAAAAAGATGGCGCTAGTGTACTTTCGGATCCATTTTTTTAAGCAGTTTCATATCCACTCTTAGCAAAGAAATTTTAGCCCAATTTTTTTACTAATTCTAATCATAATCATATATCGCATTTTCCACCTAAATTTAGATCACATCCTACATCGGGAACCCTCCGTTTAGGGCTTCAATGTCGACGTCGTCAGTCTAAAATTATGCAAACTTCGCGTTAGACCGAAAGCTTCAGTCTCTATAATCGTCGGTTGTTCCACTGAGACTACGTCTGGCTCCACTAGACCTCCGGTTATAGAGACTGAACGACTGCCTATGCCAGCCTGTGTTGAACTTATTCCGCTAGATTTTAGCCGCTAGGCCCCTCCCACAAACTTGCCACGGCCGTATTGTTATGCCCCCAAAATCCCCCAAAATGTCATTTTACCTCGTTCATTTCCAATTTTAGATTAGGCCTAGGCTATAATACATCGGTTCCACTTACTAACTTGATTGATATAATCCGTTTAATGGTCCCTTTTAAGGAAATTATCGGTCAAAATCGACATCCATGTTGAAAATCTTGCAAGCCGTGTTAAACTCTCGCTGCCGTCAATCTCATCCCTTCTAGTCTACGCCGAAGGCAAAATGATTATGAAGGAAAAACTGTGCGCCATCTACACGTTCGTAATGGCGTTATCACAGTTTTTCCTTCATAATCATTTTGCCTTCGGCGTAGACTAGAAGGGATGAGATTGACGGCAGCGAGAGTTTAACACGGCTTGCAAGATTTTCAACATGGATGTCGATTTTGACCGATAATTTCCTTAAAAGGGACCATTAAACGGATTATATCAATCAAGTTAGTAAGTGGAACCGATGTATTATAGCCTAGGCCTAATTTAAAATTGGAAATGAACGAGGTAAAATGACATTTTGGGGGATTTTGGGGGCATAACAATACGGCCGTGGCAAGTTTGTGGGAGGGGCCTAGCGGCTAAAATCTAGCGGAATAAGTTCAACACAGGCTGGCATAGGCAGTCGTTCAGTCTCTATAACCGGAGGTCTAGTGGAGCCAGACGTAGTCTCAGTGGAACAACCGACGATTATAGAGACTGAAGCTTTCGGTCTAACTTCGCGTATGCTTTAAGGTATTACGCACATGCACGATACCATAAACTATACGAGAAGCTTGCATAATTTTAGACTGATAGCTTCAGTTTGAGTTGCAAAGCTATAGCGCTGAGACGGTACAGAGCGACGACGTCGACATCGAAGCCCTAAACGGAGGCTTCCCGATGTCGGATGTGATCCAAATTCAGGGGGAAAATGCAATATATGATTATGATTAAAATTAGTAAAAAATTGGGCTAAAATTCCGTTGCTAAGAATGGATATGAAACTGCTAAAAAAATGGATACGGAACTACACTAGCGCCTTCAATCTAGTAGATCTAGTACTACTAACAGTAGCAGATTCCAATAGTTTACATGTATTTTGCATTTGAAGAGGCTAACGAACGAAAGAGACGAAAAATTCGGTCTAGGGCTATATTATAGTCTAGATCTAGATCTAGATTAGGCCTAGATAGAAAAATAAAAAAAATCATTTGGACTCTTGGTCCTGGAGATAGTTCCACCGACATGGCTGAGACTAACTGGTTTCATCGAGGCATCAATAGTCAAAGGATGTTGAAAACAGATTATTCTAAGAACAGGAGAATGAGGAGATCCACCCCCACCAAGAGTTGAACTTTAAGTTTTGAAGAGCTGAGCTGCAGAGCTCAGCTCAGCTCAGAGGCGACTCCAGAGGCAGAGGCAGAGGCAGAGGCAGCGGCGCCGGTGGGGGCGGCAGCAGAGCTACATGCATGTCGGCGGACTAGGTAGAGTAGATCTATAGGCCTAGAGTCTAACTTAGATAAGACTGAGTTAGAATGGCAGATACTTTACGTAAGCCAAGATACTGCACAGTGCAGGTTGAACTCACCTCGACAATTGTCGACTCTTTGATGACAATATACAATGAAATTGCTGAAATGCCGGAAGAAAAGACCGAACTCTCCTCAGAATCATCTAGCCGAGGGTTCCTGACGAAAAAGTACAATCGCCCGACGATTATGATAGCGTTAGCTGCGCACGTAAATGCACACATAAATGCACATGCTGCACATGGTACGATCTAAACCACGCCCATTTTTATTTTTACAGGAGCGATGTATTTATCCTCAAGACTTGTGATGGGATATTTTTAAGCATTATAATTAAACTTTGAAGTAGAAGGTAATAAATCATGCACGTTGGCCAATTATATGTCTCTTCTTCTATTTAATTATAAAATCCTTCAACCTTCTTACAACAAAGAAGAAAAATATTCACATAAACAAAATTATATTTTCACATTTTAACAAATCGCACATAAAGTTTTTAGAATTTCCTCGTTCAGCATGCATATATATTTGAAAAATTTCCAATTATTTATTTTCTTTTCCACAATTATTTTTTTTTTAAAAGAGAGAGAGATAATAAGGATTATAATGGGCATGTGTATACCTCGATCACTAATATCACTGAAATTATTTGTTTTCCTTCTTCCTGTTCTAATTATGTTATATGGGGACCTTGCTCTTACAAGCCCAGCTTTTCTAAGGTCTCCACTTTCTTTCATTTGGATTATATATCGACTTAAAATTGCACTTAAATTGTTTTTTCTTATGCTGTTTTTTGTTCTATTATTATATGTAAAAATGTTGTGAAAGAAAGAAATAAAATGAACCTTGAACCTTGAACCTAATTCTTCTCCTTAGTAGTAGTATAGCAATAGATTAATAATAATAATTATTATTATATCCAGCATCAACAATATATTGGCTTTTGGTTGGTTGAGAGCTCGTCACGACGTGACCAGAAACATTCCAACTATTTAAAGGTTGCTCTGACAAAGTACTATTTGGGAGGTTTTTTTCTTCTCCAAATCTTAATTTAATAATTTGTATTTATTCTTAATTCTTTTTTTTTTAAATACAAATTGTGAATTTTAAAAATTAATGCTCACTACTTGTCAGAAAGTTTAATTCATCATCACAGTGTCATAACTGTTCTCCTATGTGAATAGAGTTAACAGGTGTTAAATACGATAAAGTGAAGATTTGTATTATTTTTTTTCAATGCCATCCTATTCAAGTTTTGGTCTCATGCCATGCATGCACTGCCGGCAAATTAAAACATCCTATGGGTACTTATATTATGTTTAATTTGGTCTTACCACTTTTTGAGATCATGTGTCTTTTAATTCACAAAGCGCAAAACTAGAAATCGCTAACTCGAACTGAGTAACCAATAGTAGACCAGCCAAGACGTAATTTGTTTATTTTGGACAGTATTTTGAGTAAAACATGGCATCCATGCTAAAACTCTTGCCCAAAATATACATAACAACTAGAATAAATAAGAAAAAAATGTGATCATGTAAACAAGTTAATCCTCCAGTACCAAATAATCAAGCAAAACTTGAGCCAGATTGAAAGAAGGGTAAACTCAACAGACAAACAAGTACGACATATTGTCTATTGTCATGATTACGTTATCTACTTTAACACTGGCGTACTGATTGGGGGAGGCTTGGGCAGTTGATCCCCAAAATGAATTCAAACGTTATTTATTTCTAATTCGATACCAGTGATTTACAAATGTTGCTGAAATGACATGAATTTCCGGGTTTTTTTCTTTCATTTTTGCCCATTATGCCACGGGGGGGGGGGGGGGGGGCAATGTGCCATCCACTCTTTCAGGTACCCACAAAAAGCCCCTTTTTACATAAGACAAGTGCCCCTTTTCTTTTTTTAATAACTGCCGTTTTCCTCTCTTTTCATCTCTGGTGAGTATCTTTTCAGGTGCGAGAAATTCCCCTTATCTCCTCTGATATTTTTGCGTTTTTCCCCTTTGACTCGCGCCCCTTTTCCTTTTTAATAAGTGTACTTTGTCTTTCTTAAGTACCCCCCTTCAGCTTCTCTTAAATGCCACTTTTCACCTCTGAAAACTGCTCCTTTTATTTTGACACGAGCACTTTCCCATTGCTAGTAACTGTTCTGTTCCCTCTGATAAGTGCCTCGAGTCCCTTCTCAATAACATGCACCCCTAATTCAAGGCGACTTTAATAGAGCCCCTTTTTCGTCCCTGTTTTCACGAAGTGACGGTAGTGAGGAAAATTGCACATATTTTCACTTTTGATTTTTTTGCATTTTTGGACATCATTCACTAATACCTTGAACCTCACAAAATTTCAGATCATAATAATGTCTAATTATGTCACTATGACGATGACGTAAACAAGAAAATACCTAGCAAAAGGATTTTCTGTTTTCACGAAGTGACGGCCAAGTACGCGCTTAACAGCCGTTTGCTCTTTTCCTGCTTTTAATGTTTTCACGAAGTGACGGTAGTGAAAATTTCGCAGTTTGGAACAGTCACAGACCATGAAAAGGTGAGTTTTTAAATATTTTTTTAGGTAAATTAATATGGTACACTCTTTTGATTCATTCTGATTCTTTGTAAGCCATAAAAATATGTCCATGAGCACAGAAATGTGTGAAAAATACACCGCCGTTCCACATATCGCCCCATATACTTGTTTTCATGTAAGTGAATAAGGGAGTGAAGTATCATGTGATCCAAAACTAAAAAGATCAACTTATGTCTTAACAAATATACATCTAGACTAAATAAATTAGGTGGAGAGTCTTTCTTATTTAGCTCCACACCAAATATTAATGCTATAGATCTCTCTGGAGATCTCTAAGAGTCTAAGGTTCTTTTTATATCTGCTTAAGTTATAAATTTGAACAAAGTTTTACAGAAAGTTAGAAAGTAGAATCTAGAGACCAGAGTTTTACTTTTATTTTTTCAGTAATTTACTATTTAGCTAATTATAAATTTGATTTAGAGTCTAGAAGTCTAGTTACTCTAGATCATCATTTTATAATTATCAGTTTATGTCAGCCACTACTCATCAATCTAGAATCTAGAGTCTAGAGATGAGTAGATCAGGATCTAGACCAGACTGAGACCTTTCTTGTAAGGCGTGCCTGGGGTTTAAGAAACTTCAGGGCTCCAAGCCCAAGGCCAACATCAACATTGCCAAGGGCAAAGGGAGTTTCGAAAATTATCATCATGCTGAGCTGAGATGACCTGGGATGTAGCCCCTCCTGGTTAACTGTAAGGGAATTCAATGATTTGCCTTTCATGCAAAGAAGGACATGAATGAACATTTAATTAAAAATTGAAAATTAGATACGGTCCTGCCCTGAAAATGAATAAATGGCACCATCCGAAAAAGGAATACTTTTGTTTTGAGACTGAAGTAATCATGAGTAGTCTACCCAGGGTATGTGAGTTAAAAACTCCTCCCTGGTCTACCTTTTGGGGAACAATGTCCACATGTTTAGCTTAGTTTCTCTCATTATCTGTACTCTGTGTCTGTTATATTCAAAGGCAGCACTTTAGTACCCTTGGTCCCTCACCCTATACAAAAATTTGTTCAAACAATTGTTCTTGATACCAGCAAATGTTGCCCAACTCCACTTCATATTTTAAAGAATTTTCCAAGCAAGCACCATACCATACCAGATAGTGTACATGTCTCACTACCTACACTTCAGTGGTAATGAAATTATGATGACGTTTTTGCTTTCACTTAGTTTCAGATGCAGTAGATACAATTTTCACTTGTATGAAGGAAGCACTGGGAAAGTACATCTACTTTTCAAGAATGCCACAGGCCAGAAAAAAATCCAGGTGAGAATAGTGTCATGATCTGTTCAAGAAAATCACACTTTAGCAGCAAAGTACTAAGCACACTCACTGCGTATGTGCATTGGGGTGGTTGTGTTTGGTAGGGACAATTGGAAAATTCTATTTTGGGGTAATAGGGGCAATTGAAAACTTCTGTTTGGGGTCAGTTATGCCTAGTAATTAATTTGATGTACAAAAGATAATATTGGATTCATTTCCTTACCTCTGCTTGCAAATAAATGAAAGAAAATAACTTGTAATTATTTCTTTCGTTCTACAAAATTAGATTGGATACGGGGACCGACATGCTGGTAAGATGGGTCCTTGATAATTCACTGAACACAGAGCTGCAGAATGTGACTTGGCATAGTGACCTAAGAGTGGGAGCGGCATGGAACCGTTGAAGCAATTCACCGAACACGTACAGTCAGAGCTGCATGTGTGACTTGGCATGGTGACCCTTAAAGTCTCCTGATGGCTCCGATTGCGATTCTGATGATGACCCATTGTCTATGCTTCTGAGCGAGTCAAAAGGTATCTTCTCTCCTTCTTGATTGTTTCCCAATAGTTAAAATTTTAGATATTCTTAATTGCTTTTAATGCTTAGGTCCCTTAGTTAAGGGAATGAGTGGTCCTATCGAGGTCAGCATCTAATTTTTTTTTTAATCCTTAACAAAAATTGCCAATACTAAGGTGATACCAAATTAAGTATTTAATTCATTAAGAGCCTCTCTAAAAGTTGGTACCAAAACTACACAAAATAATTTCGCCCAATCATAATGCACTGTAAAGTTTCCCTTTCATAATTGAAATTCTGATAATGGTTTTCTATTGATTGTTCTTTTTCTTATTTCCTTTTCCTTTCACGCAGTCTAGATAAAGGATCTTCGCTGCTTCAACCACTATTGCTTGGGTGACATACGTGTGAAGAAATTTGAAGAACTGTTGTTGAAGAGCATGCTTGAGAAACTAGAATCAATTACATGATCGTTTTGACAATGCTTCAATGTTTCAATACCTCAATCTCTCTTTTATACTGTTTTATTTTAAACATTTTAAATATCATAAACAAAGCAAACTCCACTCATAATTGTAATTGTGTGTTGTAATCGCAATGAAATGGATTGATTATAAAAATCAATGAATTGATTTAAAGCAAACTGGTAACATTGTCCATGATTTCTGAAACAATGAACTGAATAGTTGTACAGGTGTCAGTTTTCTGTTACAGTATTGCAATGAACTCCTGCACACATAAATCTTTATTATTCAAATGTATAGCTCAGAACAGCTATTTATCAGGTATACCTACCTCAATCAGTAATGCATATTAGAGTTTTCGGTTCCATGAATCCTCATATCGTATCTTTGTATTGAAGAATTTGTTTATCTATTTTCTTTAAATTTTTGTATTCGCAGGGGTTGATGCCTTCATTAGAACATGAATATAAGTTACATTTCCACAATTGATTTTTCTTTCAAAACACAATGTTACTAGTTCACATTTAATGTTTTTATTTTTTACTTCTATAGTCATTCTCATCATAATTGTATTTGGTACTTCAAACTATCTTATAATCATACAATATAATGTTGCTGTTTTGAATTTTATCTGTTTGATGAGGAATGAAATTGTTTAGTCAAATTGATATTTCCATGTTTATCATGCATTGTTCAGCTGATAATTGTTTAGTCAAAGATTACGTGTTTGCCTGGGTGAAGACAACCTTTTAGCATGGGTAAACTTTGTAGCGTTTGAGACTGTTTACTAAATTTTATTGAAATACCCTAGAAAGAGATTGTGTAAACTGACTTGCTTCTGAAACTCTACTCGCAAGATATTAATGAAAAACAGTAATGAACAAAAAAGTAATGATGATGATTATATTAGTCATATTTCCCATTGAAAAAACTGTGCCATCTTTTTTTTCAAGAACTGCCTCGTTTTGTTATGATCAACATGTAAACCTTTCAGCCAGAACAGGATAACCATGGCGAGCAAGAAAGAGACTATACCACACAGTACTGTTTTGAATACCTCTTTTGTCTTCAGGTAAAAAAAATCTGTGCAGATGACCCTTTAAAAAAAAGAGTTTATTTAGCAACCAGTATATTTCAGCATGCTAATGATGTAAAATTTCTTATTCATTTTGTTTTGGAATGGTATTTTGAATATAGATTTATTTCTTTGTTGACTTCATCATACATGTAGTACATGTATGTCAAGCATTTTGTATGTCACATGTGGCATTTATTTGCTATGATTGCTGAATAAACATGATAACCAGGACATGTATGAAGAATAAGTTAAAGACATTTTAGCATATTTAGTACTGTATAATGTGCTATATAACCTTTGTATTCCGTGGCTGTATACCTGATGAGTCTTTTCCACAAATCCCTAAATGTACATTTCAAAATGCAATATAGTATTGATGATAATTGATGATGATATGTTTGGTATGAATTATTTAATATTTTTAATTTATTCTCCATTTGCCACTTGCTGTTCTGGTTCCAAATGTTTGAATTAAAACTGCTCAGTCGAAATTCATTTTCTGTGTTTATATTGCAGAGTTGAGTAGTTAACTACAGATTATGGTCAATGATCAATACTGAATCTTTTTCCTTCATTCAAAAATATTTCTTAACATATTTGCTTTATTTCCTATGGGAAAAAATATAATGAGCTAGGCCCCTCTCTAAAATTTTAGAAATTCCTCATAGTAATAGAGTAGCAAAAGCCCTAATATCACCCGCATGAATTTCATCAAGAAATGGCAGAATTTGTGTGATATTAAGAGGAGATGGAGGGGGTAAAGAGAAAGAGGGAGAGAGAGAGAGAGAGAGAGGGAGACTACTTGAACGTGTTCTTAAGTGGAAAGTATATAGTAACTTTAGTGAAATCTTTAGTTCCTACTACATACAATATACCTGATAATTAAACCTCAAAGAATATTAAATACATATCCATTTTTAGCTTAAGATTAAAGAGAATAGCTTATTAATCATTTTAAAAGCACTTTGTGCCAATATCCATCTATGCTATTGATAATTTATTGTGAGCCGTAGCTTCGTGAACAAACACTGACATCATACATCTAACATCATAATTATACAAAGAAGAAAAGGTGCTCTTATTTTATCCATACATCTATTAAACAAGTAATTTTACCGTATTTCAGTGTCTATCTCATGAAATTGCTTCACACAATAAAAATCCCATATGTTTTATACGCGCTCGGCTACGAGCCGTCACTTCGTGAAAACAAAATACAAGCGTTCTATGTGATTTGTGTTTTCACGAAATGACGGTTAAGTTAAAAGTTCATACAGAGACATTCAGTTTATTCTTATCAATAAAAAAAACAGCTACCAAACGAGGAAAATGTACTCTATCTCTCAGTTCGCATTATTTTATCTGTACATTAATTAAACAAAACATAATGCCGTTTTTAGTGTCCATTTCGAGAATTCCATCCACAAGGGAAAAGTCCAATACGTTTTACGCGCGCGGCTACGTACCGTCACTTCGTGAAAACAAAATCAAAGCGTTCTATGCAATTTGTGTTTTCACGAAATGACGGATGTGTTAACAGTCCACACAGAGAAATGAAAAAGCAGCTACAGAAAGAGGAAAATGTACTCTTTCTCACAGTTCGAATTATTTTATCTGTACATCAATTAAACAAAACGTTTTGCCGTATTTAGTGTCCATTTCGAGAATTCCATCCACGAGAGAAAAATCCCATATGTTTTACGCGCGCGGCTACGTACCGTCACTTCGTGAAAACAAAATCACAGCGCGTCCTTGAATTTCGTGTTTTCACGAAGTGACGGTAATGTTTACAGCTCATTTCCTCAAAAAATATAAGAAATTATGGAAATATTTAAAGATAGAACTAAACATTGAGATATTTTCAATCCCAGGATATAAAATTTATTTGCCTTTGATAAATTAAAGAGGTTGAGATTATGGCTCGAACCTTTGAAAGCGATTTATTCAAAACTAACTTTCTTTTAGTTGCGCGCTCTACCGTCACTTCGTGAAAACAGGGACGTTTTCTTTAATTTTCCCTAGAGCTCGCTCGCATTATAGATGTTATAATTATGTTACTTATTAAAGAAATTGTCAATCTTTCTTCATTAAAATGTGCGTTATACGTTTTTTTTTGTTCTCACTGGGACCTCGCAAATCTTATGAATTTACTCGCCTGCTTCGTTCCCTCGAAATTAATATTCGGATCATCACACTCATCTGCAAAGTATGTTGCTTAATTAAGCAGTATCTTGTACCACGTAAAAAAGAAACAAACATTGATATCATCCCTGGTAGTGTCATCACAATCATGACGATGTACTATAGGCTACCAATGTCTAAAAATGGTGTAGGTTTTGTTGATGTTTCCCTTTGTCGGTGCCCCATTTTTTCTCCAGAAAGTGCTCTTTTTGTTGGTGCCCCCCTTCGTATTTTAGAAGACGCTCTGCCGCACCTTCCATTATGCTACTTGGTGGTGATAGGGATTTTTTCTAACCCCCTAAACGTTTGTCCTCATTACGTCACTGCTTGTCCACTCCAATGGAATGCAAACATTTCCAGAGAGCTTCTCGCCATAATGGTATCTAATGTGCTTTAAAGTCAACAAAGTTTAAAGGGATAGCCAGTGCCATTTCGCAAGGTATTACTCCTAAATTCCTCAGGGGAGGACTTATAGACGCGTCGGTTCCCTGGTTGTTCTGTCGTTTCTAATTAAAACATATTTTGAAAACGAAAACTGACAGCGGTCTTTGGTTACTCCACCCCCCCCCCCCTCTCCATCCCTCTCTCTCTCTCTCTTACTCTCTCACACACGCGCGCACATACACACACACACACACTCTCTCTCTCTCTCTCTCTCTCTTCCTCCTCTATTGTACCCTCTTTGTGTGCCGCCCAGGGGCATCCCCCATCCGTGTTTGGCCTTAATGCGTCAATTGGATATTATTTACCACCATATAGTCATGGTGAAACAAACATTGGGAATAAATATTATTTTCTCACGTAAATGTAAAATTATCATATTAACACTGTTGAACTAAAGAGTCTGGATTTCTATTGTTATCATTATATTTATAATTATCATTGATACAATTATTACAATTCTATTGCTATCAATATTATCATTACTACTAATTACTAATTGCATTACTATTACTACTAATATTATATTACTACTATTACGTAATGGTGGTGGTGGTTTTTTACCTGACTTCTAAGAAAGCGCATCGACTTGGTTTCGAACCCGGGTCACCGGATTACGAGACCACTGCTCTACTGACTGAGCTATTGCGCCTCTATTACCATTACTACTAAAATACTAAATTACTATTATTACTATTATTATTACTATCTATGCAGTTTGACAGACGACATTAGCAAAGACTCAAAAGGAAGATAGCGGGGAAAATGCGACCATATCTAGCAGGGTATGTCTGTGGTGTCGTTGCTATAACAACAGTAGTCCTCCTCTTCAAGCATCCAGGCATTTTACGTTCACACTCTATTTATAGGTAAAACAAAATGTAAAAAAGGAATCGAGAAATAGGAATATTATGTGCCACGCAATAATATTTTTGAAGATGATAAAAAAAAAATAATGATAATACAAATGATAGTACTGATTAAATTAATAATGATTACAAGAAATAAAAATAATAACAATATTTATGATGATAATATTAATAATAATAATATATAGTTAATAATTTCAATTAAAATGTGTATTCAATCTTTATAAAACAATTTACAATGACAACATACAATATAAAGGTTAAGCGTTTGGTTCCCTAAAAAGCAGACTTCTGCTTGTAATCTGGGAACTGTAACACAAAAGAACAATATCATGAAAATAAATATTCTTCACAATAGATGTACAAGCACGCATACATTTTTCATTTAGTATATTTCATTCTCCGTAAAAAAAACATTTTAAGCATGCAAACGTGATAGACATGTTATACAGATAACAGATCAATGGTAGTACGAATACGTAGGCTGAATGGGTTCAATATCCCAAAGCAGGCCCGGATCAAGGATTTCTTAGGGGGGGGGGCAAATTTGAAATTATGCGAGCCAAATATTGGTACGTAATGGTGACACCGGCAGTTGCGAAATGAGCAAAAACATTTGGGGACAGGGGGGGGGGGGTGTGGATAAAAAAATCCGCACCACCCTACTCTTACATGCAGGCCCCACTGAACGTTCTCTAAGTAGGTGGGGGGGGGGGGGTATTTACGATCGGGTAGAGCGTTGCGTAAATTGGCGTGGGGTCTAGGGGCGAAGCCCCTGCGGGGGTCAAGGGATGGAGCCCCCAAAAGCTCAGAGGGTAAAGGCATTTAATAACGGTCAGATGAGCATATTTTGATACCTTATTTGTGACACTGGCAGGACACAAATTTGTGCGGGGTCCAGGGGGCAGAGCCCCCAGAAGCTCAAGGGTTTTATACATTAAATTACCGTTAGATGAGCATATTTTTATACCTTATTTTTGACACTGGCAGGTCACGAATTGGTGTGGGGTCCGGGGGCGGAGCCCTCTGAGGCTCTAGGGTTTTATACATTAAATTACCGTTAGATGAGCATATTTTTATACCTTATTTTTGACACTGGCAGGTCACGAATTGGTGTGGGGTCCGGGGGCGGAGCCCTCTGAGGCTCTAGGGTTTCAGGCAAAAGAATTACAGTCAGATGAGCATCCAGGGCCCTGTCTTAAGGCAATTAGTTGGGTTCAAGGGTTAAGACATTACATTTCAGCCAGATGAGCATAATGATACCTTATTTGTGACACTGCAGGTCACTAATTGGCGTGGGCTCCACGGGTCGGAGCCCCCAGAAGCTCTGGGGTGTTAGGCATTTTATAACAGTCAGATTAGCATGCAGGGGCCGGCCTTAGGGCCCCTGGTGGCGTCGAGGGGGCGGAGCCCCGGAAGCCCAGGGGTTATAATTACGATCAGATGAACATAATTTTGATACCTTATTTGTGACACTGGCAGGACACTAATTGGTGTGGGATCCAGAGGGCGGAGCCCCCAGAAGTTCAGGGGTTTTATTCATTAAGTTACCATCATATGAGCATATTTTTATACCTTATTTTTGACATTGGCAGGTCACGAATTAGTGTGGGGTCCGGGGCGGAGCCCTCTGAGGCTCTAGGGTTTAAGGCAATGGATTACGGTCAGATAAGCATTCAGGGGCCTGCCTTAGTACATTGAGACAACTTTAGATGTTATAAACGTTGAATTTACTACAGCGAAAAGTTATTATACTTTAATGCTAGAAAGGTAAAAAGAGAAAATTGGTTTCCATTTCTGGCAAAATATTTTAGGCCTACCAGAAACATTTGTTTGGCAAGATGTATTTCAGTTCAAATTTAATAACATAAGAGACAATAATATCAAACAATATAATTTCAAATTAATTCATAGAATATTGCCATCTAAAGACAAACTCTTTATATGGAAAATCGTACAGTCTAACGAATGTGAAATTTGACGTGAAAAAGAAACTATTGAACATTTTATATTTCGTTGCAAGAAATTAAGAGTTTTCCGAAAAATTATCTCAAGAATTATATATTTCTAAAGTATTTTTAAAATAGAAATTGAAATTGATATGAAAATGTTATTGATTGGATATGAAATAGATTTTTTTTAAATTTTTTGATAAATTATGCTGAACTGGATATATACAAAGACTACGTAAAGCGGAACTTTAGGAAGTACCAACCAATCCAAAGAGGTTAATAAATAAATTTATTTCATTATTAAAATGTTATTTGAAATAAAAAGTAATATAAGATACTTCGATAAGCGGGGTAAGCGGACACTTTTTTTTTTTTTTTTTTGGAGTCCAAAAAAAATCGCAACTTGCACGTCCACCTAGTGGCGTACGCAGGATTTTTTTCAAGGGGGGGGGGGGGGTTTAAAATCGGGCCCAAAATATTTTGCTCCCGAAAATTTAAAAATCGCGCCAGCTGAAAAGTAGCTCAGTTGGGGGGGGGGGGGGGGGGGTGTAAGCGGACACTTTTTTGGAGTCCAAAAAACATCGCAACGACTCAGCCAGCCGAAAATTTGCTCAGTGGGGGGGGGGGGGGGGGGGGGGGGGGGGGGGGGGGGGTAAGCGGACACTTTTTTTTTCAGGAGGGGGGGGGGGGAGTTAAAAAAAATCGCAACGACTCAGCCAGCCGAAAAGTCGCTCAGCGGGGGGGGGGGGGGGGGGGGGGGGGGTAAGCGGACACTTTTTTCAGGAGGGGGGGAGTTGAAAAAAAATCGCAATGACTCAGCCAGCCGAAAAGTCGCTCAGTGGGGGGGGGGGGGGGGGGGGGTAAGCAGACATTTTTTTTTTTTGGTCTCGAAATTTGAAAATTTCAGGTCACCTTTTTAGGTTAGCCGTGGGCATAATTTTTTTTTTTTTTTTAATAATAACAAAAAAATCAAAACTAAAAAACCAAAGGGGGGGGGGGTTTAGGTTTTTTTTTTTTTTTTTTTTTTTTTTTTTTTTTTGGGGGGGGGGTTTACACACATAAAAATACCAAAGGGGGAAGGGGGTTTAACCCCCAAACCCCCAAACCCCCCTCCCCCCTCTGCGTACGCCCCTGCGTCCACCGTTTTATTGTGAATAATATACATCATTCATTGTTTTGAATATTACTTCATGCACTGTCACTATGCCAGCACGTTGCACGGAAATCCCCAGGCGCGTACGGAATTTTTTTTCAAGGGGGAGGGGGGGGGGGGGTTAACATTTTTAAATCGGGGCGAAATTTTTTTGGGGGGTGCTCAAAAATACACACATAAAAAAATACTGAAGAAGGGGTGTTCAACCCCCCCCCCCCCCCCCCCCCCCCCCCCCCCCCCCCCCCCCCCCCCCCCCCCCCCCCTGCGTAAGCGCTTGGACATCCCAGTTTAGCTGGATGATAGCTGCCATCGGGATTATCTCTACAGGTAACAAGTAACTACCAGGGGTGGGGGGGGGCGTTTCATTAGCATATGTCCGCCGGCAACTGTCAGCGCTGACTAAATTTGACCAATCAGAGGCCTGGAAAATAGTCGGTGACACTAGAATTGTTGATGGAAATGATATTAGTCAGTGAAAGCCACCAACTAATTGTTTTATGAAACACCCCCGTACTCTTGCGCCGTAACACTTAATCATTAGGAGAAAAGAGGAAAACCCGGGACGATTAACTTCGTAAAATGAAATGCTAATCCAAAGGACAGCGTAATAATCCAGGGGGTGTTTCACAAAGATCCTAAGTTGAACTTATATCTGTAAGTTGGACTTAACACTTATGGAAAGCCGTTAGCATCTGTGAAAATATTTTTTAAAAGTTATTTTAAAAGGCAGAAAATGTTGATTCGAATCATTCATATTTTCTTTCATCAAAGAAATTTCATGTTCTTGATGTGGAATTTATGAAAAGTCTAAAATACTTGAATTTTTGCTTTTGAATATAATTTATTTTGTGGCTTCAAATGGCTCTACATAATGTTTAAGTCCAACTTAGAGTTAAGTTCAACGTAGGGTCTTTGTGAAACACCCCCTCGCCCTCATTTGAATACACCTGTGTAACCATGTACTTGTCTATATAAGTTATATTCATGCGAAACCATTAAACGCTTACTTCACATGATGCGAATAAATCGAAACCATGCTGCTTGTGTAATCCATGTAACGTTGTTAATTAATATAGACATTGTTCCTCTAATCACTTTTAAATTTACATATTCATGTATATATATATATATATATATATGTATATATAATAAAAATGTATAGCAATATTACTATGATATCAATATTCTTGATTCTTTCGATAAAAAATTAAGATGAACGAAAGTTATGAAATGAAAAATAGAAAATGCAAATCAAGATAAAAAAATCCTTTTACTGTGGACTTGTGATCAGGAAAAAATTTTTACTTTCTATTCCAATTTGTTAAGATTGACCGCAATCATTCAAACGCAGAAAGGGTAATTTATAACTTGTCCATGTCTCAACGCTCATGATTCAATTCAATTCATTCGTATATTGGTCCAATGTGTACGTATCCAAGCGTGGAAAAAATTATCACGTTACTAGAGAGGCTCAATTAATTACATTGTATTTGCATTACCGATAAAAAGACATTAAAACCAATCATGGATATAATATAATAATGTGATATACATGGTATAAATAATAATTTTGTTTAATTCTTGGTTAATTCAATTGTAAGAATGATTATGATAACACAGGTATTTTATGTTATGTATGTATTTTGTCTCAGTATGTGTATTTATATACTGTATGACCGTACCAACCAGTAGAAATCGAATTTCCTGATATGGGCAATAAATTATAAACCTATACTTGTATATTTTTCCATATACATGTATTTGCTTTCTTGCTAGATGCCTGCGCTGCATTGTATCTTCCAGGCATTGGTGGTCAGGGCTGTTCATCTACTTGTATCTCTAGTTTTTTGTAATGTGAAGTTGTCAGCCCAATGAACTTAAAAATCATGTTATGATTATGTAATACCTCATGGTCATGTTCGTACATTTCAGTTTGTTATTGGAAATGTCTTAGGTTGATTTTTAGAAAAGTAAATGTGGTCATGTTCACATTATATAGCTTTCGCTCTTGGCCACTTTCCATTGTCCTGATGAAATGAAATGAATTCATTTATAAATTCTATAAAGGATGCATGAGCCCCCCCCCCCCCTCCCCCGCTGGGCTACGCCTGGAAATCATTTGAGAAGGTGTCGCAAGAAGTTCAAGCTTCTTTAGCGGTCAATCGCAGCGCGCGAAAATCATTGACCCGCTATGCCATTGATCGTCTGACTCGAAAACGGAGCTGGTTCGGCCTGAGATCACGTCAGGATTAGTGCCCGGTGTGGAAGGTACATATTGCTCCGGTTGTCTCAATTTCGCTCGCTGGACGTTTATAGCAGACGACAATCGGCGGATTAGACGACACTTTGTAGTGAATTTGTATGTGAGATTGCTTTGCTAAATATAAAATACAAGAACATTTTCCATATCTTTAAACTATCATTGATATCTGATAATTAAACAGTTATTAAAATAAACCTGGCTACCAACTACATAATACAATGAAATACTGACTTAAAGTAGGGGAGTTTGATGTGGTGCACGGGGTGGTGCACAATTGCACCCCTCTGTACATAATCGAACAGTCCATGGCGATCATGAATATTCATGTTTTTGCTTACCTCTGCAAAATGTTTGCTTATCTTCAATGGAAAAATTACGGTGGGGGGGGGGGGGTGGATGAAATGGACATAATGAACCGATCAGAACTGATCTATTAAAATTCATGCTTCTTATCGTTCGTGTGCTTGACCTAAAATCTTAAAATCGCTTGGCAAACTGAGTCCAAAGTTCGACTTGTTTCACATGTGTTATGTAGGCAATGGCGAGCTTGCAACCTTTTTTGATCAAATTACGGTGGGGGAACTTTCAAAAGTCAATGGGACATGAGGGTTCCAATGAAAGAGCTAGTGATAGCGTACGTCGGGGTGGATGTGCTTTTCGTTTAAACAAAAAATAAATTTTTAACTATTTTTGTTGGGTAAAATTCCATAGGCTAACATGTTAGGCTGCTGACTCTGACGATAGGGGGCGTTGTCAAATGAGACTAAACGAAACAATATGAGAGTGTTGTGATAGGATGGTAATATGTAACTTTAAACCTTCCTCTACTGTTATTTTGATTATACACTGATACATGCAAGACTTTTTTTTTTCTTTTTTTTCCCTTATGTTCATTGAGTAATGTAACTTATGATATGTCTTGTATCAAAGAACTTGTTTTATATTGCTTATCTTGATAATTTCTTGTTATGTGAATTTCTTGCTATGTGAAATTATGAGGAAGGAAATAAAATATCATTTAAAACAAAAAAATCTACACTTTAAACCTTCCTCTACGGTTATTTTGATTATACACTGTTACATGCAAGAATTTTTTTCCCCTTTTTTTTCTATGTTCATTGATTGATGTAACTCATGAAATGTCTTGTATCAAAGATCTTGTTTTATATGCTTAATTTGATAATTTCTTGTTATGTGAATTTCTTGTTATGTGAAATTATGAGGAAGGAAATAAAATATCATTTAAAACAAAAATATGAGTCCTTGTTTTCCCCTACTGTTGTCGACATGATTGAATTATAAAGTTCGATTTATTTATTTTGACTTCATGTGAACATTCAATACCGACATTCGTGTTTCATAGATACAACGAATATGTCTATGTCCCATAGCTTGGGCGCCTTTTTTTTTGGGGGGGGGGGGGCAATGAAATGGACCTTGAATTAAGATACAGGTTCTCCATAACTTGTTGTCTTCAGCTGTTCAAATTAGCTGCTCAAATGAAAATAAATGAATGAAACAAATACAAAAATTGGAAGAAACTGTTATGCAGTCCATTGACCCCATTGCTGCGTGCTGTTCATGGAATTTTCAGCAAGATGTAGCCAATTTTTCTTCCTTTATTTTCATTCCAAACAAATCATAGATACATCAATTTCACTAAGCGATCTTTTTAAATTGCTTCGAGTCATATCCAAAATATGAACAGAAAGCAAATTTATCGGTAAGCGGTGATAAATACTTTTTGAATTTGTATAGGGGGGAATTATATTGAAGGCAACACATTGTTCTAAAGGGGGCGCTATAGCAATAGAGGAGTTGGCTAAGTTGATCATTTGTACGGTTATTAGTTTGACTTTGTATACATCTAAAACTTGAACAGCATTAATTATGTTCCCAACCAGGCGCGTACGCAGGGGGGGGGGAAACTTTTTTTATATGTATGTTTTGGAGGAAAACACACCCCCCCCTCTTTTTTCCTTTTTTGTAAAAAAAATAAAAAAACAAAGTGGTAATGGGTGACCCCCCCCCCCCCGAAAAAAAAACCTACCCCCCCCCCCCCCAAAGGCGATCGGCCAAATTGTTTTATTTTGGGACAACAAAAAAAAAAAAACGTCCTCTTATCCCCCTTGCTCATTTGTTGCATTTTATTTTCCATTCACATTACTCTATGCATGCACTATCAACTTTATTTAAAAATGAGCAGATTCTGATTGCTTAAAGGTACTGAATAACATAATTATTTGACAATGTTTTGTACTCTGCTTGTTTAATACGTTAGTAGCCATAATTAGACTGATGATATCCATGCTAAAAAGCAAACGTTTAGAAAACTAAATCCTTGTGCACCTAAAACTACTCTGCTAGTATTATGTTATTGATAATATTGATGTTGTTACTCTTTTCATATTGGAGAAGTGTTATGACAATGTGTTGAGGAATTTAACCTTATGGCTTACCCATACAACACAATATTATGCAGAGAAGCCATGGTTAAAGTTATTAAATAAAACAAATACTCGAGTGGCGCCGAACTCAAGTATGTCTCGGATTACACGATATTGAATTTAATATTTCAATGCATTCTCGAGAAGCATGTCAATATATGCTGGTATACAACTTCCTTAATTATGATTTTATAAGGAAATATTGATAGGTTAGCCGAAGTCGCATTACTACTTCTTAGGACCATTTAAATGATGATGTATATAGTAGTTAGTAGCCATTATCAAACTGATGATATCCATGCTAAAAAGCAAACGTTTAGAAAACTAAATCCTTGTGCACCTAAAACTACTCTGCTAGTATTATGTTATTGATGATATTGATGCTATTACTCTTTTCATATTGGAGAAGTGTTATGACAATGAATGTGATAAGGAATTTAACCTTATGGCTTACCCATACCACGTATGCAGAGAAGACGTGGTTAAAGTTATTAAATAAAACAATACTTGAGTGGCGCCGAACTCAAGTATGTCTCAGATTACACGATATTGAATTTCATATTTCAATGCATTCTCGAGAAGCATGTCAATATAATGCTGGTATACAACTTCCTTAATAATGATTTTATAAGGAATTATTGATAGGATAGCCAAAGTCGCATTACTACTTCTTTGGATCATTTAAAAGATGATATATATATAGTAGTTAGTAGCCATTATCAAACTGATGATATCCATGCTAAAAAGCAAACGTTTAGAAAACTAAAACCTTGTGCACCTAAACATACTCTGCTTGTATTATGTTATGATGATATTGACTCCCCTTGATACAAATGCTGCACAGATTTACATTTGCTGAATTCTGGTGCTGTGTGACCTGAAAGTAGAGACATAACAAACATTATCAGCATGTAAGCATATAGTGTTATTTTTATAGTCTAAGTGTACGTAATAACTTGATACAGTGTATTATCATTATTCACTTTAATAGACGTATTCAAAATTACCTACCACGAAATTTTCCACAGAACATTGGTGAAGAAATGGAGACTTTGGGATAAAAAAAAATCCTGTCTTGTTACCCGAAAATGTAAGAAATTTACAGTATAGGAATATCTTTGAGATAATTTCAGGTATATGGAAAGTGCAAAATAAAGTTATCTAACAATTTTTTTTTATCTAGATAGCCAAATGATACTAGAAAAAAAAGGGTTACGTAGCAAGCATTGGTTTGAGATCGTTTCAGATTTTGTATGCTCTTTATTATATATATATATATATATATATGCAAAACCTTCAATCCAGGTCAATATACAGACCAAGCAATTATGGCTTATGATAGGATATTAAATGGCACCAATGCCGCATTGTTACCAAATCTCTTAATAACACTTACAAGTTTATACCTTTACCAATACAATACACTTAATACATCTAACAAATAATGATATCCTCATTGTAAGAAAAATATAGCTCGCTTCTATTACTGATTTAAATTTAGCGGCCATTTTTTAATACCAACTTGGTTAAATCTGTTCAGGTTTCCTGCCCACCAAAAGACATCTTAACTAGATCTAGTTCGAATATTTTTAAAATCTCGAACCAAGGTAAAGACACTAAGTCCATAGGAGGGATACCTAATAATTCATGGCCAATATTAGGTGTTGGTAGCTAATTTGAATGGCACAATGGCAGCCATCTTGGATACAATGTTCCATAGAAGGCCACGCTAACCTTGTGCTTTTTCTTGAAACTGTTTCGTTCATCAATGAATATTCTTCCCCTTGAAATGTACTTTTACGCTTTTACACTTCAACACTCTTTAATGTAAATAATAACCAAAATCTGGTTATGTTGGGATGCTGGCTGCCAATTTCTACTCCATTTTTGATTTCCTGGTTTCCTGGTGGCACTAAATGGATTCGTCTCCCCGGAAACCTAAGTGAGACACTAGAATTACATCTTTAAGATAGATATATCACGATTTATGGCTAATTTCAGGTTCCGGTGGCTATCTGCGTTATCGTGATCCGATTTTTAAATATATTTTGATTATGTTGTTCCTGATGTCAAATATTACCTTAAACCGTTCCAAAACCTTTTGTTGCAATTTTTTGGAGGTTGGGGTGCCCTTTTTTCCATTAATTGACCCGACTAAAAGAAAGCCTATCAAACTAATCAGCGATATTGATATGAAACAATCTTGAAATGCGTTTCGTTTACATCAAATAACAATGTTTTAAGCGATCTCTCCAGCTCATCGAGTCTGTTTATGCAACTAGGCATATCGTACTCTACCTGACAGCTTCGTAGGAGTATGATAGATGCATACAGCCTCGACTCGGGTGCGGATATAGAACTCTTTCGCATACACGAATAAAGCCAAAGAGTGCATGAGGATTTATGACGATTGGATCACACTTTCCCTTTACATGACTACTCTTTTCCTATAAAAAGATGAAGTGACATTAATGTCGTGGGTGTTTGTGTTGGGGGGGGGGGCGTGGATTGCGCGTGCCCCATGCAATCCCTGTAGCTACGCCGCTGCTGGGGGAAACCTTGGAGACAATCACTTCCGTTACTTATTACAACATTGCCCCCTCCTACCCCCTTTCTACTATGACCATCGAGACTTCTCGTCTCAATGCATTTACAACAAGTGTACTCGCTGACTGTACTCGTATGCGGACTATACACTGTACACGTTACACAAACTATCATGATGTGTAATAACTGGTCGTCATCCCAACGTCACTGCAAGAAAGAGGAAACGCTCATATTTTTTTTATGCCATATATCTGCTTGTCTCTTGTAATCCTATGTAAGCTGTTATGATTAGTAATAAACGAGTGGTCGTATGGTTGGGTTTTTTTCTTCAATATATGTTAGACATGACTTGTGTTCTTTTCACGTCAAAGTTTTTGTTTCATGATGATTATATATGATGATAATTGATACTCCTATGTGACGTTAAATTTGAAATGAAATGGATTACATGAAAATCAACAAAAATAATGTCACTGCATGTTCAGGCTAACTAAGGAGAACTGTTACTCCCCTGACAGACACTAAATTATAAGTTTTCCGTTGATGATGGTAATTCAACTATTCCATTTTTTTTCACTGGCGACAATGGTCTTTAACAGATGATTTATTTCACGATATGCTGTCAAGACCACTGCCAAATTTCAGTCTTTAAGGCACATAATGGTGGTTTAATTTTGGCAGAAATAGGAGCTGTTTTGGGTAATATGCAAGATCATCTCCGTGCACAAGGCAAACAAAGCCATCACTATATCTGCAGACAGCTATAACAAAAAGAACTAGGTTTTCCAAAATTATTTGTCACATAATCTCTGGCGATTGTTTGTCCATTCTTTGTAACAGTGGATGTTATACATTATGCAATGAATCTCAAATGCACACGATTTACAAAGCGATTTTTATGATGTTAACGGATTCGTCGTCATCAGCTCAGCATTACGTAACTGCGCATGCCCAAAACGCTCAGCTCAAGCTTTTTTCCCAGAAGTCATTTGACTTGGCAAAGAAATCTGATACACTTATGGAGGCGGCATTTCTCATTAGAAACCAATTAAAATGACATTCAGCGACACACTTTGCTGTACGCCTGTGACAACTTAAAAAGAAGGTTGAGTTCTGGGAACTTGAGGTTAAAAATAATTTGTGAGCGTTATCATTCTTATTATGCAAGTGTGGAAGAACATCAGATAAGACATGTTCCCTGAAAAGCATGGCTCTTCAAATGCCTTTATATTCTAAATATGTCATGTAACTCGTAAAACTCGGGGGTAGGTTTTTACTCCACGTGTTCGTGTAGTCCCATATACATCTTTCTGTGTACAGTGTTTGTAACTTGACCAAGACTTGGCCAAATTTCTTATCATTTTGATGATTCCAGAACCTTGCAATACACACAAATTCTTATATGCTAGATGGTCGATTTCACACCGTTTCTTTCACAATGCAATCGCATGATCGACCAGAACTCAACTTCATCTTTAATACAGTTCCCGCCATGCTAATTCATGCAAAAGGGTTATTTGTGAAGAGAAAGTTCAGCAGTGGCTGAGATGAACAAATTGGGAGTTTGCTCATTTTTTTTGTATATGTATTAACTCGGAAGAATGATTTTATTAGAATATCACCTTTAAAGCTTATCTGCCATAGTTTACAGGAGGGATTACACCGGCCTGCAAGGTCATCAACTCAGCTCTCAGTTAACATAAGAAAAAGAGGATCATGGGGGACCAATGGTCACCGATTAGGCATTGTTTTTATATAGAGGGCGCAAGTAGCTACAAGTAGTGCAGTGGGCCTTTAAAGAATCGCTCTTCAAATGCCCTTCTGATTCAAAATTTATGACAACAAGTAGCTAAAAGGTTTTGACCAAACGGGATATTCCTCGGCATGAAGGAATTTCTATCTCTGACATGAAATGATACTGATCAATTTCACACTCTATAAAATTCTTCATTTCGAGAAAATCCGAGAAATTTCTTCTCAATTCTTAGGAAATTTATTTGACATCAATGCACAATTGTATGATAAACCACGTACGGGGTGTCCAGTTTGGTCAAAACATCAGTGGCAGGATCTATGCTCAATTAAATGCGACAGGTGGAAATTCAACTTCAATTGGCACCTCTTCAGAAGTAGATCTAATTACCCGGCTGAAACAATGCACTTTTCTACTTCTAGTCGTTCTAGACTCTTATCATTTACAATATTTCCTTACAATAAGATGTATATTTCAATAATCACAAATGATTATCACATTTCCCCGCGCTGTTGATATCTTTTCCTTCTTTCAACTATGTTCCAATGATAATTTGTATCCCTCCTTTCGCCATGGATGATGTTAGTTACATCTTGCTGGAGGAATTAGAGAATGGCTCTATGTATATAGATCCTGAACAATCTTAAAATCAAAATTTTAACAAAAGCGACGCATTTTCATTGTTACATATGAATTGCCGTAGGTTGCCAAACATGTATCTGTTTTTTGCATTTGTATTTATTGATTCAACCATGAAATAACATCAAATGAAAACAATAACAGTGTATCAATTTAAAACAGTAAATAAAATTATGGTTAGGAACACCGAAAAGCAAAATGCTTGTAATATGGTATCTCGAAAGAAGAAAAAGTGAAAAAAACATTTAAAGATTTAAAATAAACAAACAAGACTACAAACATTTTCACACACAAACGCACACACCCTCACAAATAGACTCACACACACATGCATAGGACTTCAATTTAAAATATAAAATATGAAGGGGGGGGGTCACATGTACATTATTTATCATAAACATGCATGTATACATAATATTTCATTAGAGGGAGCCTAACAACATTGACATTTAATTGGTCGTGTTTCCTCCTTCAAAAGAGAGCAGTTCGTATGATTTGCCGCAAGCTATTTTCCAGTCCGAGCAGACTTTTATTCCTATAGTTGAAGATTTCTTCCAATTTCTTTAGTACACGATCTTTAACTGTGTTTTTTTTTTGTATATGTGATCATATTATCGTGAGCTCGTACCAGAATTGTTTGGTAATATGTTTCAGAGGAACAAAGATATTTATAAATATACTACCAGGATTTCAACAGACACTCGTCTCGTGTAACATGGTCATTCTTCCTGTCACAAGGCGGGAATCGAACAACACCTTGCGGGTGGGATCTTCTGCTATTACATGCCTCAGTCACACCTTTTGCGTATTTGGCTTGCGTATTGCTGCGTATTTATGACGAGCCGTTTCAACATTTATTTCTATTACTTGATATCAAGAATTACCATTGCTTAAACAAAGAAATAGGAATAGATGTTAGAACGGCTTGCCATAAATACGCAACAATACGCAAGCCAAATACGCAAGGGTGTGACGGAGGCATAAGGCACTGCCACTAAAATTGGTAACCTTGCAAACAGAAAATAATTCACAAGAATAATTAGGTCGAATAAACCTTTATTAATTTAAACCCTTCTAAACAAGGTTAAGAAAACAAGTAAATGAATTACAAACATATGAGACTTAAACTAATACAATAACCTCTTGCCAATCAATCATAAGACCAATCATACAAAAACCACTGCTAAAACCCACTCAGATGCTCTCTCCTAAATCGCCAACTTAATATATTAATAACCGAGACCTAAATCAACACACCTCACTCAGAGTAAGTCCAGTGCCAGTCTGCATGTGTTTATTGCAAAGTATCTAGCATGCTGCTCATGTGCTTCATGCAAAGCATATTCAAATCAAATACATCCTCAACCAATAGCAAAATAGGATTTAAGAATAAAACTGAATATTCATAAGGAAAAGGAGAAGAGAACCAATGATAAGTAAGAAGTGGAAATATGCAAATGAGAAGAGAACATACCACCTGTTCTAGCTTGAAGAGTTGGTATGTGGTGGAGATGAATGGTGGAGATGAATGGATGAAATGAATATGCAAATGAGTGAAATGAACATGTATGGGTAGAAGAATAGAGAAACAAATAGTAATTGTGACAAATAAAAGTAGGGAATGAGTCTATTTTTAACTCTTACAGTAACCTTGCAAACAGAAAACTAATTCACAACAATAATTAGGTCGAATAAACCTTTATTAATTTAAACCATTCTAAACAAGGTTAACAAGAAAATAAGTAAATTAATTACAAACATATGAGACTTAAATAGAAGATTGATACAATTCACTGATTAGTGTAGATCCTTAGCTATGTCTTTAGTTTGGACATCTCCTGTTCCTGGAGTATCCTGACGACGACTTATTTGTCTGACATCAGCCTCTTTCGCTGGATAGACCTTGTTCCGCCCCGTTCCTTAGTTCCAGGCACAGTAAAGCTACATATATCATAAATACCCTGCCAAATAAGATTTAAATATAACCGAAATCTATAACAAGATAGATACAATCGGGGATAAGAGAAAAGAAACGCTGGAAAAAGTCGAAGAAGAAGCAGTGCTCGAATAGGGGGTAAAATATCATGCAAAATATAAAAATGCGAGATTTTAGAAGGGCCCTGTAAAGGGTATCAAAACTACTCTTGACTGCTATCTGCGTTTAGGGTGCTTCAGAAAGTGATTGACAAGGAAGATGTACAGTGCTCAGTGTTTTCTTATAGTTTTTGCCACAGAGAAATTGTAAAACGATGCGACCACTAATACATACAAATACACATAGCCAGAGTACCGATTCAGATCATAAAAAGATACTAATAACATATATAGCGCCTTTACATAAACATGCTCAAAGCGCTTTACATTAGTAAATAACAACAGAATAATTATATGCTCTCCAAGTGCATTACACTCTAAAAATAACAATTACAGAGAAAACAAATGAGTTTTTACATTTCTCTTAAATGATGCGACTGAGGTGCAGGAACTAATGCTTAATGGGAGACTATTCCAAATAGTGGGACCAGAATTTTTTTTTTTTTTTTTTTTTTTACCCTTCTTCAAATTGATGCGGGGGATTTGCAGAAGAAGAGGGTCTGACCTTGAGCGTAATGAATATCTTGATTGCTGGATGGGACAAAACAGACTAGAAATAACCATACCAACATCATCAACTTCCTTTTATTTCAAACCTACATTATGTGATTGCACTTTGTCCTTAGATCAAGATTATCTTGATCTTCGGAGTAGTTGCTACAACCGGCCGTGTCAGACACGTTGCCCCGGGGTGCGAGATAGGACTCTTGTTTTTTGTCCTTAAAAACATATACCTATTGAACATTTTTAACTAGGGATTATTCCAGCCTGTCGGCCATTTTTCACATGGTTCGCGGTTCGTGTCCCGCTACGTACGGCACTACCGTCCTTTGGCAAGACATTTATCTACATTTGCCACTCTCCACCCAGGTACTAAATGGGTACCGGTAGGAAGGAATTCAGTGATTGCTATGAACACCGAAATCTGTAGTCTCCGGTATGTGTCGCTTGACCTGACTAAGGGCATGTTCATGCTTCATTTTCTGGCCAGAATCAGGCATCTGTTACGCGTTTAGTTTAGAACACGGTTGCGTTCATGCTTACTTTTGTAGAATCACCGAAAAACGGCGATCACGATCGCCGATCGTAAACTCACAAAAAGATGCGTTTATAATTTGTAAACGCGTTTAAACGGGGTCAACGCACTGACCTCTATTGGGTCTACGTAGCATGCACAGTGAAGGTTTGCGAATCCAGCTGGAAGACCAATTAAGGCCACACACGGAGAATTGCCTCGATGAGCCAGAGAAGTAAGCATGAACAGTACACTGTGGAACTGCGATTACGATGAGCGTTTACGATGAGCGTTTCAGATCGCTTATTCTACCTTCAAAATCAAGCATGAACGCGCCCTTAAATCAGCATAATTGTTAACAACGCACCTTGATACAACTCGGTCTTAAGTGGCAAATGCAGAACAAAATCTTGCTAACAGATATTCTCACCATAGCGGGTTTCAAACCCCCGACCTTTGTGTTTAAACCACTCGGCTACGCCACCTCTATTGTCAGCTTGACAAATGCAAATAACATCTTGGCAACGGGCTTTCTTACCGTCCTGCAAGGGACTCGAACCCACGACCTTACAATCCCAAGACATGTATTTAAACGTCATCTCTGTCACCACGGTGACCAAATTATGCATTACCTTCCTCAAAAATGTTCGCACTAGACACAAACTCAGTGCAGTATGGCAATGCGTCATCAACTGAAAGTCGGAAGTCACATTACTCGACGGATATTATGTAGGCCTACAGAACCTTAATACGACTCTGCTAAAGCAAGCAGCTAATACTACATTTAGATGGACGTACTGATCAGGCGAGGTTCTAGATTTTGTTTGTGTGTGGGGAGGTTGGATGTGGGGGGGGGGGGGGTGACCGTGAGGGAGAACTTGGGGTGGGTCCAGTATTTTGAAAGAGTGTGATCACGAAAAAGGGTCATCACATGTTTTGGTGTCTTTTTACGAAAGAAAAAGTCACCACCTCAACATCCTTGAGTTGTGAAATGAATGAATGTATATGGCTCATGTTTCTAAAGGTAATACGATGATACCCCCCCCCCCCCCTCCCCCTTTCATCTGCCACTAGCTTAGGGGGTTCTTGCATTTATTTTTACAAAGTCATGTGCCTCGCCTAAATTCATTATCAAGACAAATCAATCTAGAACCGCTACAGATACTGATCCACAAAAAGTACAAACAACATTATCTGAGATACAATTGTATTCAGATTAAACATCAGATAAAATCAGGTAGTGTCAAACATTGTGCTTTCTTTTCCATTGACATACTACATAATTATTATGATGATTTAATTGTAATTATTGCCTCGACAAAATTGTAATTAGTTTCCTTTACGAGTGCCCGCAAACCAAGCACAAACATCCACATTCATCATGAATGTAACCCCCCCCCCTCTCTCTCTCTCTCTCTCTCCCTCACTTTCTCTCTCTCTCTCTCTATCTCTATCTCTCTCTCTCTCTCTCTATATATATATATATATATCTTTCTGACTGTCTTTAAATGATTTTAAATGTACAGAGTACAGAGTACATTATTGAAATTTGACGAACAAAAATTTTGCCCTCAGGCTGGAATGCGCATGTTTACGAAGGCAAAATAAAATATCATAGGACTAAACGTATTCCTGATGAGTGCCAAAATATTGTGAATACCTTTTTTTCTTCCTCCCCATTTAGTACCAGTACCAAGCACGTTTGGGCGGGAATTCTTTGTAATATTGAAGCGTGAGCTGTGGATTCCTAGTTCTGTTCGTCAGCAGTTCTTGCATGCACTGTAGCGTGACTGGATCATAAGAGTAATGTATTTTGTTGACAAATAGGTTGGGCACGCGGGACACATAGGGTAGGTATCCTGTGGATATTACACAGATGCCTCTGACATACTTGCCGACGCATTCTTTACTCGCCTTCTCCCCGCCCCATTTGACGAAGCTGGTGTTGATATCCTTGTGCGTGATGTTAGGATATGATCCGGGTGCATTGTGGTAGCGACGGAGGCTCGCCCAGAAGTGCTCATCGGGGGAATGCGTCATGTTGATCCAGCTCAGGAATTGAACAGCTTCCTTGTCCGTTAAAACGTAGTCGACAAACTCTCTGCTGAGAGTGTTGTAGGCATTCCCAGAGTGCAGCGTGATGTTTCCGGGTGGCGGGTAGCGATTCAGTCTGTCTTCAGTTTTGGTAAAGGAGGTGTATCTGGAGGAGAGCTTGTGAAACCTGGATAGTTTGTGGGGTGCGTCGTATGATTCAGCATCCACGCGGCCGTGGTAAGCCTTGATCATCTTGACCATCTCCAGATTGGTCTTCAGTGGAAATGCTTCCCCGCACTGGTTGATGACATACTTCCACTGCACAGAATGATTGACCAGGTCGTGCATGCAGTTGATATCTGCAAGGAGGCGCGTGAAACCGGCATACTGTACCTTTTCTAATTTGGAACAAACGAACACATTGTCAAAGCAACTTGCCATGTTTCTTATAGCTCTTTGAAATTCTGGTGGCGAGTTGCCATCCGGATGGAAGGCATATACATTATGGGGTTGGTAAATAGCACGGAAAAGCAGTTCCACCTGTGCAGCATTCTTGTGGGTAAGGATAATAAACGCAAGCGGGAACTCCTCTTCCTCCTTACTTAGTACTTTTGTTGGGAAACCTCGGATTGTCCTATAATTTTCGCAATTTTGGGTAAAGTTTGCGACCAAAGTATCTGACGCAATGTCGATTTCACCCTTCTTTGACTTCTGCCTCTCCTTCTTTAGCATAGCATCCACACGTGCTATCTCCTGTACATCTTCCTCAAAGACTGCACTACAATTTACCGGCCAGTATCGGTTATAGAATTCTGGACGACTCTCCACCTTTGTCCCTTGGGTGCCCGCAGAGGGCGGGCCGTGTGGATCAGTGAGGGGATACTGGGGTGATGCCCTTGTGACTGCTTCTTCGCTTTGTTTTCTCAAAGGTATTTTCTCCAGAGTATACCGATGTAGCTTGCTTGTTTTGTCAGCCATGAAGTAGGAGCTAGTTAATACGAATGTGACGGTCAGCCAAGCCCCCCAAATCATTACCCCTCGAGGAGACCTTCGGAAAAGACACCTTTTATCCATCTTCTTAATGTTGTTTTGGTGTTTCATTTAATGCTATTTCTGGTTTTACAATCATCTCACAGCACTGCAATTCTCACTCATTTTACCTGCACAGAGAAAGAAATGGAAGGAGAAGAAAACTGTTATGTATTTCAAACACATTCTTTCAAACAAATATATATATATATGTAATTATGAATTCAAGCAGATTATATCAAGGATGGGATTGTGCTGAAAACCACACATTAAGTACGGTGCAACGTGAATTCACAAATTAAACGAAAACTATTGCAGAGACAGTATGAAAAACGACAGGGTTAATGCATACAAAATAATATTTTTGAAAGGGACATCCAGGTCCATGTAAAGATTGAAACAATGTCGCAGATGATCCTTGATATTACGTATTAACTAGAATGTTGGGGTCTCAATATCTCTAAACGTATTTTACCCCTGTTTTGCGTCATACTTTGTGGGTCTCTTTGTTGTTGTTGTTGTTGTTGCATGTCTTATTAAATCGAAACTAATATCAAAATATTTACAGGTCATCAATAATGATTGGCAAACAACAAACAAGATATATATATAAAGAATAAAAAATAAAAAATAAAAAAGTGACAAGAAACACAAGAAATTATTAACATACTATATACCGCATAACGAAGCCACAGAGAGAAAAAATCGTCCTGTCAAGGGCCACCGAAGCCTGGACACACTCCACCTAACCACGCGATCTGCACGATTTTCATACTTAATTATACCACATGATCAGACCATCACTAAATATTGCCTGTATTATACATATCATGCAGCTACATGTAGCTTCATGATCACAACCTCTTTCTCACTATCTGACCATTCCCCTTTACACCCCCATAATTCCAGCTACAACCCATCTACAGCAAAATGAGAGATTGATGTACATCAATCTCTCATTTCGCTTATTCACATTCATGTAAACAAAAACATTCAATTATTGTGGAGTGCGTCAAAACCTTGTGGGTCTCTTTTTGTTCTCGGGTACCCCCCCCCCCCGGCCCCCACTCTTTAAAGATGCTCCACCATCCCTGGTATATTGTGTTTCAACAGTGTTTCCATATTAACTGGTTTTCTTTATAGTAAATGAATCGACAGTATGTTTGCTATGCCATTAAAGATAAAGGTGAGTTCTGGTAATGCGATTGCATTGTGGAAAAAACGATGTGGAATGGATCAGAAACAGTTGATCATGTAGTATGTAAGTATCGGTGTGCACTGCAAGGTTCTGGAGTCATCAAAATCATAATAAATTTGGCCCTTTCCTGGTAAAGTAACAAGCACTGTACACAGAAAGATGTATGGGACTACACAAATGGTGTCGGGTCTAGTACTATCTTGATTTCCTTATCTTTCTATGCTCATTACTCAGCCAGTACACATTTTCTTCCAAAATTGTTTGGCACATGTCATTTATTTGTAATCTTGAACATTCAGTGTAAGTTTCGTTTGATTCTGTGAGAAATAATTTTCTTATTTTACCAGAACTCAAGTTTATCTTTAAATATGTTAAAATATTAAAACCTAGGTAAGCAGAAATACATGTTCAATTGCAAATCGTGTCTTTATGAACTTCATGTGACTTATTATGATTTTTTAAATTCAAATTGGCAATGGCCATGATGGTCACATCCACCACCAACATTATGTCCAAACGAGCAGGTTCATAGCATGGACCTAAGTGTTGGCTCAGTCAGTAAAGCGTCCGCCTCACAACCGGTCGTGGGTTCGAACCCCGGCCGCGTCATACCAAAAGACGTTAAAAGATGGGAGTTGTTGCTAGCTTTTTTGGCATTCAACAATATGGGATAGAGCAAACTTGATCTGGCGCTGGTCAGTGGCTGCCGGGCTAACGATCAAAAGAATTTCCGTTTCGGTTTAATCAAATTTGGAGTGGACTAAACAAAAAAAAGAAGATGATTATTGTTATATCGGCGTCATTTTAGACAACAAAAATAAGCTGGAACATACAAGCCGAGAGGACCAATCTGCTAATTTCACAGTACAGGAAAATACCGTCTTTCCTTCAATGGTATGTATTTATTATTGCAGTCATCTATAAATGTATTTTGCGGATAGAAAGAGTATAGGGAGAAGGACGTTTGAAAAGCATAAGCAGTATCTGAAACTAGTCGGTCAAGAATACTCAAGATCATAAATAGATAACCCTCTTTAAATCTCGAAAGTAAGTTGGTTTAGTCCATTATCATTTGTCAAACTCGCTTCCTCTCTTGAAAACAAACGAGCTTTAAAAGTAAACCAAAACAATGGAAATGAAAGTGACATCCGTATTAATCGTAAACCGATTTGCTTTGTGATAAATCCTTGGTTTTACTCGAAACTCTTCCTCTTTCAGTGAAACTTTAAACAGAAGGACTGTGGGATTATGTTAATAGGCTTGCATGGTTTTGAAAACAACTTGAAATAAGTATTAATATGATTTCAAACTCCTTTTCACTTCCCTAACTTTCCTATTTCTCTCTTTGTAATTTCATCCAACCTTCTACTATTCTCTCTATATCACAGTGATTTGTTCTAACCATGTTATTCCCTCAGCACCAAAATATTGTATTTGCATTTCATTTCTCTCTTCTTTTTTTTTTTTTTTTTTTTTTTTTTTGGGGGGGGGGGGGGGGGGGGTCATTTTATGAGAACTCATGAAACCGAACGTTGTGTTTGCATTAAAGGTATAGACCAGTTCTGGCCATGCGATTGCATTGTGAAAGAAACGTTGTGGAATCGATCAGAAAAGGTTGAACATCTACCATATAAGCATTGGTGTGTACTGTAAGGTTCTGGAATCATCAAAATGATAGGAAATTTGGCCCAGTCTTGGTAAAGTTACATGCACTGTACACAGAAAGATGTATATGGGACTACGCGACACGTGCGCGATATCTATCCAGTCCAGATAGATACAAAAATTTACCCAAAATATCAATTAGTAGGCGGTTTCCCGGCAAAATTTGTATTATCACATATAAGTCAACATATTCTTTCACAGAATTGGTAATAAGAGCTTCCATTTCATTTTTTGAGAGGGGGGGGGGGGGGCGTTTCCAAAACTGGTCTTTACGAAGATTTATTTACAGCGCAAAGATTTCCGAAAATAGCAACAAACAAAAAAATCCATTTTATTTATGATGTATACAACTCTATAATCAAAATCGCTTTCTTAGATATACATAATGGTACATTTTCAGAAGTTCCTTTTCATGGCTTCCAAAAAACGTGAAATTGACATCAGTGCGTCATATCTATAAAAATGAACTTTTGAAAGCTTGGACCATGTCTCAACTTGAACCTTGAAACATTGAAGTGAAGACCGAGCTCAGTCGCTCCTTGAACCTACCGCGCCTTTACCCAGAAGACCCACAGCGCTTACAGTAAATGAGTATACAAATTACATAAATATATGTAAAGCCTCGGTCAAAAATGCCATAACGAACTGCTACGAACGCCGTACGAACAATTTTCAGACAATGGAAATTCGGGAAGAAAATGGAAAAACAAGGAGATTCGTACGAAATTATCGTTCGTACGAACCTTTGTGACCGTAGCATAATACGAAAAACAGTCTTACAACTAATGCTACGGTCACAAAGGTTCGTACGAATCTCCTTGTTTTTCCATTGTCTTCCTGAATTTCCATTGTCTGAAAGTCGTTCGTACGACGTTCGTAGCAGTTCGTAATGGCAATTGTGACCGAGACTTAAATTTCCAATATTCATTAATTTGTTATCATGGTTACTCCCCAAGGACCATGTTCATCACTTACTTTATTGCACACAGAAAACTTCTTTCAAAAAAATCTATCACTTTAATTTAATATTTTTATACCTATACAAATATCAAGCTTTTTTTCTAACCGATTCTATAGCTGCGACGGCCATTTTAAAAGATGACCAACACAAGTTGGAAGTCGCAGTTGGGTTGTACTCATGTGAGATGCTTTTGACACGTTATATTGACATGCTTAAAACGTGTACTTAAATTTCATAGATAGGCCTACACAAAAAATGACATTTTTAAAATTTCTAAATTCATGTTCTTGATACGCTACGATGGTTATAGCCCTTCTGGTCATATCACACCCACCACCAATTTAGGCCACACAAGAACATTCTGATAGCTATGGGTCCTAACTAACAGAAAAACTTAATTAAAGAATGCGTTTCAGGGGATGCGGCCATTTCAGACTGTGAACTCCATTCCATGGTCTAATACTGCTATCAGGGACTTTTAGATATGCACAACGAAAACGGAGATTGCTACGATCGACGTCCTTTTAATGCACTGCATTGAATGGACGCCACACGTATCAGTCCACGCAAATCTTAAAGTCCCTAATACTTGTAAGAATGTAAACTGTAAATGTACATACAATGTGTTTTCCACTAGAAACGCGCATCCTGTAAAAGGAAATCAATTTATTTTGGGAAAACAGGAAATTGACCCTTTGTTATGATTTGCTGGTCTACTTTGATATGTACAATTGGAGTCGATGTAATTTGCTGTTATTTTTTTGATGAATTGAATTCGATTCACATGGTTCACTGTTCACTCTGGTTTACTTTTGTTGACAATCTGATGATTTGTTTTGAAATAATACTTTGATTATAACAATGTGTAATGAAACCACTCTTTTGGGTTCAGCGAGTGTCTACTGATATAATTGTTTTCATTATGATTGCTGCTTCTCTTATTTGCATAAATGCGTCTCACGATGTAGGCCTATGCTAAGTTTGTTTTCCATGATAATCCATTTATGTTTGAATTCTATTTCGGTTAAAGATAAACTTTAGTACTGGTAATGCGGTTGCATTGTGAAAGAAAAGGTGTGGAAAGGATCAGAAACAGTTGATCATGTAGCATGTAAGTATTGGTGTGCACTGCAAGGTTATGGAGTCATCAAAATCATAATAAATTTAACCGAGTCTTGGTAAAGTAACAAGCACTGTACACAGAAAGCTATATATGGGACAACACACATGGTGTCGGGGCTAGTACTACCTTGATTTCCTTGTCTTTCTATGCTCATTACTCAGCCAGTATACATTTTCTTCCAAAATTGTTTGGCACATGTCATTTATTTGTAATCTTGAACATTCAGTGTAAGTTTCGTTTGATTCTGTGAGAATTTTTTTTTTTTTTTTTTTTTTACCAGAACTGGAGTTTATCTTTACCTTCATGAAAGAACGATTTCTTTTCACTGGTAGACGTTTTGTCGCACACGAAAGTGCAAAGGGAGGTCACACGTTTATCGTACACGTTCTCCCTGTGTGATTTTCGACACATTTCACTCGTCACCATGCATTTTAATAAGCCGTACGCGCGAAATTTGCAGGGAGTCTGCACGCGAGAATGTAATTTCCTGAAACATACCGTAGAAGATTTAGAGCACCACTTCCCCATTCGATAAAAAAAAAGAAATGTTCGACCCCTTCCCCTAAAAGAAAAATAAGCCCAAACGCGGACCTATAGGATTTCATTATAGGAGGGGGGGGGGGCGAAGCGCGCTCTCTAGGGGGTGGGGGTGCTGGAAAAACTATGACGCTTCATTAAATGTTTAGAAAAGGACGATTCGTTGTACCGTTCTCGACTCTTAATCTTTGTCTGCACTTTCAAAAATAATATTGATTCATCGTTATACAATATTTTTAGATTAATGACACAACATAGAATCGCCATTTTTTCTTTCATGATATTTCTCTAGGGGGTGGGGGGGGGGGGGTCCAGGAAAAGCTATGACGCTTCATTAAATGTTTAGAAAAGGACGATTCGTTGTATCGTTCTCGACTCTCAATCTTTGTCTGTATTTTCAAGAAAAATATTGATTCATTGTTTTACAATATTTGTATGACTTTTTTAAAGAATATTTTCAGAAAAGAGCATTATGCATGTGACAAATAATTATATTTACGTTTAAATCAACCAATCACCAAATAATCAACCGAGGCACATGTAGGAAATTAATACAAGATCCCCAAAGGTCGTCCCGACCCCCTCCCCCCCCCAACACCTATTTCTCATGTTTTGATGTTGTTGTTGTCAATAAGAGCGTTCACACCTACAGAAAAAAGCTAGATTTTTGCGTTTGTGGACAGAAAAAAAATCACTAATCTTCGTGAATCGGAATTCTTGCGATTTTCAGAATAATCGCGATAGTTTGCCGGGCGCTGTGTGTGTGTGATTGTGAGAATGGTATTGAGAATCAAAAATCGATTTATTTAATCCCAGGATTCCAAGCGCGCATAATCGTCGAGATTCACGCACGCGCAGTTCGGACGTTCTTGCCGTCGAGCGAGAATTCTCCCCATGTGTGAATGTCGCCAAAAAAAAAATCTCTGAATCGTAGATATCTTGATAACTGGCTCGTAATAGTCATGGATACATGTATGACCTAAAGGTTTATTATTATAATTGCAGCATGAGCTTAATCCAGGATTTTTTTGTTAGAATCTGAGGCAAAGTTAACCAATCCCTTTAAAGATAAAGTTGAGTCGGATCAAGCAATTGCATTGTGAAAGAAACGGCGTGGAATCGATCAGAAATAGTTGATCATGTAGCATATACATTGGTGTGTACTGCAAGGTTTTTGAGTCATCAAAATGATAAGAAATTTGGCCCAATCTTGGTAAAGTAACGGGCATTGTACACAGAAAGATGTAAATGGGACTTCACAAACTGTGGCATAAAAGTTGTGCCTCATTTTTTAAGCTGTTACTTGTCACATTCAGAATATGAAGGTATTTAAAGAGCCATGCTAGTCAGGGAACATTCTTTCTCTGATGTTCTTCCACATTTGCATAATAACAATGATAATGCTCACAAATTATTTTTCACCACTCCCCAGAACTCAACCCTTTGGTTTAAGTTATGGAATTAGCAAATGGGAGTACTCGACAGTGACGTCAAAAAGTTGCCAATTTGTTTCTGATGGATTACACCTTTTTATAAATCAGAATGTTCTCTTTTTTCCGGATTATCCTTAAAGCCCTTTAAATTATTGGGAATTCCAAATTCGCCCAAAAAATGACGGCAAAATTTCACTTAAATATTATTGTATCACATTGTGAAAGAGAATATAATTTAAGACAAACTTCTGCAAAGACTCCCCTCCCCAAAAACAAATATTGAAAAAGAATACTTAATTTGGGTACGCAGAAAACCTAAATTCTGTATTCTTTTATCAATATTTGACTTCAAACACATTTGTTTTGAAAATCCTTGCAGAAATGTGTTTTAAATGACATGCTTTTTCACATTATGATACAATTTAAGTGATAATATTATGCCATCAAAATGTTGGGCTCCTAGCACTTTAAAGGGCGTTAACCAACTTAAGTCATCAACTCAATCTCAGCCGGTTAATTTTTCGCGCTCTTTGTTCCTTAAGCTTTCGCTTATATTGTCTGATTTCGAATGTCTGTTCATTCCAGTAATTTACTCTGATGAGTACAAGACGTAAAATTGTACTACGTCTGTTTTCGTTGCTATTAATTCGTGTACTTCCTCATGCTAGAGACACTGGTCACTTATGAATGACTATGACCATAAGAAGGAAGTTCAATTATTGGAGCCTCGATTAGTAGTTGTATCCGGTCTTTCTTATTTCTTCACGTGATCAAGATAGACAGTTGGTACGTTACCACGCTACCTTCAATACATGCTATTTCAATATAGGAATACCACAAGGTGATCGTTCATCACATACCCATAGGCAGTAATAGCCCTTTCCATACAGCCCCTACGAAGGTGTGGTAGAAATACATTTGGGAAATGCCTTTCCCCCCTCCCCACCCCCCCCCCTTTTTTTGAGGGGGGGGGGGGACAAATGAATGTGGAAGGGAGAGAGAAAGAGAGGGAGAAAGAGAGAGAAAGAGTTGGAAAGAGAAAAAATAGAGAGAGATAGAGTATTTATCTTTCCGTAAAAACCTGATATACCTCTTATAACTGATATGCATGGTATGGTAAAGACATAGCTGTAAATTAGTGAGATATATCAACACTTCCTAACCTTTCAATTATTTCCCTTATTTTCCGGTTTCAGGAACTGTATTAGTTAGTAATGGCATTTCCATGCCTCCACCTATTAGAAGTATGTGTTTCGAAACAGTGCTGACAGTGTGATTTTGGGTTTGATATGTTTTATTTTATGTATTAATTCATATATTTAGCATGAATTTAAATAATGTATTTTATGTTTTTTTGGGGGGGAGGAGGGGGGGGGGGGAGGGGGGGCTGTAAACCCCTTTGTCATGCAAAGTAAATTGATATTTCACATGTAAATGATGTGGTACATGTTTTTTTTTAAAGAACATAGTATTAAAAATAGCAGCCTAAAAGATACTATGTCCCTTTTGCAGCCAACATCAAATTCTGTAGAACTTTGCAGGAATGATGAATATGTCATGTATGTCCTATCTGTGAAATTTAAACGTTAGCAATGTCCTTATATTCAAATTATGCAAGGAAACCCGTTTACTTGTTAGACTTTTCATCTTTGGTAATAAAATGAGCTGTAAAGGGAATGAGCATTTGTCTACATCAATAACCCACTTCTTCTAATGGCCAAAATTACACTGATTGAATCTTTGCGCAGCATAAAAAATACTCCCATTCGGTACAATGGTCTGATTAGACTGTTACTTACTGGCTCTATAGCTCCTAAGTCGATTCGATAACTAATAGTCGTTATTTTCCCACTTAAAGACATTTTGAAGCCCCCCCCCCCTTTTTTTTTAAGGGAAGTTTTAAATTAGCATTGTCTTTCAAATGCCGTTGGAATTTAATCTGTTCATATGTTTGGCCTACAAATGGGACATACAGAGTGAGTCAAAAAAAAGTTTACACCAAGAAAATTGGTAATTATTTAATAAATCATCGATGAACATTAAACTTTTATATGTCTTATGAACGAGTTATTTATCCCAAATCATTTGGTACCATTTTTATGTGGTATTTGTTCACGCTTGGATGAACAGGGTACATTGTTTGCGAGAGTGCAAAAATCGAATTGCGCCAAAGTTGCCTATGTGATGTTTGAATAAAACAATTTGGATTTGGGTATTAATTCGGTCTTTGCAGATCCAAATAACACCCCTAACAAAATTAATCATGCCACACATATCAAATATCGAATATCAAATATCAACGAACATTTGTGCGCGTGTGTGTGGGTGTGTGTGACTTTGCCCTTTGCAAAAAAAAACATATGCAATGCATTTCATTTGATACATTCAATCCATTCTCTCACTCCGCTAATCCCAACATAATTAATGAAGGCATCACTTTGGCGCAAGTCGGTTTTTGCACTCTCGCAAACAATGCCACCTATTCATCCAAGCGTAAACACATACCACACAAAAATGGTACCAAATGATTTGGGATTAAACACTCTTTCATAAGATGTATCATAATTTACTGTTCATAGATGATTTTACAAATAATTAGTAATTTTCTAGGTGCAAACTTTTTTTTGACTCACACGGTAGTACCTTGGTTTAAGGCTGAAAAATTGAGTTCACAACTTAAGAATAAACACGCCCATTGAAATACAATAAATTAAAAGCTCATTCGATCGACAAAGCATGAGGATTAAAAAAAATACTGGGTTAAAAAATCAAATACCAATACGAACATAATTATGCATGCAATGTTGCCTATATTCTTATTATATTTGACATCCATAATATTCTCTGTTGATAAATAAGAATTTGCACCGGTTACGAACAGTAAATAAGATCAGGGTCCCCTCTTAAAAAGAACTGCGATTCAATCGCAGCCTTAAATTAAATGCATATACTTTAAAGTTGCAATTGGTTTGAATCAACGGCATCTCTTTTTCATAAAATGAAAAACACAGAGTACATTGTGTAATTAGCGTGATGTGTCATAAATCAGAGCAGTCTTTGCACAGCTGACAATCTTACCCACTCTCAGATAATTATATTAAGAGTAATCCATAGATGGGGTAAAATTGTGCACTCGATCAGAAACGCAAACAAACATTGGAATTAAAACAAAATAAAACAAAATAAAACAACGGAAAAGGCTTAATGGAATCAAGTGGTTGCATGATCGAATGGATGCGCAACCAATATGATTGATTGTTTGTCGTCCAAAATGTTACGACATTTTGATTGATGATATATATCCTAAAAAGTGCATATAGCCGTTCTCATTGCAATTTCATTAAAAATATAAAGTTGTCGTAGTACCTTTTAAGCTTACTGTGAATTTCAATAGGATCTGATCAAAAACTAGAAAGTTATGATCATTCTTTTCTAACGTAGCATTTTTCAAATGTTACAAGGATAGTGCGTTGAACAGCATCCGTGCACAATAAGCGCAAATGCCTGGCTCCTGGGCAGCGTCTCACGAAACCGTCAAAAGTACAAGTTCAGCGACATCCCATTGAAATGCGTGTATTAAGTTTAACACGCCTTTCAATGGGATGTCGGTGAACTTGTACTTATGACGGTTTCATGAAACGCTGCCCTGATCATTTCGCGGCAAGCACTTGGATTAGAGCTAATCTTGAGCTTTGGTATGGGAATCGAATTTTGAGAGAAAATTGCTATGATTTATTCTGGGTTGTTCATGCTGCAGTAGATCGGTTGTTTGAACCAAGGTGTCGGGCCTACTTACCCAGATTTCCTTATCTTTTTATGCTCATTACTCAGCCACTATACTTTTTCTACCGAAATTGTTGGGCGCATGTCATTTATTTGTAATCTTGAACATTCAATGTAAGTTTCGTTTGATTCTGTGACAATGTATTTTTCTATAATTTTTAGAACTCAAGTTTATCTTCAACCACAATTAGTGCAACAAAGAGGGTGTAAATAATAAATAATTTATGTCATTTACACAAAAATTCTAGAATTTAGCGCATATAGTATTTATTTGGTAATAGCATAGTGGCCAAAACAGATAATATGTGACATATAGAGCAATTTTCATAGATAGAATAGGTATTTATACAATAATTGTTCGGTTTTTGCTGCCTAACTTGAAAATTAAATTATTGAGCGTAGAATAGGTATAATACAGTTATATTTTCAAACAATGCTTGGATGCTTCCTATAGCACATTGCTCCCGTCATAATTTGTATAATATGAATAAGTTGAGCAAACTGGGAGTTGGGAGATCCATCCAGGAAGGTTAGGAGATACTGCCACAAACAGCATTCCCCACAAAGGGATGGAACAACAATATTAAAGTGATAGAGTAGTAACAATATTTATGACAACATTTGGACTAGATCCAGCCTATATATTATGACACCTTGTCTCCAACGATTTCACCTGAACATCAGAGGCCACATGTAGCTACTATAGATTTTGGAATTTAAATAAATTGAGCCTTCAAAGATTAGGGATTCAGTTGAAAGGCAGAAAATGGCAGCGTGGTAAAGCAATATGGAGATGGTACTACAAAATAACATGAATTCCCCGTTTCCCGTTCCCTTCTTCCTCTTTTCGACCCACCTCAATTTTGTATCATTTTGACATTTCGCTCTAACATGGAATACGACAAACAAAGATACGAACTTACCTATAGTTTAATCCCACTACTTAAGTCAAGAGCCCGGCCCTTCGCTGCACCTTCACATACGGTGGCTAACAAGCAAATGCAACCAAATGTTGCAGCGGGTGCGTGACACTCGCTCTGTGCTATTATGACACCTTGTCTCCGACGATTTCTTTTTTCATTAATCAAATGAAGGAGAGAAAATATTTGCTCAGGGAATTCACCTGAACATCAGAGGCCACATGTAACCACTATAGATTTCGGAATTTAAATAAATTGAGCCTTCAAATATTAGGAGTTAAGTTGAAAGGAAGAAAATGGCAGCGCGGTAAAGCAATATGGAGATGGTTCTACAAAATAACCTGAATTCCGCGTTTTCCGTTCCCTCCTTCCTCTTTTCGACCCACCTCAATTTTTTATCATTTTGACATTTCACTCTAACATGGAATGAGAAAGAATACGAGGACACGGAATCGATTTTTTTTGCTTGGAATACGACAAACAAAGATACGAACTTACCTATAGTTTAATCCCACTACTTAAGTCAAGAGCCCGGCCCTTCGACGCACCTTCCCATACGGTGGCTAAAAAGCAAATGCAACCAAATTAATATTGCAGCGGGTGCGTGACACTCGCTCTGTGTCCGTGTGTTTAGTGATTAGTTTCAGTTTCAGTTTCAGTCAATCGTTTTTTAATTTCACAATTTACTATTATGTTACAATATAAAATAATTCTTTGTTAATTATAATCACCCTCAAGGGAATTAGAAACATGTTACAAATTTACTTATTGATTGAATTTTAACAGCTTTTACAAGAAGACGAATATATTTATTTAAGAGTGAGATATGACCAGACCTTTAGAAAAATGCAAAGCTTGTAAATAATAGATTCCGTACAAAGTATGATGAAGAAGATCATCGATAAATTGACATGGCGCGATGAGAAAGATGTATAAACAAAAAAGGTTAATGCAATATAATATCGTAGGCCTGAGTTTTAAATGCTCAACAAAATTATATATATTGAAAAAGTATTTATATAAGAAAAATATTTGAAAAATACACAATGTCTATAAATAGAAAACACGAGACAAAATCTGTTCATTTTGTTAAAGAGCATTTACATATATATAAATGTACTACCGTCACATTCTCAATACCTACTTCAACCTACACATGATCCACACAATCAGAATTTTTATTGGTTCAAGAAAAAAGTTTTGAGAATTTAAAGAAATTGATTGTTTAAGTTTGGTATTATTCCAGAATTTAGGTCCAGTAAACATCAAAGTTTTATTGGAAAATAACGTTCTTGTACAAGGTAAATGTAGCAAATTATTTTGTCTAGTGGGGTAAGAATGAATTGTACTACTTATTGTGAATATTGTCATTAAAGCATCAGGAAGTTCATTTGTTGACGATTGATACATAATAATACCTATGTTGTAATAAAATAAACCGTCATTTTTGAGAAGCTTACCGTAGCAGAATAACGGGTCAGAATGTAAATGAAAACCAATGTTGTTTTTAATCCGTACTACGCGTTTCTGTTTTGTTAATATTTTAGTAGACTGTGTTTTATACATGATTGTGACCCCAAACAGACAAACGGCAAGGCCATAACTGACATAAGGCAATACAAGAGCACAATGAAAGTGGTTAGTTGTAAAATGGAAAAACAGGCCCGGCTGCTTGGAGAAATTTTGGCATTAGATAGATAGATAGATAGACATTTGGTTTTATTCAAGAAAAATACTGATTAAAAAGTCCGAAGACTAAACAAGTCAGTTTACAATATAAAATGCATAACAAAATATGACAAGGTAAACAAAACATATGGATAAATTAAATCATTAATAAGTATTAAAAAAACAGAGACTTAATACATAGCCTACTAAATCAAGTTACAATGTTATTATGTAATTATGTTATTATGTTTTTTTGATAAGAAGATACACGTTGTTTTTTCCACATTTTAAAATGGCTCTAAACTTACTTACTAGGCATTTCAGAATTGGGGGTTTGGGTCTTTTTAATTTTATCATTTTTAATTGGAATTTTTCCCAAAAATATCAAAACTGCTGTGTGACAACATTTCCCTTTTCTTTTTTGAATAAAATGTTGGAGATTATTTCTTTGAAAAATAATGCAGAAAATGTCTTGTTTATAGCTATTGTGCATGGACATTTAAATGAAGGATATGTATATCATTTACACAAACATTAGATATTTTAACGCATTCAGTATTCCTTTTTTACAAGCATAGTGGCTGTAACAAATTTAATGTGTTTTATAAATGTGCGGAGATCTGAAGACATATAAAGCAATGTTCATAGATGGTTGGGCATCATACAATTAAATATGGGTGTTTGTTGCCTAACTTGAAATTAAAAGTTGAAGCGTAGAATAGGTAATACAGTTACATTTTCAAGCACAGATTGGGTGCTTCCTACAATTATTGCTCCCGTCATAATGATTTAAATATGAATAAATCGTAATTTCCTTTAAAAACCTTTTGTTCCTTATTACTACAGCATTAGATGCAATAACTAACTAAAATGGCTTCTAACTCTATTATCTAGGAAATTACATATAGATCTACCTACATTACGTTGTATATTTGATATCTATTTTCTAAAATTGTTTGGTTGAGGCCTATGTAGTTGCTAAGACATTTCTTGTTCTATTTTTATTTTCATTTTCTAACTGATTATACTTAACTTGTCAATAATTTTTGTAGATCCGCTTATCCATCGATGTATTTTTTATCAAGGTGTATGCATATTTTTTCCCCTCTTTCCGTTTTTCCCTTATAGTGTTTGTTTTACCTATTTATGTTTTTTCTATTTTTACCGCTTACACAAAAGTACTATTTTCCTTTCGAATTTGTATTTGTCCTTCTTCATGCAGGACCATTATGTCAAACAGCCTGCGAGCTGATTAATGTTATCCTGCATGTTAACATATGTTTTAATAAATAGAAATACAACATTTCGCTTCTTGTATACTTTAAAGATATTTAAAGGATATGTTCATGACATTTAGTAAATAACACGTGCCCCTATCGATTTTCACCAAGTTGGAATAACTTCAATAGAAAGGTTTGTCATGAAATGCAGAAGTGACAGATAGTCACGTTTATTGTGCACTGATGCTATTTAACAGGCTATCTTTGTAACTTTTGAAATAATACATTTTTACGGATTCAAACATTTATACCATTTTAGTTTCAGTTTCAGTTCAAATACTTGCCAAATTCACAGGAAGGTTAGGAAATACTACCACATACAGCATTCCCCACCAATTAATGGCACAGCAAAGTGATGACAAAATTTGGACTAGATCCAGCCAATAATGACAACTCGTCTTCAACGATTGTGTTGCAACAACTTTCATTAATCAAACGGAGGAGAGACAATGTTTGCTATAGGGGGTTATTGATAATCCGTACTATGTATTTCTGTATTGTTAATATTACAGAAGTCTGTGTATTAGACATGGTGACCCTAAACAGTCAAACAGCAAGGCCATAATTGATATAATGCAATGAAAGAGCAGAGCACAATGAGAGCAGTAAGTTGTCAAATGGCTAAAGAAGCCCGGCTGTTTTCGGAATTTTCGAGAGGATTTTGGTGATATAATTTTTGCAAAGAGCATATTATAACTAAGAATAAACACGTTATTTTACAATTTTAAAATGGCTAACTTAGTCTTTTTCAAGCATATCAGAAATGGGGATATGGGTCATTTTAATGATTTCTTTTTTAAATGTGTATTTAAAGAGAATGTATCCAAACTGTTTCTTTTTATGGAATATTGGAGATTATTTCATTGACAAATACTGCAGAAAATGTCTTGTTTATAGCTTTTGTGGACATTTAAACTCTTTTGTTTTACACGCCTTCAACATATGAAGCTGCTATCTACATTTGATTTTTTTTTAGTGGACGTTTTCGACAGCGATTGACCTTGATCAAATAATTATCGGTGGCAAATTGTTGATAAAGCACTCAAGCTTTTTTATAATTTATTTCAGATATGTATCGATAAGTTGAATATTATAGGGAGAAATAACACGGATTCCTTTAGAAAAGAAATATGCAACCCCATTAACGTTAGATTCTCTATGAGTCCCTATATTAAACTAGCCTTATATATTATGCTTAATTATACTTAAATGAAAAGTGGCCCTTTTACATAAGTGGCATTAGTTCTTGCATTCTAGGTTCCTTACCAGTAGCTTATAATGATGTTTTATTATAACATACAAAACGTGCATGTCTGTATAAAACATTTAAGTGCATTAATTTCTTGTAAAGCACATTGAGATTTCATTGCTATACCATTCTGCTCTATTATTTTTTATTAAAAAAATAATAATAAAAGACAAATTATGGTAATGGGTGACCCAAAAAAGCCGACCTTACCCCCCCCCCCCCCCCCCCCCCTCCAACGAAACGAAATATCGATCGGCCAATTTTTCTAATTTTGGACACAAAAAAAATGGAAAAATGTGCTCTTACTACCCCCCCCCCCTGCTTTTTCAGCGGTTAACTGAGACGTTGCGGCATTTTTGAGACCAAAAAATAAAAATAAAAAATGTCCTCTTACCCCCCCCCCCCCCCCGCTTATTCAGCGGCTGGCTGAGTCGTTGCGTAATTTTTGGGACAAAAAAAAACAAACATTTCTTGTACCCCCCCCCCCCCGAAAATAAACCCTGCGTACGCGCCTGGTTACATGGTAGCTACAACCATTGATAACTACCTGTACCAATCCCTCCCTGGAAGCTGTTTATATTACGACTGAATTATACAAATATACTAGTTAAATATGATTGGTTTTCAGTAAAATGTAAACAATAAAAATAAAATAAAACAAAATTATTTGAAGTGCTCACTACCCCATTTTCATTTTAGTTTGCATCTGTTTAGAACAACATATAACAATATTATTTATATCCAATGTTTTGTTAATTCAATAATGGGGTTAAAGAGGGTGTTTCAACAGTATATTAACAAATCTTTAAAGTCGATATTTCTAAATCTTATATTCCCATTTAGCCTACAATTCTTAAGAGTAACAATAGTAATTAAATGTGACATTGATGAATAATTCTGAAATATACTTTGTGTTGCTGAGATTTTCACCATAAACACGCTATATTTTGGAGCTGCTGCTGTAAGTATAGTACTTGAGAACTTGTTAGCCGCGGCAAGTAACAGGTCTAAACATATTTAAAGTGAAAGGTTATGAATGTGAATTTTAGCAATTACTTAAGCTACACATTATACTTGAGCTTATGCTTTTACTTAAAACTTTTACTAGTTAGTAATTACTTATCTTTATTAATACGGCTTATTGTTTGTGATTTCATTTTTTATGGACCGTTATGTACACTAGGCTGTCAACAATACAATGACATTTTAATTGTAGGTCCCTATTTTATTTGAAAAATTAAAACGATAACACAGAAAACATTTTGAAATGCGTAATCAGTACTTGCAATTGTATTTCATTGGTAGATTAGGATAGACATATATCTGAAGGGATTATATGTAAATGTAGGCCTACTTCAGTTTGAACTCAGTTTTTCCAAAACATAATTTAATCAGGTGTTATGGTAAGGATTGCTAACAAACAAAAATCTTCGCTACTTCATATTTTACTCCATTGTCTCATAGAATAATATCATTATCATACACACATATTTTACAAAATGTCATGAATTGGAAATCAAATGAAAGTTCTTTTCATTTCAGTAAAATATAAAATTGGCTTTCTTTCTAACGAAAGAATTAGGTAACGGTACACAGAGTACTTAAATAATTAATTGCAATCGAATTATTGATGGTAGGCCTATCAGAAAATAATTTTGTTTAAGCCTACCTCAGTATTGAGTCAATCACCCTTCTTGTCCTTTTGTTAAGTTTTATTTTCGCCTCTGACGCCTGATTTGATGTCGGTTGTACTTACAGATCTCGTCCTTGTAGGGAAGACAACTCTTATCCCTGATTTTGACACTGTCACAACATCTATTAAAGCTTTATCTCCGTATTTCACTCTTCTCGCTTTTCTTTTAAATAGAGTATTCCTAACATAAATTATATTGTTTAGTTCTTTGTCAAGCAGAGGAGTTCAATGGGAAGAAGAAGGAGGAAAACTTATTCTTTAATGTGTTAATTAATATTGTCGCAGTTAATAGTAGACCACACAAACTTTGTAAAAAGCTCTAGAAAAAGATTACATGGCATCGTGGGGTAGTGCATGGCAACCATGCTAAAGCTCTTCCAAAAATACTAAGGAGTGAGATAGGGGTGGATACCATGCGCAGTTTTCACTCAAAAGTATTTTTAAAAAATTGGCTCAAAATTTGAAAGAATATAAGAATTGATGATTTTTTTATATTTATACCAAATATGTATTTCAAAAACGTTACATCAGACACTGAAAAAATCCTGGATCCGCCCCTATCGTAATGCACACTAAGAAGTAAGAGTGCAATATTATTGGTGTGCAGATTTGCTTCAACTTGGCGTTTTTGGCAGAGGGTGATGCTATTGTAGCAGAATTGTACCTTTATGTCTATATAGTGTGTACCCCCCCCCCCTCCTCCCCATTCAGCCCTAGGTAGAATACGATGAAGTTAACCCCCTAGATATATTTGCAACTTTACGCGAAGCAAACAGCATGACAATACAAAGAGCTAATTAGTTTGTTTTCCTTTGTATTAAGAAAACCTAGTAATTGCCCCCTGCACGGAAGTGACCAATTTGGACACATTTCCGCATTATGAAGTCACAGTCAGGGTCATTACGTGCGGAAACGGAAGAAAAACAATAATTATTGTACTTTGTAGGTTTCTTTCTGTAACAAGCAAAGAAAAATAATCAGGGAAAGGTGTACGTTGGGGTCATCACCTTTCCCGGGTTTTTATAAGAAGCACCCCAAAACAACCGGCAAAAAATATAAACATACATAAAATAATATACATAGGCCTACATATTGTTATTTATATAGCGTCTTTAAGTCCCAATCACACAGAACTAGTTCTCACTACGTTCTCGAAAATGTTGCCAAACGGGCTCAAACTGTGTGCGAATGGAGTTGAACGTAGTACCAACTGTTTACGATCTGTTTAAGAACTTCGTGGACGGGCTCGGACTTGCTATACGGGAAAGTGCTCTAGAACTGTGAGCCTGTTCAAAATTTTCCCCGTCCTGTAATTGGACGGAGTCACAATGTACTTTAAACGAGGAGGACGTACTACAAACTGACTGATTGCCGTACTATAAACGGAATTGTCGAACTTCGATCCTTCTTGGAACGTGTAACAACGTGGTCGAGCATCAAGTCGCAGCAGTATAAGCCCCCATCACACCAAACTAGTTTTCGCTACGTTCTGGAATCATGCTAGAAAATCGTAAAAACGGGTTATGGTCGGGGTATAATGTGTAAATAATGTCTATAACACAATCCTAGATCGGTCATAAACAATACGTCCATCTCGTCTGTACCCCGTCCACAGTCAGTCATATCAAGTTCAGATCGGGTAAATTTGCCATTTCCAAGCAGTCTAAGCCCGTCCTTTATCAGTTTAAACCAGTTCTTAACTAGTATACCTCGTTCCCAATACGTCCAAACCATTCTAACTAGTTTGAAGACAGTTCAGCTCGTCCAGTACTGAGCTCGTCCTCGTCATGTCGTTCAAGTTTAGTGCGTTCGAACACGGTCCTAGCACGTCCTGGCTCAAGGGTTATAAAACCCCAGCGCGTTCTTGCCATTCCTTATTCCTGTTCAACTGTAAATGGAAATGGCAAATTTACCACTTTTTTTTATTGATTTTTGTCATTGATTTTCTCTGTATCCATATTTACAATCGTAATTAAATAATTTTGTTTTTATTTGCACATCACGTCAGGCGCGTATTAAGTTAATTAGTAAACCAGCCAAGGCACCATTTTGTTTACTTTGGACGGCATTTTTGGGTTAATGTATGGCATCCATGCTAAAAATCTTGCGTACATACAAAATAATAACATAGGGGTGGATGCCACGTGCAATTTTTTTAAATTAAAAATTTCACATTTTGCTCAAAATTTGAAAAAATGTCAAAATAGATAATTATTCATCTATGACCGAATACTGGTTTCTGATAAAAACGCTCCAATTGATATAATTTTCATCGTGAATTTGAGGTAGTAAACCTGTTTGATATATATATTTGAAAATTGGATATCAAACACATAATCATGTGTAGCGCAATGAAACATAAAAGTGTGACTTACTCAGAATATGGGGTTATTAAAACTTACCATAGTTCAAAGTTCTTAAACACCATAAACCTGTCCATCGAAACACTTTTTCTTGATTAAATCTATTATATAATCATGTTTTCATGCCACATAAAAAGAAAAAAATTATCAGATATTAATGTGATGGATAAGACATTTTTTTTTGCTGTCCCAGATGAGTTGATGTTTTGTTACAGGATTCTCATTTTTTGTGGAAAACACCCTGTACAAGTACATCTACATTGTATATGTACCGTATATGGCAATTTTCACAGGTATTAGCAATATTAGTCTATGGGCAATAATTGAAAAAATCCCCCCCCCCCCCCCAAAAAAAAAAAAAAAAAAACAACTTGAATTCAGCATTTCTGCTAGGACCTTCAGCTATTATAATGTATAATGTGCATCTTTGCCCTGAAGTTTGTGGTAGGTGTGACAAGTTGGACTTTTACCATGGTAACGGCCAAGAACATTCGAATTCTAGAAAAAGTCATATATTTGTCATTTAGAAAGTTAAAAACACATTGAAAACATGTCGACATGTGTATTTAAAGCTTCTCACTTGATCACAACTGCAAGTTGTTACAGGTGTCAGTCATGTTTAGAAATTGCTGTTGCTATGGACAAAGTGATGACAAATTGTTATTTGTTTCTAAAAGTATCTGAAACTAATATTGTTGAATAGTTTTTTTTTCATATGTATTCGAAATTATAATCTTCGGTTTGCTAGGACCCGCAGCTATCGTAATCTGTTTGTATAATTATGTAAGTGATGGACACGACCGCTAGGCCGTTAACATGGTAACAGATCAAGAAATATTTGAATTGTAGAAAAATATTATAACTTTTGGTTAACAACATGAAACAAATGGTAATCATCTAATAATCTAAGCTGACCGTTGGACTATAATAACAAATTAAAAGGTTATTTGAAGCCACATTCTTGTAAAAAAAAAAGCCGTTGTCATGGAAACTGAATATTTGAGAAGCTGACTGCTGTGAACCAAAACAGAAAAGTAAATAATCAACATATATAAAACAAGACGGTAATAATAATAATATTAATAATGATAATAATAACAATATTAAAACAAATAATCAGACCAATTTATATAGCGCAAGTATTATGTAAATGTATGTAGCTAAGGTTACAGTGATACAGAATTGCTACCTAATTTACTCAATTATAAGGAGTTATTCAGAAGCGGTTATAGAGAGGAAAATATTGATTACTAATGCTATAGAACTCCCTCCCCCTCCTCCCCCTAAAAAAAAGATAAAATAAACCGCTACTGATGTCACCACTTTTTTATTGACTTTTGTTATTGATTTTCTCTGAATGTATATTTACAATCTTAATTGCATCATTTATTTGCACAACATGTCAGTCAGATGTGTAAGTAATAATAAACCAGCCAAGACATGATTTTGTTTACTTTGGACGGCATTCACGGTCTACACTTCAAAGTTTGCTGTTCCTACCATCGTATTTTGAAGTCCGAAAGAAAGCTCACCTCTTCGATTGGCTGTTCTTTGATGTTTAAACTTCGCTTAAGAAGAACTATTCGATAATGTACTGGTGAATTTTGTGCAAATCAAGATGGCGTCTTAAAGGTAAAGACCAGTATTGGAAACACCCCATAAATTGTTACTACTCTATCACTTTAATATTGTTGTTCCATCCCTTTGTGGGGAATGCTGTTTGTGGCAGTATCTCCTAACCTTCGAATTCCTGGATGGATCTCCCAACTCCCAGTTTGCTCAACTTATTCATATTATACAAATTATGACGGGAGCAATGTACTATAGGAAGCATCAAAGCATTGATTGAAAATATAACTGTATTATACCTATTCTACGCTTAATATTCAAGTTAGGCAGCAAAAACCGAACAATTATTGTATAAATACCTATTCTATATATGAAAATTGCTCTATACCTGTTTTGGCCACTATGCTATTACCAAATAAATACTATATGCGCTAAAATCTAAATTTTTGTGTAAATGACATAAATTATTTATTATTTACACCCTCTTTGTTGCAATAATTGTGGTTGAAGATAAACTTGAGTTCTGAAAATTATAGAAAAATACATTGTCACAGAATCCAACGAAACTTACACTGAGTGTTCAAGATTACAAATAAATGACATGCGCCCAACAATTTCGGTAGAAAAAGTATACTGGCTGAGTAATGAGCATAAAAAGATAAGGAAATCCGGGTAAGTAGGCCCGACACCTTGCTGGTTCAAACAACCGATCGACTACAGCATGAACAACCCAGAATAAATCATAGCAATTTTCTCTCAAAATTCGATTCCCATACCAAAGCTCAAGATTAGCTCTAATCTAAGTGCTTGTCGCGAAATGATCAGAAGCAAGGCATTTGCGCTTATTGTGCACGTATGCTGTTCAACGCACTATCCTTGTAACATTTGAAAAATGCTACGTTAGAAAAGAATGAGCATAACTTTCTAGTTTTTGCTCAGATCCTATTGGAATTCACATCAAGGTTAAAAGATACCATGACAACTTTAAAACAAAAATGAAAATCAAAAGTAAATCATAGCAATTTTCTCTCAAAATTCGATTCCCATACCAAAGCTCAAGATTAGCTCTAATCTAAGTGCTTGCCGCGAAATAATCAGAAGCCAGGCATTTGCGCTTATTGTGCACGGATGCTGTTCAACACACTATCCTTGTAACATTTGAAAAATGCTACGCCCGATGCTACGTTAGAAAAGAATGATCATAACTTTCTAGTTTTTGATCAGATCCTATTGAAATTCACAGTAGGCTTAAAAGGTACTACGACAACTTTATATTTTTAATGAAATTGCAATGAGAACGGCTATATGTACTTTTTAGGATATATATCATCAATCAAAATGTCGTAACATTTTAGACGACAAACAATCAATCATATTGATTGCGCATCCATTCGATCATGCAACCACTTGATCCCCTTAAGCCTTTTCCGTTGTTTTATTTTGTTTTATTTTGTTTTAATTCCAATCTTTGTTTTCGTTTTTGATCGAGTGCACAATTTTACCCCATCTATGGATTACTCTTAAAGGTAAAGACCAGTATTGGAAACGCCCCAATTTCAAAAAATGAAATGGAAGCTCTCATTACCAATCATGTGAAAGAATATGTTTTGACTAATACATGATGATACAAAATTTGCCGGGAAACCGCCTACTAATTCATATATTTGGTAAATTTGTTTCTCTCATGGTCTGTGAGAGATATAGGGTAGTCCCATATACATCTTTCTGTGTATAGTGCTTGTAACTTTACGAAGAATGGGCCAAATTTCTTATCATTTTGATGATTCCAGAACCTTGCAGATGCTAGATGCGGCTAGATGATCAACCTTTTCTGATCGATTCCACAACGTTTCTTTCACAATGCAATCGCATGAACATAACTGGTCTTTACCTTTAATGTATCGTATCATCGAAACTAAACCGAACCTGGCAAGTGACAAATTTGGTAAGTTAATTTAATGGTTTAAACCCCTGAGCATCTGGGGTCTCGGCCCCCTGGACCCCACGTTAATTCGTGACCTGCTAGTGCATGCCACAAATAAGGTATCAAAATATGCTCATCTGACGGTAATTTAATGTATAAAACTGCTGAGCTTCTAGGGCTCCGCCCCCTGGACCCTACAGCAATTCGTGTCCTGCCAGTGTCACAAATAAAGTATCAAAATATGCTCATCTGACGGCAATTAAATGCCTATACCCCCTGAGCTTCTGGGGGCTCCATCCTTTGACCCACGCCGAGAAACGTTCAGCGGGGCCTGCGGGGTCTATATAGCACCAACTCCGTCCAGCCTAGCACCAACGCGTTGCAACGCAGCCTGCCTAGCACCAACTCCGTCCAGCCTAGCACCAGCTCCCTCTAGCCTAGCACCAACTCCATCCAGACTAGCACCAACTCCATCGAAGCCTATATAGCACCAACTCGGTCCAGCCTAGCACCGACTCGGTCCAGCCTAGCACCGACTCCGTCTAGCCTAGCACCAGCTCCCTCCAGCCTAGCACCAATTCCATCCAGCCTAGCACCAACTCCGTCCAGCCTAGCACCAACTCCATTAAAGCCTATATAGCAGGCCTTCTCAACTGGCGGCGCGCGCGCCACTTGTGGCGCTTGCGGTCAGTCGGAGTGGCTCGGGGCTGTTCCAAACATTAATACAAAATAAATATAAATTAAATATTGAAAATTAAAGAAAGAAAAAATTTAAAAAATATATTTTAAAATTTAAAAAAATCAGCAAAATCAAAAATTCGTAGTCGAAGTTGAGCCCAAAATGTAAGTAAGCCATTTTGTTTGTTTGATATTTAGTTGATTTTGACATTTTCCGTGTTTATTGCACCAAAATAACTACATATAAATTAGCTTCCAGTGTAGATTTTAGCCCGGAATTATACTAATTATTTCAAATCAATATGAAAATATGATTGATGTTTTATGGAACAAAAAGGTGTTAAAAATGCCACATCTGGGCCTTAAATAAGCCCTAAAATCCACTAGCTTCCGGGGGCTTCGCCCCATGAACCCCACCCAGTATCGGATCGGTCGCTACGCTCCCTCGCAACACAGTCACCAAACAAACAGGTTGGCACTTCAACCTCAATACATTTTGATTTTGGCACTTCTAATAAACTAGTTGAGAAGGCCTGCTATATAGCATCCAACTCTGTCCAGCCTAGCACCAACTCCATCAAGATTAGCACCAACTCCTTCCAACCTAGCACCAACTCCGTCCAACCTAGCACCGACTCGGTCTAGCCTAGCACCAACTCGGTCCAGCCTAGCACCAACTCGGTCCAGCCTAGCACTAACTACGTCCAACCTAGCACCAACTCCACCAACCTTGCACCAACTCCGTCCACTGCGTCCAGACCCTGTCAAATATAAAACCCTTTCACGCAATTGTTGTTCTGTCTAAATTGAAGTAAATATTCCCTACCGTTTAACGTGTTATTCATACTGTACATATTATGTTACTGCTAACATACTGTAATTTAAAGAGGGTGAATTCCATATGTCTGAATGATTAAATTCTAAGATATCTTTATTAAAAAAATAGGCAATACGTATTTGCACTGGTTCACAGAGCCATCTATCCACATATACATATAAATATATATATATCAAATTTTTTTTTAAATGATATTTTATTTTCTTCCTCATAATTTCACATAACAAGAAATTCGCATAACAAGAAATTATCAAAATAAGCAATATATAAAACAAGATCATTGATATAAGACACTTCATGAGTTACATCAATCAATGAACATAGAGAAAGAAAAAGAAGAAAAAATTCTTGCATGTAACCAGGCGCGTACACAGGGGGGGGGGGGGGGGGGGGGGGAGGGTTGGGGGGTTTAACCTCCCCTTTGGTATTTTTTTGTGTGTAAACCCCCCATAAACCCCTAACCCCCCCCCCCCCCCTTTGGATTTTTTTTTTTTATAAAAAAATATTCCCATGGCTGACCTAAAATAGCTGACCTTACCCCCCCCCCCCCCCCCCCCAACGGAGCAAAATGTCAAATTTTCAAATTTCGAGACCAAAAAAAAAAAAAAAAATTGACCTCTTACCCCCTTTCACACACATAAACACACATACAACCTGTTCCGGAAATTTCCTTCCTCATAAAATTCACATTACAAAAGAATTATCACAGTTATCAATGGCACTGCTGGTTCAGAGATCACAGCGCCCCCTCATGTTTTTTAAATTAAATTTCTTCAACATTTCGGATATTGACTCTTTACATATGACATTCATATGACGCGTTTTGACGCGTTTTAGTTTTAAAAACGCGTTGAAACCGGTCATGACGCACATAAACCTAGGTTTGTCGACAAACCTCCTTTGTGAATTCGGTCCGACATGTTTGGTCTTTTCCACGGCCTATTGCTTCCTGCTCTTACTGCCCTTTTAAAGAAAAACAAAGACGTACATTCTTATCCAACAAGACAGTCAAATAAATATCACCATTCCAATCCCTAAACCGCTACGACACATAAATCAATTATACATAGTGGCCCGGACATAAATATTATGGAATTCTCTGCCTTTGGATCGATTGAATATTTACTCAGAGTTTGCATTAAAAAGAATGCTGTTCTCCCGGTCAATACGCTGTTTAATCATGAATGTTTAAGCCTCCTTGATTAGCAATGATATGTGCAGACAATCCTGTCTGGTGCATTTATCTGTAACGCCTTCTCACCGGGCTTCTCACTTCACCCCTCCCTTCACTTCACCCCCTCACCTCACCCCCCCCCCCTTCTCTCTCTCTCTCTCTCTCTCTCTTTGTCTCTGTTTCTCCCAATCACTCTTCAGTCTCTATCTATACTTCTTTTCTTCTCTTTACTGTACTTTTGCATCGCCAGGAGCGTTACCCCCTGGTTTATGTAGTTTGCTTGAATTAAACATGTACTTAATTGCCAGGGCTCACAAAGCATCAAGCTTCGCTTATTGGTATTGGTATTTATTTTCCATATCACAATATTAAAAACAATACAAAGAAAATGCATGTACATAGTAAAAATCAATAGTATAGTGAATGGCTGGATAACCCATTCAGCTTTGTTAGTATAACAAAACTGTTCTTCCCTGGGGTCCAGGAATTTATCAACAGTTATTATACAACATTACAATACAGCATAAAATAATATAATTTGATTACATATAAAAACCTAAAACATATTAGAGAAGCATAAACACCCCCCCCCCAAAAAAAAAAAAAAAAAAAAAAAACCCAAGCATGATCCATTACAGATTTGAGCAAAACAGATTTCTTAAATTTAGATTTTTGCAAAAGTTTTTAAGCTGTTGGATAGCTTAATAGTATAGTATTAATGACTGCTTTGAGAGAAATAGTTGTTTTTATACGCTCAAGGGAAGGTTAGAACTGTGCTATTACCCGAGGCGTGCCGAGGGCAATAGCCCAATTGTAACCTTCCCGAGAGCGTATAAAAACAACTATTTCTCGAATATTAAAGCAGTCATTAATACTTTTATATGCCGAAAAAAAATAGACTAAAAAATAAAAAATAATTTTTTTTTTGTTTTTGTCGAAGATGGGATTCGATCTCTTGCGTACAAAAGGTGATGTAATTAAGATCAGCGCCTTAAACCGCTCGGCCATCGCGCTCTGTCACCATACCTAGCAGTTTTCTCTAATAAATACATTAAAATGGATTGAAAACGGCTTCGCGTGGTGGATGCTTCGCCGCTGCATGCTCCATTAAACGGGCCCTTCTTTTACTTTTACTTTTTCAATGCATATTGGCACGAACTTAGATCAAGATCTATCGGCAGATGTTGTTTTTTTGTTTTTGGAAGTTTATTTTCGTCTTCATGTCAACAATGCAAGATAAAATTGTCGGTAAAATCGATCGAGATTGAATTGTATTGACATTACCGACCAATTTTTCGCACACGTACGGTATCCTCGATCGCTCAGACCATTTTTTAACATGTAAACCTATGGGGAAACCATGGAGACTGAACTATTTTCCCGGTAACCATGGTTACTGGGATTTTAGAACTGTTTTAACCATGGTTACTGGGAATTTTACAGAAATAGTTAAACTTTATGAATGCCATTTCGACCAATCAGATGGCTGGATTTCTTAAGTGAAGTATATAATTAACAATAGGTCATTATACTCACGTGAGCCTTTATACACAAACATTTTACGGCAGTGTTCACGCTTTCGTTTGGGGAGTTTAATATTTCCTTGTGATCGCAGAGAATATGGATAGTTACAGTATTTGAAGGACTCCTCTAAATAAGGAGGAGCCAAATTGTTCAGGGATTTATAGACCATTATATTTAAATGCAATTTACGTCTTGAAAGGAGAGATTTCCACCCTAATTAAACATGAATATCGTTATTTGAAACATGGTTATAAGGATTAATTTTCAAAATGATACGACCGGCCCTGTTTTGTAATTTTTGGAGGCGGTCAGTGCGTTTCTAGTTTGCCGAATCATAAACAATATCTGCATAATCAAAAAGTGGAAGAATAATTGAATTATATACCATCTTCAGATTGGATTCTTGGCCATTTTTAATTTGAAATAAGTTCATAATTTATTATTTTATCCAACAGGTATGAATTAATATTTGCTTATTTGTGTGTGTATTCAGAACTGAAAAGTAAAAGAAATGAAATCATCATCATCATCATTATTGTCATTTGTATTATCCTTAACTGCATGAATAGCATGTCTATAGCACTCTTCCTTGTTGAACCTCAACTCTGCTGAACAACAATGATGATAAGGACACGCTGATCGAAACTTAAATTCCCTAAAAAACGGTGTTACTTTGGTTTTCGTAACTTTGAGTTCTTACTCTTCTGTTTAAGTCATATTGCATAATTAGCTGACATGTGGATCAAAGCCCATTGTATACAAATTTTAAGCAAACTTTGTAATAAAATATTAGCATTTATTTTATATTCCATGGTGATATTATAATTATGTGGTCCTCAATTTATATTTTATCCGAACATTATGATGTTGGTTCTGACAATACGTACTAGTTTTCTCTTACTTGCTATTAGATTCTTTCTCTGTTTTATTTTGTTCGTTATGTTTCTTTTCCGACATCACATTGTATTCTCTGTAATGAGCGGTTTCGTTTTCTGTGCATGCATCTTGTAACTTGTCATCTTACTTTGACTCCATTGAACGAAGCAAGCAATATCTGTTATTTAATTTCTATCGAATAATTCCGGGTAATGTATATATTTGCGTCTTAACTGATGTAATGCAGTATAAGAGTATGAAATCCATTATGCATTTCGTTTGTGAATTAGTCTATTATTAGGTTTTTAAAAATCTCTCAACTCAATATTTGCAACCAAGCCAGCTTAACACAGCATGTAAATTTGCTACGTTTTGATGGCCTACATAATGAGCTATAATAAGCTTATAATCAGTAGCGCAGTGAGCAAAAACTTTAGGGGGGCAACAACAAAAATCCGCAACACCAGGTGGCATGATGGGCTATTGTTTTTAAAGGGATGAAGGGAATGCATGCGTAAATTGACGATAACGGTAAAGATGTGGGTCTACAAACTATGTTTTAGCTATGGCGTACTGTTTTTTGTGATGTTGATTATTCATGACGCTAGAGTATTTTGCATCTACCCTCTATAACAAATGATTTGATTGCTTACATTAATGTTCGTCATATTTTGAGCAATGAGATGATAAGTTAATATCCCACCCATTATCCAGGGGTGCTGGAGCGTCTTACAAAGTGGAGGGGGCACCAACAAAAAAGGGGCGTTTTCTGTAAAAAGGGGCACCTACAAAGGGAAACCTCAAAGTGAAAATAAGATTTTTTTTTAGACATTGGTATATACCCCTACATTGTGATTACATTATCAGGGATGAGTTTGTTTCTCTCTTTACATGGTGCAAGATACTGATTAAGCATCATACTTTGCAGTTCGGTATGATGGTCTGGAGATATTTATATGCAAGCGAGCGATCAAAAATGTTAAGATTCATGAGGTACAAGCAGTGCGAAAACTACATGTTATAAAGAAGAAAAAAAAAACAAACATTATGGTGGGGTTTTAAGCACAATCTAATCATGAGAGACCGAAAAGATATTTAACAAGAAACATAGTTATATCAACTTTTAATGCGACCGAGCTTTAGGCGAAATTAATTTTTTTTAAATGCTATTAGTAGCTTTAAATTAAGATTAGCATATTTCATGGTAAAAGGAAAAAGGGGCACATATCCAAAAAGAAAATGACACTTATTAGAAAAGAAAAGGTGCACGTGTCAAAGTAAAAAAAAAGAAAAAAAGGGGGGAATAATCAGAGGTAAAAATGAGGCACTTCTCGCACCTGATGAGGGGCACGCACCAGAGATGAAAAAAGGCATTTACAGTGAGAACGGAAAGGGGGCACTAATTGTAAAGGAGAATTAGGGCACTACTATCAGAGAAAATGGCACTAGTTAGGAAGGGAAAAGGGGCACGTGTCAAAATAACAAGGGCACGTAAAAGAGATGGGGCACTTACTACATATTTAAAGGGGGCTATCTCAAATTTGAATAAGGGCACTCGCCGGAAATGAAAAAGGGGCACTTATAAGAATAAAAAGAGGCGCTTGTCAAAATATAAGGGACACCTCTCAGATTTGAAGAGAGGCAATTGTAAAATGTTAATGGGCAGAAGAAAAGGGGATGGAAAGAGAAAGAATCCTAAAAATAGTCATTTATGACATGTAACTGTACATATGTATATATATAAATAATTCATAAAATAGTGTGTGGCAAAAATAGTCAACTGTGACTGATTGCTAAACAAAATCAAATCAAGAAGAAGAAGAAGGGCACTTATCAAAGGTGGTAAGGGGCACATCTTGAACCTAAAAATGGGCACTCACCTGAGATCAATAGGGGTACTTATTAAATTGGAAGTTAGCACTTGTCGTAGAAAAGGGGCACCTATGAGATCAATAGAGGTATTTATCAGGGGTGTGAGTAGGGGCATTTATGCGAAGGGGGAGATGGCTCTTATTTAAAAAATGGGCATTTATCAAAAGGTAAAAGGGCACTTACTAAAAAGGAAAAGAGGGAGCATGTGTCAAACTAAAAGGGGCACTTATAACAGATGCGAAGGGGCACTCATCAAAGATAAAAAAAGGGGGCACTTATCTGAAGAGGAAGGGGCACTTAACAAAGTTGGTACGAGGTACTTATAAGAATGTGGAGCGGTCTCCTATTTGAATTTAAAAAAGGAGCGCTTATCTGAAGTAAAAGGGTGCACCTTTCCTATGTGAAAAGAGGGCACTTTAGGTTTTTTTTGCCTTACTATGAAATTTTGATTTTGTCATTTTCCAACAAACGCATAAAAAGTATTAATTACACAACAGTGAGCCCCCTAATTTTGAGTATGCCAGTGCTTAAAACTATGTTGATGAAGGCGATGACGGCAATTGTAATAATAGATCCAAATTTGTAGTCATATACATAACATATAACAATTCAAGAATAAAATGCAAATAAAATTTCATACATTTTAGAGGCGAACAAAAAGAAATCCCAGACATACCAGCTAATGTTTTAAAATAAATTTACAAATTTGCAATTCTAATACCCAAATATTAATTAAATAGATGTAGCAGTCATTAATTACATATGAGTTCCGTGACCTTCAGCGATAAAGTGTTTGATACCTACTGAATAACAATGATGCAATCATTTTTATTCTGTTAATGTAGAATTTAGATATTAAAATATGTTATAAAAATCTGTTATACAAAGAAGCAAAAGATTACCTTTGAATTCTATGAATTTCAAAAGGGCATGAGATTTATAGGATGGTATGAAAATGCATGTTTGAGCAAAGTATAGCTTAAAGGGGAAAACGTTGTAGTGTGAAAAGGGCACACTATAAAAGGAACATCAGATAGCTTTGAAAATGAGCACGATTATATTATTTTTTTAAAGGGGCATAGTTCGTTCATATAATATTTGGGCATTGTACCCCCTGCCCCCTCGGATAATACATTTTATTGTGGTTTTAGAAGGGTACCTGTTACTACAAAAAGCTGGTTCGATTCTTTGAAACTAGATGGCCCTTTAAATTACCGCAAAGGGGCACAATTTGTAAGCAACAGTGGGAAATATAGATACAAGGGGTACTTAATATGAGGGCACTTCCATCAAAGTTAACTAGGGAACTTATATTTTATATTCTTTTACTTATATATCTAAAAGAGCACTTATCAGAGCTGAAAACGGATATTTCTTATATTTAAAAGGGGGCACTCATCGACTCATCAGAAATGTAAAGGGACACACCATTGAAGGGGTAAATGCAATTATTACAAACTAAGAGAGACATTTTTTAGAGGTAAACCGCCCACAAGGAGCACATGAAAAGACGCATTTATAAGAAAGAAATGGGTGCATTTTATTACAAAGGAAAAGTAATCTTGTCAAAGACAAAGTAAAACGGACAACTTACTATTGGATAAGAATAGGAAAACTTATCCGAGGGGAAAAGGGAAACTAAAAACACACAAGGTTTACTAACCTCAAAGATTTAGTGCGCACAAGAAACAAAAAATGCTTCCGACCTCTGGCTTGGAACTCTCTGCTCTGAGTGAGATCAATTCAAACGTTCAAAGACTACCAACGGCAAGGGAGAGCATGCATATTTTTTGTGTACGAACATAACATTTATTCTTTTGTATACCAAGAAGTTTTAAGAGGAGGAGTCCTATCTAGTAGCTCATTCCCTTTGTACCATCTTCGATGCCGCTAGGAAATATATGTCAGGCATGTGCTTAACTGGATCTTGCTTGCAGATAGGTAGACAAAAGATTCCTGCCTAGCTGCAAACTAACGGGCCACTTTCAAAGGGAAATATGCTTTGTAATGATAATCACTTTTCGCTTACACTCGTCTGATAATACGAGCAGTACACAGCTTACCTTTGCAGGGGTGAGGCAAGCGAAAGGAAATGGAGCAAAATTTCCTGAAATATTAATCAAAATTACTCGACTGGGCCATGTGTGGGCACTAATCTGACATATATTATACTGTACATGAACAAATTCACTTTTTTATTTTTGTGAGTCGGAAGTAATCGGAAAAGTGTCAAATTGCAGGTTTAAGGACTGTAACATTTTACTATTTTGCACAAATTAAAGCTGCTATCATACAATGTAAGCAAATTTCTTGACACAATTTATTAAACTTCTCTATTCATATTTTATCATGTGTTCGATTTTCTCCTTGTTAGTTCAAATAAAGAATGAAATTAAGGGTATTTCTTTGTGACTACTCAATTAAGCTTCCCAATGATAATTATTGGCGGCTTCGAACCTTGGACATCAAAGGTAACAGCACACCAGTAGATTCTATTGTGCAACCAACCAAAGAAAACGGCAGCTGCTTGGAATGATTTGTTGCCAGTTGGGTCTCCAGCTCTTAAAGCCCATCTGAACTAGATTACAGGAGGGATTAGACCAACCTGCAAGATCACTGACAGTTGGTTATCTCATCAAATCAACTCACTTAAGAAAAAGAGGATCACGGGGGACCAATGGTCACCGATTAGGCATTGTTTGCTGTATAGAGGGCACTTAGCTTTAAGTAGTGGTGGGCCTTAAAAACTCCTTGTTCGTACGAATACATTTTTTCTCGTAAAGCAAAATTTCTAGTACGCACAAATATTTCATTTCCAACAGAAAGGTAAACAAAGATATTACATTTTTTTTCATACATAGGTCGAATTCATTTTTTCAGGAAACTATACAAATAAACTTTGCACATAATAAAATTATTACAAGAAATTCTTAATTTCTGAGGAAACGTGGGGGGGGGGGGGATCCACTAAAAAGCAGTGCTTGCAGTTTCAATGGATCCCCCAGAAAGGCCTGTTAGATCGCATATATTGGTTTTGGCTTCCAGAATACTTTGGCATATAGTCTATTGACGCATGTAAATTATCTATTGGTACATTTATATTGTCCAATATAATTTTGTGTTTAACATATTTTTTTCGTTGCACACATTTTTTTTGTTTAGTCTACATATATTTTATAACTAGACCTATATCGCATAAATTAATAAGGCATGCATGTATTTAAAAAACATCGAATATATTTTGATAAAGCAGATATCATTGTATAAAATACATCGCATATATTACACATATATCGCATATGAATTTCTTTATAAACATTGAATATATTTCGATAATGACCCGTATATTTCTCAAGGATCGAATATATTGAATTGTTTCCCCTATGGCTTGCCATAGTCGCGAGTCGGTAAACACGGTTAAAAAGTTTTTAAGAAAACCCTCGAGCCTATAGCTTAGTCAGGCCTAGATCATCATTCTCAGCGGAACAACCGTCGCGTCGCATCAGAGACTGACGCTGAACTGGCTGAACATTTCATTTGAAGCTTACAGTCTAACTCTGGCGTTAATATGGGTTCCGTAGAGCAATTTGGGTGTGGATTTTTTGAAAATACTACGACAGATCATTTAGGTATGTTACAATGTGTGTGCTTTCGCCATGAAGGTTTCTGCCATGGGGCTGTTATGCACTAGTCTATTGGAGACCAATTTGGATAGCCTAGGTAAATGTGATCTTTTGATGGGCTGATTAGATTTTTGTTTCATGATTTATATTGGATGAGAAGAATGACATTGTTATCTTTCATTTCATACTAAATTTTTTATGATTTATGTTTTCGGCAGTTTGTTTTGCTGCACTGTTTCACAAGAGCCGTGTTTAGTGCCATTCTGTACCCTGATCCCACCTACAGCCAGGATTTGAAAAAAAGTATCTAGGATGATTGGTTAACATGTGAATTTGCTTTTGGTGAAATTTCAGCAAAATCTATCGTCTTCGATTAGAAATATGTTTTTTGGGGTGAGGAATGTGAAAATGTCATGCAAAAATGACGGCCCGATTAGCGGTTTTTGTGTATTTAGTATTTACATACATTTTGGGGCGATTTTATGTAATGAAATGGAATCTTTTGGTCACATTTGAGATCACAACTTTTGGTTTAAAAACAAAGGAAAACAAAGCAATTAAATACATGATTTCCAGGCGTTTAAAATTGGCATAACTTTCTTATTACTGGGGCTATTACGATGAATGAGGCATCAAATAAAAGGTCTTATCAAGCTCTGTCTAATGGCATAAAGCAAGAGCTTGAATTCTGAGATTTAATTTTTTTGTAACATCCCTAGATCATTGTCAGCATGGAGAACAAAGTAGAGACGAACAAGAATTTAATGCCAAAATTCACTTTGAACGGCGAGGCGGGATGAATAACCCCGACGTATTCGGTCATTATAAAACAAATGCTGCAGATGTATATTTCACATACCCGGTAAGTGGACGTTCAGACTATTTATAATCTAAGATAGAATATGAATACTATTCTAGATGTCTAGTGTATCGACTGCTCTCGGGAAGTCGCTCAGATCCTGCCATGCCATGACCCGGAGTCGGGCTAACTAGCCCCACGGGACATCTCGCCCCAGCCTCAAAGACTGGGGCGAGATGTCCCGACAAATTTAATCGATCTTGAGTCTAGAGGGAGTTGGGCTAACTCGGCCCATGGGACTACTCGGCCCAGCTGGAAAAACTTGGCCGAGATGTCCCGACCTGATTAATCGATCAAGAGATACCAATGTGTATGTTTGTGCTCATTGTGACTTAATAATGCCCTTTCCAACCACAATCTTTAATGGAATTGTGTTAAATGATACTAATGAAGACAATCTATAACTTTTCTTTAGGTAAAATGACCAAAAAAAAATGACATTTCGGACAATTTACTCACAGCTCGCAATCTGCATTGCCGCACGTACATTAAATGTGCGTTGTATCTACTCGGACCACTGAAAGTCGAGCAGTGTTTTTGTCAGTAAATCACTGCAAAAATATCATTTTTATCTCGTATGAAGGTCTATTTTTTATTCCTGACACAAATTTCATTATTGAGAAGTAGAATATAGTATATTTTAGACGAGATGGTTGATGTTTGTTCACATTTTTTCGTCCTGGCCGTAAATTAGCAGACTACTGCCTAGTGCTACCGCAGCAGCTCAGCTCAGTGTGCAGCTAGCCGTACAGCGCCGCCGGCCGGGTTGGCGGGGGAATTCACTGACTCGGCGCCCGTACCGGGTCGCTGCACTGCATTGCATGATTGTACTGCCCAATTTGATCGAGTGATGTGAGTATAACTAATCGAATATTCAACTAATCAAACTAGATCTATATCTACTGTATTATCATTATTCATTCCGAGTAGAATATCCAATTCGATTTAGTGAGTAAACTAGACCTAGGTCTAGATCTATATCTACTGTAGCTAGATCTATATCATTATCATATAGGTCTAGATCTACTTATACTTATCATAATCAGATAATCATATTTTACTCCTAAAAGTTAAAGACTTGATAAATAGCTAGATCTAACGTAAGGGCCTAGCCTAGTACTCTAAGCAGAGAAGTGAGCTGACGAATCGCCTTCTTATTTTTTTGGAGGGGGCTGCCTCAAAAAAATTCGACGAAAAGAAGGTATTGGTTTCAAGTTTTTGTATAAATAATGCAGCCCCCACCACCCCCCCCCCCCAAACAAACAAACCAAAAAATCTCCTTTTTGTTCCCTTTTTCTGGGAATCAAAGAGATATATACAAAGCAAAGCAATGATATTGCAATGGCGTGCCGGTGCATGGAGGGGCAGGGGGATCTTAATTCTCGTAAGCCTTCAGTCTCCTGGACCTTTGGTCAACTTGTCATTAACCGTTTCTCAAATTTCTAAAAGACAGCTGCCCCCCCCCCCACCTCCCATCCATCTCGGCCGGGTATGTAATCAGCAACAGAGGCGAAGATCTATGAGCAAAATCAATTTTTTTTGGGGGGGGGGGGAGGGGGGGGGGGGGGGCTGGGGGTTAACAGATTTATATTTGATATATTATGTACCTGTATAAATATGTATACTATAAATAAATAATAAATAAAAAAAACAAATTTGCATTACCACAACGTGGCATAAAATTAATACACTATTACACCTGCTTATCATTTGTTATTATGAGTCTGCTTGATGTCAATTGTTGGAATTTGTATCTTTGAGTCATAAACAAATAATGTTTATTGCTATGTATGTGTGTCTTTCAAACATGTCCTCATTTTTATTTAATTGTTTTAACTTTATTTATTTATTTAGGTTTTTTTTGCCTTGTAACTTGCATACCTGTATGAAATAATACGTACCCATACCGCAACACAAGGAATGGTGTGGCGTGTCATCTGCATGTTACAATTTAAAATTTTTTTTTTGGGGGGGGGGGGGGGGGCTGGGGGTTAACAGATTTATATCTGATCTTGTGTAGCTGTAAATATGTGCATACTATAAATAAATAATAAATAAAAAAAATAAAATTGCATTTCCACAACGTGGCATAATACACCTGTAATGGAGACAATGTTGATGATGTAAGGGATGGAGATGGTGAGAGGGATTGGTGAGGGATGGAGATGATGAGAGGGATGGAGACAATGTGAGGGATGGAGATGATGAGAGGTATTGGTGAGGGATGGAGACAATGTTGATGATGTAAGGGATGAAGACGATATTGATGATGAGAGGGATGGAGACGTCTCCATCCCTCCCGTTTCCATCCCTTCCATCGTCTCCATCCCTTACAAAAATTGCGGTGTAATTTTCAATCTTTTGTTTATAAGGCAGCTGCCCCCCCCCCCCCACCTCTCCCTCTCCATCTTGGGGTATGTAATAAGCAACAGAGGCAAAGATCTATGAGCAAAATCAATTTTTATATATATTTTTTTTTGGGGGGGGGGAGGGGGGGGGGGGGCTGGGGGTTAACAGATTTATATCTCATATATTGTGTACCTGTATAAATATGTATACTATAAATAATTAATATACAAAAAAAAACAAATTTGCATTACCACAACGTGGCATAAAATTAATACAAGATTACACCTGCTTATCATTTGTTATTATGAGTCTGCTCAATGTCATATTGTTGGAATTTGTATCTTGGAGTCGTAAACAAATAATGTTTATTGCTATTATGTGTGTTTGTCAAACATGTCCTCATTTTTATTTAATTGTTTAAACTTTATTTATTTATTAAGTTTTTTTTTGCCTTGTAACTTGCATATGAAATAATACGTACATGTACCTATACCACAACACAAGGAATGGTGTGGCGTCTCCACCCCTCACCAATCGAATCCCTCTCATCATCTCCATCCCTCTCATCATCTCCATCCCTCACATTGTCTCCAACCCTCTCATCATCTCCATCCCTCACATTGTCTCCAACCCTCTCATCATCTCCATCCCTCTCATCATCTCCACCCCTCACCAATCCCTCTCATCATCTCCATCCCTCACATTGTCTCCAACCCTCTCATCATCTCCATCCCTCACATTGTCTCCAACCCTCCCATCGTCTCCATCTCTCCTATTGTCTCTATCCCTCTCATCATCTCCATCCCTGACATCGTCTCCAACCCTCTCATCATCTCCATCCCTCTCATCATCTCCATCCCTCTCATCATCTCCACCCCTCACCAATCTCTCTCATCATCTCCATCCCTCTCATCATCTCCATCCCTCACATTGTCTCCATCCCTCTCATCATCTCCACCCCTCACCAATCCCTCTCATCATCTCCATCCCTCACATTGTCTCCATCCCTCTCATCATCTCCATCCCTCACATTGTCTCCAACCCTCTCATCATCTCCATCCCTCACATTGTCTCCAACCCTCTCATCATCTCCATCCCTCACATTGTCTCCAACCCTCCCATCGTATCCACCTCTCCCATTGTCTCTATCCCTCTCATCATCTCCATCCCTCACCAATCCCTCTCATCATCTCCATCCCTCACATTGTCTCCAACCCTCTCATCATCTCCATCCCTCTCATCATCTCCACCCCTCACCAACCCCTCTCACCGTTTACGTAGGCCCACATCTTGACGGTCATCATTGTGGCTGCAGCGAGGTTGATAGCAAATAAACAAGTCTGAACAAAGGCTTCTACGGGAATTTGTAGCTTTAATTCCGTGAAAACTGTGGAATAACGACACAGATAAAAGAACCTAAATAAAAGTACATCATAGCATCATCAATATAGCAATAACACGGTTTCTTTGAGAAACTCATAAAATAATGTGCATCGTGTCATGATCTTCCTAACCTATTAAAATAACCCCAGTCACTATTCTAGTCCATCTGCATCATGGCTTTACATAAATACAAACTCACACTACAAGTGTCTCAACTAGACTTCACTATAGCTTCTTTAAACAATTAACTAGACAATAATAAATTCCAAATCTCTACGTATATAGTTCTTTAGCACTCTCATAATATATCAAAGTATTTAGTAGTATCATCACTGTTATCATTGTTTTTTTTTTTAATACAAGGTAAAATGTACATACATATTAAACCAGCATGGGCTGGTATAAAGTAAATAAAACATCAACATCTCGCAGTATTAAGTTCAAAACACACACACTAATTTCTACTTTTTATTTTGACAATTCTTAAAATACATTGAATATACAACAAAACTAACCTCTTTGCCTGACTTAATGACAACATTATGACTTGAATTGCCTTGATGCTCAAAAAGGGGATCCTGGCTTGAACCTCGACACAATGCATGTTCATGTAGACTTCTGAGTGTTTAATATCAAGTGAACAGCAATAGATGGCGCTATACTAGGCACATTGTTTAAAGGTAAAGACCAGTATTGGAAACGCCCCAATTTCAAAAAATGAAATGGAAGCTCTCATTACCAATCATGTGAAAGAATACGTTTTGACTAATACATGATGATAAACAAAATTATGTATTCATGTCAGGCATCAAGACAATAGTACAAGAAACGAATGACTTGGGTGATAAAGTAATTTCAAATGCATTGTCACAACCCCCACCCCCCCCCCCCCCCCCAAAAAAAAAAAAATGATCTACAAAATCTGCTGAAATGACATAATATTACCAGGGATATGTGAGTTTATATTACCATGTTTTTCCTCATTTTTTTGTAGTGATACTTAGATCTATTTCTGTATTTGTTCTTAACAAAAATAAAGCATAAAGGCCTACACCTTGACAGTCATCATCAATATTAATTATTCACACACCGCCCCTAAAAACAATCGTGTATTATGCCACACAGTGGTTTAATGCAACTTTGTTTTTTTATTTATTACCGTAATTATTTATACATATTTATACAGGTACACAAGATCAGATATTTAAAAAAAAAATATATATATAAAAAATTGATTTTGCTCATACATCTTTGCCTCTGTTGCTGATTACATACCCCGAGATGGAATGGGAGGAGGGAGGGGGGGGGGGGGGGCTGCATTATATATATTTTTTAAAATCGAAACTTACATCACAATTATTTTTCTCAAAATATTCTTCATAGAAATTTGAGGAACGGATAATGACCAGTTGACCAAAGGTCCGGGAGACTGAAGGCTTGCGAGACCAAAGATCCCCATGCCCGCCCATGCACTTGCACGTCATTGCAATATCATGTCTTAATTGCTTTGCTTAATATATCTCTTTGATTCTTTGATTCCCAGAAAAAGGGAACAAAAAGGAGAAAATTGGTTTTGCAGGCAATTCTCGTGGATCATGGATATGACACCGTGGCCCGCACCCCCCCCCCCCCCACTCAGAGAACGGAAGGATACCATGCATGTTACCAAAATGTCCAGTAAAGGGGTACTTTTCGTGTGAAAAAGTCCGGCCAGAAAATTGTAAAAAAGTATTTGACTTTTCACCCAGAGATTTCTTAAAAAAGGGGGCGTTTTTATTTTTTTTCTCTTTGGATTCCTTAGAAATTTAAAAAGGGAGTCGTAAAATATCTTGAATATCATAGATAGGGGGTACATTGAGCAGTGTTCCAGATTAAAGGAGGTCTCCAAGGCAGGAAAAGGCAGGGGGTGCTTTAAAAAAGAAGGAACAAAATAACACTGAGTGGGGGGGGGGGCCGGGCACCAAGGTAACAAGCCTGCCCCCCCCAAATACAACAGTCTAAGTACTACGCCTGTAACTTATATAAGAATATAACTAAGTATTTGCAGATCCAGTGTTGAATAATTGTCATCAAGCCGAGGCAGTGAGGGTATCGAGCCAATTTTTTATTGGTGGGGGGAGGGGGGGGGGGGGGTGGTGGCCCTTACCGAAAAGGCAGGCCTGCTTCTAGCCTGCATCAAGCCTGCATAGCTGCTAAAAAGCAGGCTAATTCCTTAGCAAGCATTGACGCCGAAATATGCAAATTAGGCAGGCTTAATTTAGCCTGTACATTTTAAAAGCAGGCTTATTTTAGCCTGCAAAATCATTTTAACCTGCTCAATTAGCCAGCAAAATTGCCCTGCTTTTTTAGTATGCAAATTAACCTGCTTTGTTAGCCTGCAAAAACGCTGAAATATGTAAGTTATGCAGGTTAATTTTAGCATGCTAATCTAAAATGCAGGCTAACAAAATGAAGATATTCGATTGCCATCACTATCAGTACAAGACTTCTATTGGTATATCGACTCGGTAGAGGAACGAGGGATAAATTGATACATCATAATCAATATTTGCAAGTGTCCACCACTAGGAATATTCTAATCTCAATTGCATTAGACTAACTCCATCACAAAGATCATTTGAAGTTAATACAAGATTGACTTTTGTAAAAGTACAGTTGTTGTTGTTTTTTTGTTGTAATGGCAATCAGTCAAAACCTGACTATTATCACCAACGCCTTTCTTTTTAATATTAATTTCTTTCTTTCTCTTTTTTTTAAAAATAAGAGTGTCAAAAATATAATTTAAATATAGGCTTCTCTCTCTTTTCTTATTCTTTTTTTTTTCCCCTTAAAATGAAATGAAAGAGAAAATAGATGAAGAAAAAAAAATAAAAAAAATAAAAATACGACAAAATGTAGATTTTTGTATCCTGTAGGTTACCGCGTAGTCCTGTCCGTTCTAAGACACCGTCCAGACACCGTCCTGTCTCTCGGGTGTAGACAGGGGGCTCCCTTTGGGATACATAAATAATCTGGAAACTCGAAAGAAGAAAGGAATTGATCAACAATTATAAAATCAAGAGGGTACTTTTCCGGGGAAATTGGCTTTGAGCGACCTCGCAGACTTTAATGAATCTTCGATGAAAAGAAAAACAATTTTGTGATAGAGTGGTGTTTATAATACATGTTTCATTGGATAATTAAACTTTTTAGGGGAAACAAACAAAATGTGGGCTTTTGTGAGTGGTGGTGCAAAAAAAAAAAAAAAAAAAAAAAAAAAAAAAAAAAAAAAAATGCTCGATTATTTTGGGTTAGTTGAAACGTTTCGTTCTTAGAACGAAACGGTATAAAGCGTTTTGAATGTTAGCTTCTGATGAATTTAAGAGCCTTAAAATATCGTCAGGATTTATACAATCTGTTTCAGCGAGTAGCATGGATCTTTCAATTAAATATTTCGGGCACTTTGCTATAAAGTGTTCAGTGGTTTCTACTTCTCGACACGAGTTACAGTGTCCAGTTGGATGTATTCCCATTCGGCCTAGATCCGCGTTAAGACCAATGTGTCCAAGTCGTAAACGACGTATTATCTTTTCTTTTGCTCGCTCTAGTTTGCAATTGAAGGTTTGTGCAACCGATTTTTGGATTGTTTTGTAATGTGTATTTGGAGAAACCTGCCATCTTAATTGCCACAGCTCGGTAAAATGCCTCTCTAAAATACTGTTCACTTCTGAGATATTAAGGCTGTTTGTTATTTCAATGTGTTTGCTGAGGGCTGCCTTAGCATGAAAATCCGCACATTCATTTCCCGTTATTCCACAGTGGGAGGGAATCCATTCAAAGCTAACATTTATATTTTTTAATTTAAGGTGGGTTAAGCTTACAAGTATTTCTGAAATAAAATTCTCTTCTTTTTTGTTCTTTATTGCTACTAAGGCACTTAATGAGTCGCTGAATATAACTGATCCTACATATAAAGTATCTAACTGGTGTAACCAATTGAGGGCCAGCATTATCCCCGCCAACTCAGCTCTATATGAGGATGTTCCGTCAGACAATCTCTTTGATTGTTTACACGCGAAGTAAGGAACATAGAAAGCTGCAGAACAACGTCCTTCTTTAGGAAGTTTGGACCCATCTGTGAATATGTGAAGTTGGCTGAACCATTTTGTGTTTATTATTTCTAAACTTCTCTGTTGCAAAAGTAGTGGATTATCAGATTTGTTTATCTGACTAGCCAATTCAATTGATATAACAGGCTCCGTTAGTAACCATGGGGGGAAGTTTAGGGGTTTTAATTTTTCTACAGAAAGGAGTTTGTTAGAGTTTTCTGTTCGATAACCAAACGGTTTGTTGCACTGTTTTCCTTTCATATACTGATACTGCCAACAAGGTTGTAAACTTGGAAAAACTGGATGCTTAGGTTGCTGTTCTATGCTGTGCTTATATTTTAGGGCTAGTTGTTGTCTCCTAAGATCTAATGGGGCTTCTCCCATTTCTACTTGGAGAGACGCTAGTGAAGTTACCGGTAGGGCACCTGCACATATCCTTAAGGATTGGTATTGAATCGAATCTAACACCTTCTTTACGTTTTCCGATGCACTGTCGTAGGCTTCACACCCGAAGTCCAAAAGGGGGCGAATATAAGCTCTATAAACCATTATTAAGGACTTAGATGAACTGCCCCATGACGTACCAGTTAAACATCTTAAAATATTTAACTTTCTCTTGCATCTGGTGGATATATACTCTATATGTTGGGTCCAGGTAAGTTTTTTGTCAAATAATATACCTAGGAATCGGTGTGTATTTTCACATTTTAGTGGTGTTTTGTTTAAAGTGAGGTTTATCTCATGGTTTTTGGTACTTTTGGTGAATAGTAGGGGAACAGTCTTTTTTAGGGACAGTTGGAGACCCCAGGACGTAAACCAGCTATGTAGGTCATCAATATAATTTTGTATTTTTTTGGTAATGAAAGGAATATTGCTGCGTGAGATCCATATCGCGCAATCATCGGCATACAAGGATATTTTTATCGAAGGGTCTGTTGGGATATCGTTGAGCATTATGTTAAAGAGTGTGGGACTCAGTATGCTACCTTGCGGGAGACCTCTCTCCATCTTGAACTCGTGCGATAGTTGTCTACCAACGCGTACCTGATAAGTGCGGTCTTTTAAAAAGTTGTGAAGAAATCTAAGCATGTTTCCTTGAATACCTATATTTCCTAGTTTGTGAATTAGGCCTTCTATCCATACTGTATCATATGCCTTATTTATGTCTAAGAAAACGGCTAAAGTATGCTCTTTATTATTTATACTCTTCTGGACATCGTTTTCAAGATTTACTATATTGTCTGTTATACTACGGCTTCTTCTGAACCCACTCATAAAAGTAGGTAATATCTCATGCTTCTCTAAAAACCAATCAAGTCTTGTTTTAATCATCGTTTCCATGATTTTTATGAGACATGGCGATAACGCTATGGGTCGATATGATGATGCCTCACTTGCATTTCCGTTCTGTTTTAGGACTGGGACCATTATCGCGTGTTTAAGTTGGGGTGGGATTTGGTTGGATTCCCAGATTAAATTAATGAAATGTAGTACGTACTCTCTCGCCACAAGGGGCAAGTTTTGGTAAACTGAATACGGTATTCTGTCTTTTCCAGGAGCAGAATTTTTTTTCTTTTCGATGGCTCTATTGAATTCTGCTAGTCCGAATGCCCCATTCAGAGTATGTACTTTACTTTCCTTTGATGTATTATCCATTATTTCCTGATTCGGCTGCCAACTTCGGGTTTTTTCTGTTGATTTTGGCGCTTCTGTAGTAAAAATTGTATGAAAGAAACCTCCAAGTAACTCCGCCTTGTCTTGGTCCGACTGCATAATCCTTTCTTTGTCTTTCAGTACTGGAATTCTTTTTGTTTTGGTTTGTATGCCATTCAATCTTTTAATGCATTTCCAGATGTTAGATTCCGGGACAAATCGATTAAGTTTCTGGCAGAAGTTGTTCCAGTATAGTTGTTCACATTGACGAAGGAATTTCTGCGTCTCTGCCTTCTTCTTCAAAAAGTCGTTTAAATTCTCAATCGATATTGTTCTATTTAGTTTCTTTTTAGCTCTATTTCTCTCCTTTATTTTATCTGAGCACTCCTTATTCCACCAAGGGATGGGTTTTCGTTGTCGTTTACCTTTTTTTGGATAGGTTTTCTGAATAACCTCGGTGATCGTACTGATAAAGTGTAGATATAACTCTGTTGGGTCTTCACTTACATTTTTTTCGTTTTCCCGATGAAACATTTTTTCACACTCTACCGAGAAAAGTGTCCAGTTCATGTTCCGAAAGGACCATCTGATATCTTCCATTTCGTCTTGTTTATTATCGTTGTGCTTTTTATCTAGTATGATATGAATAGAGATTGGGTAATGATCGCTTCCAAATTTGTTTTGTAAAGCGCGCCACTCGCATTTGCCAGATAAGAGGGAGGACGTAATAGATAGATCTAAAACTGATACTTTTGCGTTCTTCGGATCCATTCTTGTTCCGGACCCATCATTTAATAAAACCATATTTTTTTCGTTTATGAAGTTTTCAATGATCTTGCCATTGGGGTCCGTTTTTTCACTCCCCCATAAAGTATTGTGTGAGTTAAAGTCTCCTACGATGATATATTTATCGTATTCTTGGATGCTTTTTTGAAGTTCTTGCGTGATAATTTGGTTTAGTTGTTTGCATGGGTTATAAAAATTCACAACTCGATAAATAGAATCAGCTACGTATAATTCTATGGATTGTAATTCTAAATCTGTCTCATCTCTAGAGGAGTGATTGTATTGGATAGAGTCATGAACATAAAAAGCACATCCACCTCGATATTGGGATTTTCTGTTTTTTGGGATACAAGTATAGCCTGGAAGGGTTAAGTTCCTAGTGTCATTGAACCAAGTCTCTTGGATACAGATTAAATGAATTATTTTATTTGTTCTATTATTACAGTCTACAAATTTTAAGAGCTCATGTCCATGTGCGGACATGCCTTGTGCGTTCCATTGGAGAATGGAAAGCACAGCTATTGTTGTTAAATAACTAACTGCACCCATCATACTGCTCGTGATGCAATCTTTTGTAAAGTAGTCTTTCCGCTGCTACTTTAACCAGCTCAATAATATCAACTTCTCTTTTATCTTTTTCAAAAATCATTATCAATTGTACAATAGAGTGCAATATTTGTTCATTTCGTTCTGATGTTGAGGCGTTTCCATTTCTGACATAAGTATTTGTTAAATTTGCGTTCCCCGCGAGTTTTGTATTTCTGTTTGATTGATTTTGATCTTGGGAGTATAAGGAAGAGGGAACTTTGGATGGTTGTTCATAATGTGGAGCACTTGAAACTTTGGTAGGGGGTTCGTAATTGGGGGGAGACTCTTTGTTTGTTTGGGGTTGATGTGCACTCTGTTGTTGAGCGCTCTTTTGAATGGGTTCTGGGATAGGGTTGGAATTTTGATCATGACGTTGTTTTTCGTTCCATGCCTTCGAGGCTTGTGCGTAAGTTAGTTTGTTTTCGCATTTGAATTGCTGGACCTGTTTTGCCTTTTTAGCTTCTTTGCAGCCATTATAGGCAGCGGAGTGGGCTTCTCCACAATTTACACATTTTGGATTTTCTTTTCTTTGGCATTGTTCGAAAGTGTGGGGATCTCCACAGCGAACACATCTCAACTTCGATCTACAATGAGCAATGCCATGACCAAACATTTGGCATCTGTAACACCTGGGAACGAGTGGGATATATAACGAGACTCTGAATGTCTGAAAAAACATAGAAACCTTTTCTGGAAGTTCTGAGTTAAAAGTCAAAATGACACTTCTAGTCGGAAAGTACTCTGGCTGCAGATTTGTTTCGTTTTCATTTCCTTTGTTTTCTTTTCTTTTCTTCATGATTCTTTTAACTGCTATTACTTTTTGGCATTTCAGCTCTTGTTCTATCTCTTTCTCTGTCATGTCTACCGGGATCCCTGAAATGACTCCTTTTACACCCACGATCTTCTCTTGTACTTTAACTGGAATGTTACCGATTGATTGGATTTGGTTAAGGTTTCGATGTTGTTTTGGGGTCTTGCACTGAACAAGAATTCCGGAGTACGTGTGTTTGATAAACTCAATCATGGGTGATTGGCCCACACATTCTTTGATTGATGTAGCTATTGCTTTAGGGGTTACGTTCTTTAAGGATTTGGTCTTATCTATTGGGACTATCAGGGTTTTCAAAAGTTGGGTGCTAGTATGGATGGAAGTGGTGCGGTTAGAGGAGGGGGTTTTGTAGTCAGTATTTCGTGAGGTGTCTGAATCTGAACTGTTCGAGGAGTCCGTTCTGAGGGAGATAGATTCTACAGTCAGACTTCCTTCACGTTTTCGTTTATTTTGGCGTTTCTTGCCATACGTGACTGTCCGAAACTCCTCGTCCAGGTTGAAACTGTCGACCTCCGGAGCGGAAGTCGACATGATTGGGTGTTAGGGGGAGGCGGGAAAATCAAATCCCGCCGTGCGTGTGTGTTAGAGGGTGCGTATAGAAAGCCCAAATTTTGTTTGCCTACCCTATTCTGTATAATCCAATTCACCACGCTTATGGATCCAATATCCTGAACATATATGCAATGAAACCAACTTCCAGAAGAAAAGTATAATTTTCCAGTGAAGATATGAAATTTTTCCCGAAAAGTTGACCGGATTGAGAGAGCCTGTGAAAAACACGTCCACGCAGCGCGAGGGCGCTATAGTTGACCTGATAGTTGGCTCATACACCTATATATATAGAAAACATACATGCTATTTCTAATTGGTTAGTAATCGTATAATCAATATATCTATTGCTAAAACGTGAATGTAAGTGTGATCTGACAAATAATCTATTGGTCAATAATTTCCAAAGAAAAATACAATCACAAAATTGATATGTGCATTAATTGTCATAATTTGCTTAACAATTAATCATGATAAATGTATTTTTCTGTGAGACGTGTAGAGTAATAATGAATATTCATGAGATACGTATTGCAGGTTAATTTTAGCATGCTAATCGAAAAGGCAGGCTAACATAAATGAAGGTTTCTATTGGTTTCTATTGGTCCCATTGGGTTCAATTAGTCTTATTGGTTTATATTGGTCCTATTGTTCCTATTGGTAGATCTATTGGTCTTATTGGTTTCAATTGGACCAATTGGCCCCATTTTACTCTAATCGGGATTTCAATTGGTTTCAATTGGACCAATTGGCCCCATTAGATATTTCAAATGGTTTCAATTGGACCAATTGAATGTATTATTCTGTTTGTTTGTATAAATGCATCCCCCAAAAAAATGATTACAAAAAATGTAACATGCCATATATGTAATGAAACATGTGAAATATGAAAATAAACTGAAATTGAAACTGAATTGGACCAATTGAAGTCCAAAATAGGGCCAATTGGTCTAATTGAAACCAATTGAGTTCCCATTAAAGTCTAATGGGGCCTAGGCCAATTGGTCCAATAGGGCCAATCTAGACCAATTGAAACCAACTGAAGTCCTATTAAAGTCCCAATGAGACTAATTAAAACCAACTGCAAAAATTAAAATTAAATTGGTGTTCAATTGGATTTTTGTCTTGGGATGCCTCCCCAAGCGCTCGAAACCTCGCTTGCTCGGCTTTGAACCTATTTTTGTTTAAACTCTTGAATCACCCCTGATATGTAACATTAAACGTGCATGTGAAAAATAACCTGCAGGCTACAGTACATGTAAAAAGCAATAACAGGTTAAATTTGTGTTCTAAACCTGCTCAGAGGACATTTCTTCAGATTGCAGGTTTAACAAATTATGATAGAAATTTACATGCTAAAGATTAAAGTGCATCTCATCTGGCATGCTAAAGATATAACCTGCTAAAACTGTATTTTGCAAAACGCATGCTAATTTTAAACTGCAGGCTGAGATTTAGCCTGCTTAAACTGTAAGACTGTGTTTTGCAAAATGCATGCTAATAACAGGCTAAAATTTAACCTGCTAAAACTTGTAAGACTGATTTTGCAAGATGCAGGCTAAAATTTAACCTGCTAAAAAATGTAAGACTGATTTTGCAAAATACAGGCTAAAATTTAACATGCAATAGAATAATTAGCATGTATTTAAGATTGCAGGCCAGACGCAGGTTCAAAGCAGGTTAAATAAGCCTGCGTTTTCGGTAAGGGGGGGGGGGCTGCATTATTTATACCAAAACTTGAAACCAACGCCTTTTTTTGTAGAATTTTTTTGAGGCAGCATACGCATGCAGGAATTACCCGCATGCAGGCCCCCTCCAAAAATAAAGAAAGAAGGCGATTCTTCACCTCACTTCTACTAGGCTAGGCCCTTACGTTAGATCTAGCTATTTATAAAGTCTTTGACTTTCAGGAGTAAAATATAATTATCTGATTATGATAAGTATAACTATAAGTACATCTATATGTAGATCTAGCTACAGTAGATATAGATCTAGGTCTAGTTTACTCACTAAATCAAATTGGATATTCTACTCGGAATGAATAATGATAATACAGTAGATATAGATCTAGTTTGATTAGTTGAATATTCGATTAGTTGTACTCACATCACTCAATCAAATTGGGCAGTACAATCATGCAATGCAGTGCAGCGACCCGGTACGGGCGCCGAGTCAGTGAATTCAGTCAGTTTGAGTTTATCCTTTCTCGTTTTCGTGCCTGATGTCTATTTGCTTATCGTAAACCAAAACGCCCTCTGTCGTCCGTTGAGGGTCAGTTCGTACGATGATGTGATGTCTGTTTGAGTTTATCCTTTCTCGTTTTCGTGCCTGATGTCTATTTGCTTACCGTAAACCAAAACGCCCTCTGTTGTCCTTTGATGTCCTTTGATGGTCAGTTCGTACGATGATGTGATGTCTGTTTGAGTTTATCCTTTCTCGTTTTCATGCCTGATGTCTATTTGCTTACCGTAAACCAAAACGCCCTCTGTTGTCCTTTGAGGGTCAGTTCGTACGATGATGTGATGTCTGTTTGAGTTTGTCCTTTCTCGTTTTTGTGCCTGATGTCTATTTGCTTACCGTAAACCAAAACGCCCTCAATTGTCCTTTGATGGTCAGTTCGTACGATGATGTGATGTCTGTTTGAGCTTTATACAAATATATTCAGCTGCGCTGGATTTCAATATCTGTTGGACTGTTTCCATAAACGGATATTGTTGTGTCATCCGCTAGCATTTACATGTAAACATTCCCTTTACTTATATGCGTATATGCGTGGGAAGATCGTTTATCATGACTGTAAACAGGAGGGGCCCCAAGGATTGAACCCTGAGCCACTCCTGTGTTGACATTCATGATGTTTGACTTTTTATTTTGCAGTGAAACATATCGTTTCCTGTCATTAAGATAGAGTAAGACATTTATCAGAATAGCCGTAGTTAGCTAATTTACTTTATTATGAGAATACGGTGATCTACCATGTCAAATGCTTTTCGTAAGTCAATAAGTGCTAATCCATTCACATACCCCTTATCAACATTCAATGCTAATTCATTGAATCGACCATACAGGTGAGGGCGGTCTCATATGAATGATTAGGTCGAAAACCGAACTGTTTGGGGTTAAGTAGTCGTTTTTCTGACAGATATTCCAGGAGATTCATATTCACTGCCTTTTCTATTATTGTGGATAAGACGGGGAGAATGGCTATCGGCCTAGTATAAATAGATACTTGAAATCTATCTCCACTCTTAAAGATGGGTTGTACTCTTTGCTATTTTCCATGCAGCAGGTACTACTACACACGTTGTCAGTGACAGATTGTATAAATACGTCAGAGTATCTATGACAATGTTAATTTATGTTACAAATATATTTAAAAATCTTAACACTTAATCCATCATTCCCTGTAGCCTTTAGTTATCGGAAAACCCTTAATTTCTTTCTGTACAAATTTGCTATCAATGACTGGCAGATCAAACAATTCTCTGCGTTCCGACAGACTATCTTCAGCTGTACTGCATTTTGTGGTTATCACTTCATCACTTGATGCACCAAAATTGTTGTTTAATCTTTTCACAGCACATTGAAATAATTACTGAAAATGTTTGCTACTTCTCCTGAATCAGTTATATTTCATTTCTCGAGAGTAACGTTATCTTTTCAGAAACGTCTGCATTTGTTAAGATGTCAGTCAGTCACTCAATAGTGTCTGACAGTGAATTTAAAGTCTAGGAGGTTAACATGTTTCCTTGCATAATTTGAATGCTAATGTTTAAATTTCACAGATAGGACATACATGTACATGACATATTCATAATTCAAAGTTCTACAGAATTCGACGTTGGCTGCAAAAGGGACATAGCATCATACCGTCATGGATATCTCCATGATACCGGTAATGGGCTGTTCAATGTTGGTGAACTCGCATCCAACATTTGTTTATGTGGTGATTTTCTGGACACCCCTGTAGGTGAAGTTGATGCTTCCAAGTCATGCCAGCTCCTCCAATGTATCTACTCCAAGTGGGTCTACTCCATTAATAACGGGGTGGCATAGTTTCAAGATGCAGCTTGTGGTTGACGATTCTGAGTCCATATAGCAATCCTTCATAACTTCTTTTGTGTGTGATTTTCTGGACACCCCTGCAGGTGAAGTTGATGCTCCCAAGTCATGCCAGCTCTTCCAATTGCCAGTGGGTCTACTCCATTAATTACGGGGGTGGCATAGTTTCTGGTGACAGTATCAAGGTTCAGATCAGGCTGAAGGATAACTGCTGCGCCATGCTTACAACTCAGGCAACCACAAAGGTATTTGTTGATAACGGTTATTAATTTGCTGTAAATAGTTCACTTTCCTAAAGCTAAGTACAAAATTGAGTACCTGTTTACATTAGGAATGATTGCATGTCAACTTATTAACCCAGTGTAGATTAGTGTCATAGGCCTGATAAAAACCTGATTTAAATTGGTTTCCTGATTATTTGTTTTCCCAATTTTTTTCTGATTATTTTGTTTAATTATTTTTTTTACCTGATTTTTTTCTCTCCTGATTTTACCCTTATTTTCTCTATTCTTCCTTATTTTCCCTATTATTTCCCAATTTTTCTTACTCAAAAGGGGGGGGGGGGGGGGGGTCAAGTTTTATGAAATGGAGCCCAGCTAGGACCATAGTGTACTGAGAGAGATAGTTGCGACACACGCCCACTCAAAGGTCAGTTCATGCCTTCATGGAGCTCAGAATAATTCCGTCCCACGTACAATCTCTATGGGAGAGAACTGTTTGGAGCCCCACCAAATGACCTTTGACCCCATTTGTGTGAGCATGCCACAACTATCCCCCTGTCCACACACAACATTTTCCGTGATTAGGCGTGATTAGCTATACCGTTTCGCGATAGTTATACGATGAAATTGTGTGTGTGGACGCTCACTAACGATACGTCGTATAATGAAACGTAGGTTTGGGCATCGTTTCGAACTAGAACTCAGTAAAGAATCACGCCTAATCACGGAAGGTGTTGTGTGTGGACGTAACTAGTGTAACTAAGTGGGCGGGGCTTAACATGACCTCTCGCGAAAGGAGACCTGACCTCTCATTTCCGCTTCCATTTCATGACCGCAGTTGGAAACTGCGCACCTATATGGCATTTCGCTGTAGAGTTTCAGGATTACTATCTTCTGTGTGTGGACATCCTGGAATTTATATGATGATTATTTATACAACGTTTCTTGTGTGTGGACACTCTGAAATTTATACGATGATTCTTTATACAACGTTTCGTTATAGAGTTTCGGGATAAATTGTTTTGTATGTGCCTATGTGGACATGCTGTATCTCTCTCAGTGCACTATGCCCAGGGGGTGTGTTTCACAAAGATCCTAAGTTGAACTTATCTCTAAGTTGGACTTAACAATTTTGGAAAGCTATTAGCTAGCATCTCTGAAAATTTTCACCATGATCAATTTCAATGTCCTCCTGGCTATTATTCTAGGCTTTAGCGTCTGCCTGACTGATTCACAACTGTGCACCATCTATCAGTCAAACCAAGAAGCTTCATTTGGGCAAGCTTTTGTCCGAAAGAACTACATAAAGACTAGAATAGCCTATTATGCAAATAGCCATTCAACTTTTCAACTTGAACTGTTCAAAGCAGGGGACATCAACCCCAACCCTGGACCAACTACAATTGACAGTGACACCTCACAGAAATGTAAACAGTTGTACTACCCTCAACGGACAACTTTCACTGGTTCAGAACTACACCGCTTAAAGAACATCGCTGGTTATCAGCGACTTCCAAGTGATGTATATGACAAAGTGAAAGCCCTAGGTATTAGTTGCAAACCTCCAACTAAAAGGGGTACCAGGGGAGGTGTTAAGACGAAAGCCTGGTTAAGGAGTCAACTTTCTGGAACACGACTCGGACCAGTTGTTGATGGAAATGATGAAAGAAAGAAAGTTGCTCACTGTCCGATTCCAGTTTGTGTTCGGCCCCACACTCGAAATTCGTACACGCATGAAAGGCGGAATGGTGTTAACTTCGAGAATCTTAAACTTGTAGAGACTCTATCAAATGCTCCGTCACCTGTAGCACTTCATCTATGGAATGCCAGATCTGTGAGGAATAAAACCACTGAACTATATGACTATGTACTTCAAAATGATGTTGACATCATGGTCATTACAGAGACATGGCTCCGTGAAAGTGATCCTACTGTCATAACCGAATTGTCGCCACCCCGATTTTTCCTTTCACAATGTTGCTCGTCATGGTGATGCTCATGGAGGTTTGGGTTTTCTGTTTAGAACTCACCTAGATCTCAGACTGAAGCAGATTGAATTTTCCCCTAAAACTTTTGAATTTGCCTGTGTTGTAGACAGGTGTGAACAGTATCGTATCATTGCCGTATATAGGCCTCCACCTTCTACGACTAATGGCTTTACAGTAAAGGCCTTTCTCGATGAGATTGATGAATTCTTAGGCTTATGTTCAATGTTGGGCAGTCGCGTCATCATTCTCGGGGACTTCAATGTACACGTTGATAAGGCACATCTACCGACCCCACGCCAGTTTCTGGAATCAGTCACTTCATCTGGCTTCTCCCAGCTCGTTGAAGAACCTACTCATGATGGTGATCACACGCTGGACTTGGTCATTACGAAGACTGGAGATGACATAGTCTGCAATTACAACGTCATTGACAAAGGCATGTCAGACCACTTTGTAGTGCGTTGCAATCTGAATATCCAGACACCCCCTTCGAGTACTGACAGAGTGCTTATCAAATCCAGAAACTATCGCCAGATTGACAGTGAGAAGTTTCTAGCTGATCTTTCATCACGTTTTGCGGATTTTCCGGAGAGTGATGTAAACGACATGCTGACTTCCTTGTATGGTGCTGTCCAGGGAGTGCTGAATCAACATTGCCCAGAAACGACGCGAAGACGGAAACAAAGACCATGTGCTCCGTGGTATGATGACAGTGTGATGGCAAGTCGACAACTAAAGAGAGCGCTGGAGTCAAAATGGAGAAAATCCAAACTTGTTTCGGATCGACAGAATTACATTAATCAAAAGAATAAGCTAAATGTTATCATTCGGAAAGCTAAGCGTAATTATTACACAAATGTTATTCTTGAGTCTAACTGCAGGAATATGTTTTCAACAGTCAGTTCATTACTGGGTCGTTCAAAGCATGTCCTCCCAGTGTCCGATGAACCGCTTCGCCTCTGCAATGATTTTGCCAATTTCTTTGAGGGCAAGGTTAGGAGTATCAGACGGTTACTTGATGCACATCCACCTAATCAGCAAACAGTGTGGACTGTTCCAGATCCGGATAATGTTCCTCCTCTTGGTCCAGTAGCGGATGACGACTTACTGCTGGCTTTAACACCAGTCAGCGATGAAGATGTGAAGAGGGTCATAAAGAAGTCTGCAAACAAGTCCTGTGACCTGGATGTCATGCCAACCTGGCTGCTTAAAGCTAATTCAGAGGTAATGGTACCCGTTATCACGTCAATCATAAACTGCTCGTTAGTGAATGGAGTTTTCCCTGACAAACTTAAATATGCAATAGTTTTTCCTCACCTGAAAAAATCTTCGTTGGATTCTTCGGAACTTAAAAACTATAGGCCTGTATCTAATCTTGCTTACATATCCAAGGTGATTGAGCTCGTGGTGTCCTCAAAACTGACAGCCCATGTCGAAGAGCTTAGCTTACAAGATGAATTTCAGTCGGCATACAGGAGACATCATAGTACTGAATCTGCACTAACCCGTGTTAGAAATGATATTCTATGTGAAATTGATAAAAGGCGTGGTGTGATATTAGTTTTATTAGATTTAAGCGCAGCCTTTGATACCATTGACCACGGGTTTTTGATTGATAGGCTTTCCTCAGAATTTGGAATACGTGACACGGCTCTGCAGTGGTTTCGGTCGTATCTTAACTGTCGGACCTATCGGGTTCGCATAGATAGCACTTACTCTGATGTTCATACTTTAGATTATGGAGTTCCACAAGGGTCCGTACTCGGCCCGCTCCTTTTTACGCTATACGTCAAACCTTTGGGAAGAATTATTAGTCGCTACGGTCTTAGATATCATATGTATGCTGACGACACACAAATATACACAAGTTTCAACCCCAAAAGTCTTGCAAATTTTCAAGAAGAAATAAGTAAACTGGAACAATGTATCTCTGAAATTAGTATATGGATGACCTTAAATAAACTCAAACTGAACGAAGGAAAGACGGAACTACTGCTGGCCATGTCACCAAAGCTTAGACATCACTTACCGCGTGATATAAGTATAAACATAGGAAATGGTAGAGTACAAATGTCTGACAATGTCAAAAACTTAGGTATTTTCTTTCAATCTTCAATGTCCATGTCTAAACAAATTACTGCTTTGTGTAAATCGCTTAACTTTCATTTGTACAATATTTCTAGAATCAAGAATCTGTTGACCTCTGATGCGTGCCATCATGTCGTAAGATCATTAATCCTCAGTAGAATAGACTATGCCAACTCTCTTCTTTTGAATGCTAATGTGACAGACATTCAAAGATTACAACGAATCCAAAATCGTGCTGCCCGGGTTGTTTTGGGAGGGAGCAGGTATGAATCAGCATCTCCTCTACTTAAGCAATTACACTGGTTAACCGTAAATAACAGAATCATATACAAAGTTTCCCTAATTGTCTACCAATGTTTGAATAATTGTGCACCAATGTATCTGTCTGTGCTTCTACATACTCCTCCTAGACTTCAATACAACCTCCGCTCTTCTAACGACCCCACGCTCCTCCGATTACCACGTATCAATTCAAGATCGGGGGAGTGTAGTTTCTTTTATTATGGCCCCAAAATTTGGAATACCCTCCCTTTCGACCTCCGTACCTCTCCCTCAGTTGAAATTTTCAAGAAAAAACTAAAAACGTACCTCTTCAATAAGTAAATTGTAATTCTAATATTTTTGTTTGTTATTATAATTACTCTTTTATACATGTATTATCTTGTGTTTACTATGTCATTATTTCTGTAAAGCGCTTCGAGCAATTCGTTGGATGTTGCGCTATATAAAAGACAACTGTATGTATGTATGTATGTAAAATATTTTATAAAAGTTATTTTAAAAGGCATAAAATGCTGATTCAAATCATTCATATTTTCTATTATGAAGGAGCATGTTCTTGATGTGGAATTTATGAACAATCTAAAATAATACTCAAATTTTTGCTTTTTAATATATTTTATTTTAGGGCTCAAATGGCTCCCCATAATGTTAAAGTCCATCTTAGAGATAAGTTTGACTTAGGATCTTTGTGAAACACCCCCCGGACTACCCGAATGGTTCCACTTTCACTGTCAATTGTAACAGTTTATCACAGTGAAGAAGGCCAGGTCAGTTTGCAGACACTGGAAGGTGTTGTCGAGAGTGGAAGCGTCCTGGCTGTTCTACAGGACCCCGTCACATGTTTTGCTAATGCCAGATACAGACAGACACAGGTAAGTCAGTCCCTTGGATAGGCATTAAATAGAGGTCCCATGTTTGTCTTTCCAGACCCTGTCACATGCTTTGCTAATGCCAGATACAGACAGACACAGGTAAGTCAGTCCCTTGGATAGGCATTAAATAGAGGTCCCATGTTTGTCCTTCAAGACCCCGTCACATGCTTTGCTAATGCCAGATACAGACAGACACAGGTAAGTCAGTCCCTTGGATAGGCATTAATAGAGGTCCCATGTTTGTCCTTCCAGACCCTGTCACATGCTTTGCTAATCCCAGATACAGACAGACACAGGTAAGTCAGTCCCTTGGATAGGCATTAAATAGAGGTCCCATGTTTGCCCTACAGGACCCCGTCACATGCTCTGCTAATCCCAGATACAGGCAGACACAGGTCAGGCCAAACCTGTCCGTCCCTGAGATGGAATGTTCAATATCCGATATGTTGGAAAATCATCTGTAGTGACTTCGACATAAGTATGTGACTCCACCTTCTCTTTACCAAAACAAGTAAACATTGTCACATTAATATACATTGTACTACCGTATACAGTATCTGAAATACTCTTGTACTCCACCATATGTTTATGTGTTAATTTAAATTGGCTACAGTGTGTGCATTTTAAGCAGGAATTCGTCTAGGGTGTATCATAAATGGGGGGGGGGGGTAATTTATTACACTTTTACTTTAAACTTGAAAACCCTAGATTTGCAGCAGAATAAGACTTTAAGAGTTTGATTTCTGAATCAAGTAAAGTAGCAAATGTGCTTCCATTGCTTTCAGTGTTCATTTGAATGTTTTGTGCTGCAGTTAATTCACGACACAGTCCAGTGACGGATTTTCAAATTTTTGAGGGCAAAAAAAAAATTAAAATAGTGCTCACCCCCCCCCCCCCCCCCCCCCCCCCCCCCCCCCCCCCCCCCCACTGAGTGCATCTTCGGCCGGCACGATTTTCAAATTTTTCGGGAGCAAAAAGAAAAACAATTGGGCCCCCACTCCTAAGAATTCCTGGATCCACACCTGACATTCCCACATATATGTTTGGCCCCGTGAGTGAAATATTGCCAACACTGACCTAAAGTAGCAAATGCGCTTCCATTGCTTTCGGTGTTCATTTGAATGTTTAGTGCCGCAGTTAATTCACAACACAGTCCAGGGGGGTGCAAATTTTTAAGGGCCCCCCCAAAAAAAATGTGCTCATTTTCGGCCGGTGCGATTTTCAAATTTTAGGGAGCAAAAAAAAATAATAATGCTCACTACCCCCCCCCCCCCACCCCCCACTAAGCACATCTTCAGCCGGCACGATTTTCAAATTTTCGGGAGCAAAAAGAAAAACAAGAATTTCTGGATCCACGCCTGACACATTCCCACATATATTTGGCCCCGTGAGTGAAATATTGCTAACACTGACCTGTTACAGACCTGCCAACCAGTACGATTTAGCCGTATTTTGTACGATTTTTAGAAGCAAACACGACAGTACGATTTTCAAAAAAAAAAAAAAAAAAAATATTTTGTGTGTGCGTCCGCCATTTTCAATGGCAAATTGTCCATTCTGTCCTGTAAAGTATTCTACAAGCATCTCACATCGGCAATTTGGGGATGTTTATTGGTTCATCGAACACACCAGTCATGGCGAAATAATGCATATTCAAACAATGATCAATAAAAAAATTCTTCCTGTAGGTAGAAACTGTAAGAGGCATTGATCCGCGTAACAATCCGTGTTTATTTTCAAGAATACAACTTTTGTCAGTAAAATACAACTTTTGACACTAAAGAAAACAGTTTTTGAACTCCAGAGGTTGGCAGGTCTGCCTGTATATTCACCCACCTAATTATTTCTTCAATGATCCTTACACTGTGTATTTGATGTACAGACCTTTGATGTGAGTGAGGATGGTAACCTGGTGTTCATGGATTGGCTGACTGCAGGAAGAATCGCCAGAGGAGAACGATGGGATTTCACCAGGTATTGAAGATGTTTTTGATAGTTTAATTGCTTCTAACCCTGCTTTCATCATCATCAATTTCAGGTGGCGCTGTAAAGCGCTGCTGTGGTCTTCACGAGAGCACGCCTTGCAACTCTTTCACCTGCCATTTGTGTTGCACCTTTCATTCCTTGTCCAGACACTTTCTTGATATCATCAGTCCAAGATATTGGTGGACGACCTCTTCCACGTTTTCCTTTGACTGCTCCTTGCAGTATTTGCTTCTCAACACCTTCAGATCTCCTAACAATGTGCCCAAAATAGTTTAGTTTTCTTTCCATGATTCCCCTTCTGATGGTCATGTCTGTTCCAATCTTTTCCGGGACCCAACCATTTGTCTTTTTATCTTTCCATGACACCTGCAACAGCCTCCTGTAGCACCACATTTCAAAGGCATCAACTCTCTTTCTGTCATTCTTTGTCATGGCCCATGACTCACTTCCGGAATTCTATTGAAATTCATCATACAGCTAGCTGTATGAAAATCAAATAGCTATATGATAAATAATTACATTTTCCAAGTCTGAACGACTCCCAGGTTCGAAACCAAGCAGATGTGTTAGTGCCCTTTGGTAAGGCGTTAATCCTCATTACCACGTCCCTCGCAGAGGAGTTATAAAAGCCATACTCTCATTGGGTTGTTTATTTACATATTACAAGCATGCACATGCTTTCTTAGTAGTTAGGTAAAACGAACAAACCGTCATTATCATCTGTAGCTTTGCTCACACGGTACAGTCGTAGTTTTCAAGCCCGTCTGCACTAGTTTTGCCAGGGGGATTAGACCTCCCTGCAAGGTCACTGACAGGTGGTTATCTCATCAAATCAGCTTTCAATTAACATAAGAAAAAGGAGATCATGGGGGACCATTAGGCACCGATTAGGCATTGTTTGCTATAGAGGGCGCAAGTAGCTATAAGTAGTGCAGTGGGGCTTTAAACCAAAGTTCAAAGTTAAAAACCATGATCCATTAACAGTGATGAAGGTTCACACAGGGCCGAAATAATGAGTCAGGCTACAGGCCGGGAAAGCGTTTATTTTAACCACAAGCTGGCGTAACCTCAAAATTACTTGTGTCCACACGGCACATTAACTTTGTGTGAGGACCCCCTGCTGCATCGTACATGTAGTTAAAGGGATAGTTGAGTTTTGTTGCAGGGGGTGCTACACAAAATAATTTTTTGTGAGAGTGTCAAATTTGGAAGAACATAATATTTAAATGACAAAACCATCTTTGTTTGATCAAAATTGGTTCAGAGACGGCTCAAATATCCATAAATATTAACGATTTCTAATATTTGTGTACCACCACAAATATTTGATAATTTGAAGCAGCTGTTGAAAAAACAAAATAGCACCTAGCTTTTACGTTGTATTTCAGCCAATGCCGATGTTATTTTTTTTATTGGCTTTTTCGTGTTGGTTATATTACGTACAACCAGCCGGCCCATGTATTGTTATTATAACTTAATTAACTAATTAACGGTCACCATATTTTTTTTTAAAGTGGAGCTGAATTGGTGTGATCGTATTGGCTAAATTTCACACATTTTGGGGCCTCAAATTGCCTTCATAGCAATTTTAGGTCCTAAAATGTCATAGATAAGAATAAGAGCAATAACCAGGCATTTTTAAGGCATTTGTGGTCTGAAAACAGAACAACTACCGGTAGTGTGTCTGCACATTCCCAAGCTACAAGATAACTTTGAAGTTTGAAAGATGAGCTAAACTCATTATTGTGTTCCCTTGTGTATCGGTTGCAGCTATTCCAGTTGCAACTCTGTAACCTACAATGGTAGCCATGTCTTCCGGGATGCAATCTCTCTTGAAAGCACTCCACTCAGCAGCATCAGACAGAGGATGGGGCAGAACACAGTCATAGCCTCCTGTGTCATGCTTGGCCGCAAGTTCAGCGATGTCGGCAAAACCGTGTTGGCAAAGTATGGTGGGATGCAAGACTACGGTAGGATTTCGAATTTCAAGTTTATTTCCCATATTGCAAGAGAAATTAATGTATCGCAGATAAAAGCAAAACATAGCCAACAATGGCATGAAGGTGCAATTATGTACATTAATGAATAACAATATTACGGTATAGTTGCTATCCACATGCATGTAAAAAAACAGAGGTTTTCTGTGTCATGCATGAACGAGCCCAGTATTGATAACTGTGGTTTAAAGGTAAAGACCAGTATTGGAAACGCCCCAATTTCAAAAAATTAAATGGAAGCTCTTATCACTAATCATGTGAAAGAATATGTTTTGACTACCGGTAATACATGATGATAACGATTTTGCCGGGAAACCGCCTTCTAATTGATATATTTGGTAAATTAGTTTATCTATTGGGATGTGAGAGATAACGCACGTGTCACGCACGTGTGCGTAGTCCCATATACATATTTCTGTGTACAGTGCTTGTAAATTTACGAAGACTGGGCCAAATTTCTTATCATTTTGATGATTCCAGAACCTTGCAGTACACACCAATACTTATATGCTAGATGATCAACCTTTTCTGATCGATTCCACAACGTTTCTTCCACAATGCAATCGCTTGACCATAACTGGTCTTTATCTTTAATGATTATCATCTCAATTTGATTCCCCCACAGGTGTGAAGTCGAATGAGAACATCACAGTGGCTGTCAGTCCGATTGAGACGACAGTCGATGGTAAAGAGGTTCCGGGAGTTGTTGTCAAGTTTGCAAGTACATCAGTCAGTCTGGTAAGCGCTCTGCGGTCATTGTCCCAACACTAGCCAAATTAGAAACTTAGGCCGTGGGCCAAACATTCTACTGCTGACCCTAAACCTAACCTAGAACCCAATGGTCACCCTAACTCTACATCAGTGTCAAAAATATTGTTGAGCGTGCCTGAGCAGACCTGCCAACCATTACGATTTAGTCGTATTTCATATGATTTTTGGAAGCAAATTCCTGAATTTAAAAAAATATATTTTGTTAAAATATTTTTTGGGTATTTTGTGTGTGTGTTAGCCATTTTCAATGGCAAAATGCCCATTCTGTCCAGTAAAGTATCCTACAAGCATCTCACATTGGCAATTTGGGGATGTTCATTGGTTCATCGAACACAACAATCGTGACAAAATCGTGCATATTCAACAAATGATTCATAAAAAAAATTCTTCCTGTATGTAGGAACTGTAAGAGCCATTGATCAACTTAACACTCTGTGTTTATTTTTAAGAATACAACTTTTGTCAGTAAATTACAACTTTTGGGATTAAAGAATACAGTTTTTTAACTCAAGAGGTTGGCAGATCTGCCTGAGCTCTTCTTCAGATTACCGAAGCTCGTTTGGAGCTCTTCAAACATCCATGTGTAACAATCACTCACAGCTCCTGTGTAAGTTGCTTTGCTTATGCCTTCGTCTTTGGTGAAATAAACATTTTTCTACAAGTTTATGCATTCTTTGGATGGTCTTTAATAAACAGTCTGATAATTACCCAATTTAAATCGGTTTACTGATTTTTTTTTCTTCCCCCAATTTTTTTCTTTTTTTCTTCCCAATTTTATCCCTATTTCCAGATTTTTCTCTTATTTTCTCTATTCTTCCTTATTTTTCCTTATTTTTTCCCAATTTTCTACCTCAAAAGAGGGGGGGGGGGGGAATGTTGATAGACGCCATTCCCCCCCCCCCCCCCCCCCCCGAATGGTCTCTTTTTTTTTAGTGCTCACTATCACCCCTGAATAAACCTTTGCAAATGATTTGTACTGCCATTGTTTCTTTTTTTTTCAACAGGTGTATTCCAAGGCAGAGGAGATTCTAAGCCCTCTCTTTCCCATGCTGGGTGGGAACCCTTTCCAGGACAAGCACTGAGTAGAAACCACTTCGGTTTCTCGGCTTTGTAGACAGGTTCCTTTAGTACATGTTTCAACGAGAAACAATTTTCAAGGGAAACAAAAAATGTGGTCTTTATAGACAGGTGGTCTTTGTAGACAGGTGGTCACTAAAGCAGGTTTGACTGTAGTTATGGCTTGCTCAGATATGCCATGTGTAAATGAATAGCAACTGTGCACAAACAAAGATCCCGCGCTTATTCACTGAGCTCTGTGACTTATACGGAAATGAGAAGCTTTCTAGATGATTTAATCACAGAATGTGGAGCAACAGGGTATGAAATGCTGAAACGAATGGCTCAAGACCAAGGAACTTGGAGAGACACTTGATATAGAATTTTGAGTGGGTCACTGAACCTGTCATAAACTGACAGATCACTTTTGATGATGATTACTCTTTATTTAAAAAAATATGCGGTTCTTTGCAGGTGTGAATAAATGGCAAATTTGCACAGCAAAGGTCCTATTTTTTTTTTTTTTTATTCATTTAGCTCTGTGTTACATTGTATGAAGTACAGAAATGCAGAGAGTATTACACTTAGGTCATTATAACAAAAATAACTGTGGCAGTTGTGTCGCTTCATATCTGAATGAGGCTTTAAAAACCGTCAATACTACTGGGCCAGAAGGGATTAGACCACACAGTGAGGTCAATGACAGGTGGCTATCTCATTAACTCAGCTCTCAATTTACATAAGAAAAAGAGGATCATGGGGGACCCACAGGCACCGATTGGGGAAGTTTTCTATATAGAGGGAGCAAGTAGCTACAAGTAGGACAGTGGGGCTTTAAGCGTAAAGTAACCACCAACTTTGCCAGATGTGCCAGTATTCATTTAAGCCATACTGTACTGGAAGCACTACCACAAGATCCCCTCTCGCGACATCTCAGGCCATCTCAGATCAGCTGTACGAGTGTGGTCTCGCAACGTGCTACTTCCCTAGCTGCGCTGTTGGTTCTCACATAGAGTCCGCTACCTGTTGGAAGTAGGTATTGGGTTACGCACTGTTGGCAATTAAGTTGACCAAGAGATGGCGATGTGCAATGAACAGTATTTTCTAGGGCAGAAAATTCATCAGTTCAGTATTAATTTTAAGTGTATCATCTCTAATCCAAGTTCAAACCCTAAATGGATACAAGTAGCCTTCTGATTTATAGAGTCAGTACTAACTGTCGACCTTTTGGTCTTGTAAACTAACCTTAAATCTGAAATAAACTGAAGTGCATATTGATAATTTGACAATTTTGATTCCTGACTGTCGATTGTTGACCTTGTCAAATTATTTATTAGGTCAACATTTAGTTCAAGTGTACCAATTACCTGAACAAAATTATTTGTGTATAGATAAAACTTACAAAATTAACCTACTTTACCTGGCATTATATATATATATAGGTAAAGGGTTAAGGTGTATGAAGGAAAAAAAGAACAAAAAAACCCTGTGTATGGGGACGTATAGAACCCAAGTTTGACTAGGGATCCACTGTATAAACATCTACCAAACATTCAGTGCATGTCAATGGAAATATTGTGAAAATATTTTAGTTTTTTATCATGTTTTAAGAGATTTTTCCTTTAATTTTGGGGCAGTCTAATATTGTGTATATTGTAAATTTTTAACAGAACTGCTGCCCATTAATTTTGTTCTATTAAAGGTAAAGACCAGTTTTGGAAACTGCCCCCCTCAACGAATGAAATGGAAGCTCTTTATTACCAATCATGTGAACGAATATGTTTTGACTAATACGTAATGATACAAACTTTCTGAGAAACCGCCTACTAATTTATATATTTGGTAAAATTTTATATCTATTTGGACCTGATAGATATAACGCACGTGTCGCGCATGTGTCGCGTAGTCCCATGTAAATCTTTCTGTGTACAGTGCTTGTAACTTTACCAAGACTGGGCCAAATTTCTTATCATTTTGATGATTCCAGAACCTTGCAATACACACCAATACATATATGCTTGATGATCAACCTTTTTGATCGATTGCACAACGTTTCTTTCACGATGCAATCGCATGAAATACAACAAATAAATAGATATCATTAAAAACCTGAAAGTATATGGTAAATATTAAAGAATCAAGGTAGATGCAGTCACCATTATTATTCATTGATAATTCCTAATTACTGTATAATTTGTCTTATCGCGTTGTATATCTGTCATAGTTTGAGAGAAAATTGGTAAAGTTCAGGAAAAGAGGAAAAATAATTTGTGAGTGTGTAGTCCCATACCAATTTCTGTGTGTGATGGTGCATGTCGCCTTTCAGCAAGATCGAGTGACTTATTTTTGTCTGGTTCTAAAACCTCACAGTATACACCAATTCTTTCTTATGTATGACACTGAAGCACTGCTATTAATTGACGTCATTTTCATGAATATTCATATTCTGATTTAGAGGTGCTGATATTTGTTGATGTATTATATTTTTGATACAGAGTAATTTCAACAAATTTATGCTCCAAATCGCCATTTATTAGAATATAATATGTTAAGGTATTCATGAGTATTTAATTAGATGTGCTACTATTTGTTTATGATTCATATTTTTGATTTACATATATACATTTTTGATACAGAGTATCATCAACAAAATTATATTCCAAATCGCAATTTATTAGAATATACTATGTTATGGTATTAATGAGTATTAGATTTATGTTCTTGTTTAAACTCGTATTGATCATGCATATAGAATGTAAACAATAACCACGTTTTTTATACAATGGTGAATTACCATTATTTTTGTTGTTTCGTGTAACATTAGCATTGTCTTAGACAGTGCTTTGTAAGTTTGCATTTTAGCTTTTACCAATCTGATACCAATAATATTTTCTATCATTGTGAAAGTGCTTCATCAAAGTAACAGTACTCGCTGAATACCGTCTTGATATTCAGCCATATTTTAAAGGACAACATTTGCTTTTTACGTGTTTTAGGAAAAGAATATTTGGATTTTCCTATTTAGTGACAAATTGTGTGATTGTCATTGATTTCATCTCACAGCCTTTTCAAGGAAGTGTGTCCTGTTATTTTCAAGTTGTTGTTTTAGTACACAGAGTTTGTGTCTATAGATTAAATGTACTTTATAAATTTCAGTGAAACTCTTCATTTCTGTATCCTTTTGTAGTTTAATGAAAAACTATCTTGTAATTGTATGATTGAACTTGACTTATAGTATAACTTGAGATGATTGAAAGATGATGAATGCAGCTTTCTAAATTCTAGTGAATGTCTAAAGATTGATTAGAGTGAGAAATTGGTGTATGTTTACATTAATAATCATTACCCTAAAATTACATAGATCCCCCCAAGACTCGTTTTACTAAAGCACAATCAACCTTTCCCAAATTGGTTCCAGTTTGACATTTCTTATTTTTACGGGAACAGCCAGAGAATGATTTTTACGATTTTATGCTAATTGCACACTTATGTTTGTTCCTACCCAATAAATCAAACTGAATTGAATTCTTTCATGATGTAATTAGATAACCAGGGGGGGGGGGGGGGGGGGGTGTTTCACAAAGATCCCAAGTTGAACTTATCTCTAAGTTGGACTTAAATATTATGATAAGCCATTGATCAAAATCATCCATATTTTCTATTATCAAGGAGATTTCATGTTCTTGATGTGGAATTTATAAAAATTCTAAAATACTTTAATTTTTGCTTTTTAATATATTTTATTTGAAGGCTACAAATGGTTCTCCTTTTTTATTCAAGTCCAACTTAGAGATAAGTTCAACTTAGGATCTTTGTGAAACACTCCCCAGGGACCATATTGTGAAAACTGCTTTAGCATTTTTTTGTAGGGAAAATGATGGAATGAGGAAATATAAGTACAGTATGAACTTGTCACTTATTCTATCCCCATCTCCTCTTCTCTCTTCATGACTGTTCTCTTCTGTCCTTCCTTCCATTCTATCTTATATTTCTCCATTTTCTCCCTCCCTCTCTCTCTCTCTCTCCCTCCCTCTCTCTCTCACTCTCTCTCTCTCTCTCCCTCCCCCCCCCTCTCTCTCTCTCTCTCCCTCCCTTCCTCTCTCTCTCTCTCGTAATGGGTTTGGGGGGGGGGGGGGGGAGGAAATATATGTATGAACAGTATGAACTTGTCACTTATTCTATCGCTATCTCCTAGCTCTTCTCTCTTCACGACTGTTCTCTCCCTCCCTCCCTCTCCCTCTCTCCCTCCCTCCCTTCCTCCCTTTTCTCATGAATAAATAACAATCGATCTACGAATCATTACATATGTACAACTTTTCATTTATTTGTATCAACATATTTGCCTTTATCCATTACATCTATGATCAAATCAAAGGAAAAACAAATGATACAAATTGCTCAATATTTCACAAAGTAATCCAAGAAAACATTGTTTACTAAAAATACCCAGCACTTGTACATGTAAAGCCCAGAATCTGGCCGTATCTAATTTTAACAATATCTCCCAACTTGCTGCAAGCTGAAGATGCCGTGATCCTCGAATTCGTCTTCCAGCAGGTAAGGGCGAGATCTCAAAAATTGGAGAGCTTCAAAATAAAAACCAAGCAGATTCTGGACTATACATACAGGGAAATAAGTGTTCCTTTCCCTTAATAGCCCCCACTTCTCTTTCATAACTCACTATAATAAAAACTGGTTTGCCTACTAATTTTTAAAAAGATCGTCAAAATTAATTTATTACAAATCCCTTTTGAACCAAAATGGGAAAAAGTCAAAGATCGGTATCAAAGGTACGATCATGAATTTCATAATATCCAAAATCATCGCTAAGTTTCATACTTACAGAACATTACTGAAAACATTTCCCATCAATCCCAATAACAACAGTGACTTCTTTTCAAAAAGAAATTACATGTTAACATGTTCAACAGCAGGGCATGAACACAGTTTGTGTCATGTTTTGAAACTACACATATTTAGTTTTTATTTCTGGAGTAATAATATCTTTGATAATAATGTGGATGCTAGCTGCAAAGACTGAGCACAGGTAGTCACACAATGTTCAAAAGTCAAAACTGAGGAATGCACTATTCTTGAAATATACATCCATAGTCTGCACATCCAGTCATGTTGGTTTATCCTCCTCCTCCACTTCCTCTGCATTTCATGATTGTTCCAAGCTTTTCCTAGAAATCAAGCTTTTCCTGGACAATTTTTTAACAAAGTATAATTACTGTGTGCACCTTTTCAATACCTTTTCAAGAATAAATACCAGAATGCCAGTTGGTTTCAGCCAATCAACCAGAAAAGAGACTTTGTCATGTTGGGTTCCCACATGTGCAGTACAAAATGTAGCCTGAACAAAAATTACTGTAAATGGGGAGGTGTCTGGCTCTGAAATAAGGCTATGGTCTGAAAAACTAGCATTCCTGATAAAAAATTGTCTCCCTATTTCTATGAAACAAGGCTGTGGTCTGAAAACTGGCATTCCTGATAAAGAATCGCCTCCGTATTTCTATGACACAAATATCTTTTCGTCTTTGCGTTTCCTCTGCATGATTTCTGGCATTCCTGATAAAGAATCGTCTCCCTATTTCTATGAGACAAATATCTTTTCGTCCTTGCGTTTCCTCTGCATATTTTCTGGCATTCCTGATAAAGAATCGTTTCCCTATTTCTATGAGACAAATATCTTTTCGTCTTTGCGTTTCCTCTGCATGATTGTACCAGGTTTGTTCTGGGCGTCGGGATGGCTCGCAAGCTCCGGCGGGCAGGAGGAGGTTGTGCTCGCCGACAGGACGTTCTTAAGATCGTAGAAGATGGCGCTGTCATCAGGCGTTAGGAAGCTGACCGCAGTACCGGTCTTGCCAGCTCGACCCGTTCTTCCTATACGATGGGTGTAGTCTGGAATGATAGAGGATAGATAATAACAACATTGCGCTTTTCTATAGCGCCCAATGCATTGATACAACGATGTGTCTAAGTAAGCGCTTTACAAATATGTTATTATTATGCCGGGCATCGGATTCAGGCTTACCCGCACACAATGTATGCACATTTTCCACTCCCTGGGGAGCATTCCAGCCAGTCGCCATTTGATAAGTGCATCAACATGAACTTTCGCATCCTATACTGGGTACCCATTTAACACCTGGGTGGAGAGTAGCAAGTGCAGGTAAATATCTTGCGAAAGGATATAAGTGTTGTGTCGGGATTCGAACCTCGACCTTCGCATCTCCAGTCAAGCGCCTTAAACCACTCAACCACGACACTCCTGATAAGAAGCATTATAAAACAAACTAGCAGGACCCGCGGAAATCCGCGGGATTCTAGAGGGGGCGGGGGGTGTAAATAGATATATAGAGATCGTCAAGAACTTTATTTGCCATTCAGGCCATTAAAAAAATATACATGTTTAGCGTCCCCGCCCGCTTCCTTTTTGAGGGCCACCTCCTTTTTTTTTTTTTTAAACAGCTTCCCCGCCAGCTTCCTTTTTGGGGGCCGCCTCCTATTTTTTTTTTTTTGAAATTTTGTTGAATTTTTTTTTTTTTTTTTTTTTTTTTGACAGAAAAAAAACAGCGTCCCCACCCGCTTCCTTTCTGGGGGCCGCCTCTCCTATTTTTTTTTTTTTTTTTTGAATTTTTTTTTTGATTTTTTTTTTTTTTTTTTTAAAGAAAAAAAACATGAAAAGCACTGCTAAAATGTATTTCTGATCTTAAAAAAGAAAAAAAAAAAATTGTCGGCCGCCATCTTGAAAAATTGCCTGAATGTCAGGGAAAATGTACTGAGCAGCCATTTTGAAAGAAAAAAAAAAAAAAGAAAAAAAAAAGGGCCTCCTCCTTCCCATTTTTCGAAAACACAGGACGCTAAACATGTTTTTTTTAAAATTTGGCCTTATATAAAAAAAATTAAAAAAAGATCCAACTGTACCGGTAGTTATTCTTTAAGCCACTGGAACTGCGTAGAGTTCCGTAGTGTGGCGTACCGACTACGCAGAAATTAGGCTGCGTATTAATGGGAAAATAGTCCCTGCGTAGGTTATGCGTAGGCTGGCATACAGGTTTGCTTATATGGTTGCTTACTGTGTGGAAAGCTTTTACTGCTTTGACGATCTGGCGTAGGGTAGCATAGTGTTGCGTAAAAAGGCGTACTTTCTGCGTCAAGTTTCTACGCTGAAAGTACGCGAAAAAATTAAACATGTTGACTTGTTTTCGTTCATCTTGCGTACCCCTTTCTGTCCCTCAGCATATAGTAACGTAGGCCAGCGTAGTTGGTAGCAACACTACGCAACTCTACGTATTGACCCCACGCCAATTAGTGACCCGCAAGTGTCACAAATAAAGTATTAAAAATATGCTCATCTGACCCTAATTAAACACCTAAAACCCCCGAGCTTTCGGGGGTTTATGGCCCCTTGAAACCGTGGACCCCACGCCTATATTGTATATACACTCAACTCGCTGCGATCTGATCTCTCCCCCCTCCCAACTTTGAAGAACGTAACCCCCAAGCTTTTGGGGGTTTATGGCCCCTTGAAACAAATATACACTCAACTCAGGGTTTCAGGTTTCCTTCTTCATAATTGCCTATTTAAAAAAAAAAACATTTTTCTAGTTCAAAAAATAAGTTTTCATGCATTGATTTGATGCAAGAACTGTAACATAATAGACCCTAGATTGTGATTATTTCTGACCATAAATTTCGATAATTATTTTTCAAAGTAAAATTTTCACAAGAAAATCAGACAGTCGTTTAAAAACGTAGACATTAGTAATACTTTTACTAATTCTAAGCTCAGGTTTCGTAAATCTATTCACGAAACTATATTGAAATCGCGGCAATAATGATGCAAACCAACAGATAACAATTTCAAAGTGTCAAATCTCTTCGACTCGAGCTCAGCTCAGCTGTACTCACACACACACACACACAGTGTAACTCCAGAAAGCTCGAACACCGGCGCCGCAGGCCTCGGACGCCTTCGGTGCGCGGAGCCGGTGTTGGAGCTTGCTGGAGTTAAATTGCAGCTCACACACACTGCACAGCAGCACTGCACTGACTGAAGGCAGCTTGCGACTGAATTGTCAGTCCAATGGTTTTCTTGTGAAAACTTTCCTTTAGAAAATGATAATCAAAATTTAGTAGCATGGCCGTAATAATCACAAAATAAGCTTTCATTTCATACCTCCATTCACGACACCTATATAAAAATCGCGGCAATAATGATGGAAATAGGTCCCTAAGTTTGGACGTGGACGGGAAGCTTCGTGTGTATCTCTGTGGCTCGTGCAGCTACTATACAATGGATATCCTATAGAAAGATGCTTTACTCGGGTAATCCCGACCCTGTCCGTCGTGCATTTAATACGCAACTTAATGTGAGTGGATAGTCATCGATCGTGTGTCTACGGATGTAATGTTGAATATCCATGAGGTATCTCTGTCGTCACGCATATCCTGCATTATGCATATCGCGTCTGTTTTCGCCCTGGACGTCGACACGGAGGAGGACCTCGGGCGGAGTATAGCCAATTCCACAGAGTAGACTCTCCCGCGGACGATGGCACCGGGCACGGGCACCCCGAGGGGAGGGTTCAGGAGGAGATAGCCGCACCAACTTGGGTCGGCGATCTCATTAAAAAACAATAGAATACAAAGGCTCGCCGAGACGTCGCGCCCCCCGCGGAGCCTTAGCGTATTACTTATATAGATTCTGCAATGCAGGCAATCTCATTGGTCGAATGACACCATGTCACAGTGAAAATTCTTTCTTTACCATGCAAAACAAGTGTCTCATCAATATATACAAATAATTAATGTTCACAAGTACATTTTGCTTACTATATTTCAATGGCATCTAATTAGATGAGGCCCTACCCTTTCTTGATATAAGAAAATTTCCTGAAAGACTTGTGAAATATTCAGTCTGGGAGACTTTTTTCAACGGTAAACTGCTGTTGAGATACACACTGTATATAAAGCAAGTACAGCTGTATGCCAGGGGTGATAGTGAGGACTAAAAAAGAAATATATTTTTTTTTTCCTCAACTCCCTTGAGTAAAAAAAAAGAAGAGGTTCCGGGGAGAAAAAAAATGGCATCGTACAACACTCCCCACTTTTTGAGTAAGAAAATTGGGGAAAATCAGGAAAATTATTTAAAAAAAAAAAAAATTTAAAAACGGGGAAAAAACCCTAAAAATCTGGAAATAATCAAGCCTGCTGTATGCTTACCTTCAATGTTCTTGGCCATATCAAAGTTGATGACGACGGAGACATCTTTGATGTCGATACCGCGACCAGCGACGTCCGTGGCGACTAATATATCCTTGAGGCCCGCTTTGAGGGACGCGAGGGCGTACTCACGCTGCTCCTGAGATTTGCCTCCGTGAAGGGTGGTTGCGTTGAACTAGTTATCAAGAAAGAATTATAAGAAGACATTGCTAGAAAATCTGAATTCTTTATTCAATTCAATAAAGGTTTAGTATGCAATTTTAAAATTCAAAATTCATGCATCGTAAATGTCATTTTTCATGAAAAGCAGCAGAAGCTGGTATGTATCATGTAGTAAATCAGCTTTTTGGGGCTGGCAAAATGTAAGGAAATTAAAAAACATTCTGATGAAAATCACAGTGTATACTGAAAACCCAAAAGTGGTTCTTTACATGTGGGACTACATGTATATTTTCAATTTACTGGCTTGTAGTGGGCACATTCATTTTTCGTTTCTCAATTTAAGAGAAGGTTGCAAAACACAAAGACAAATCTAGAGGGGATTAAGGAAAAAGAGGGAGGGATGTACATATATAGGGAGAAAAAGAGGAAACAGAAAAGAATTTAATGTGAAGGAGAGTGAGTGAGAGAAAGAGAGAGAGTTGGGGGGGGGGGAAGATAGAGAAAGAAATATAAAAGAGAAATGGAGAGCAAGTCATGAGAGAAGGAAAGAGAGAAGGGAGGAATGAGTTCAGGTGAAGGATGGAAGAGAAAGACAGAGTGAGAGAGTGATGGTGAAGACGGGGAAGAGGAGAGAGAGCAAGGGAAGAAGAAAAAGAACAAGGGGAGAAATGGGAGGGATGGGAGGAGCGAGATTGACAGAATGACAGAGTCGCGGAAAGAGCCAAGAAAAAGAGAGGGAAGGGTACCGGACAACACGAGGGCAATTTTCTTTACAACTTACGCCCCTCTTCTCCAAACGCTTTGCCAGGGCATCGACGCGCTTCTTTTGGTTGACGAAGATGAGGACAGGAGGATCGATGCCCTTCTCGAGAAGCTGAATGAGCTTTTGCGTCTTCTCCTGGTTGGAGGTCATGTACACGAGCTGCTGGACGCTCTCCACTGGTTTGCCTATGGAGCCGATGTAGACCACGGCCGGTCGACGGAGGTAGGACCGGGCCACACGCTCCACCGCTGTAGGCATAGTAGCGGTGAACATGACCGTCTGTTTCATAAAAAATATTAAAAAAAAAACGATTGGTTACAAATTTTGTACAACTGGTTTAATGATAATGATTATTTTGGATGCATAATTTGGCTAAGGCATGAAATTTTGAACCAGACATGCAAATATTTTTTAATATTTTTTTTTAGCAGATGTTTTTGCATTTATTGATGAATCAAATACAAAAACATTCAAATAATAGTATATAATATTATTGATTTACATAAAGAGTAACAACTGAAATACACACACATAAAAATGCATATATAATTAAAAACTGGAAAGTATGAAGGTAAGTCAAAGAATCAAGATAAATGCAAAGGCCAACTATCATAAGCATGAATGCTTGAGTCAATAGCAGCCAGGAAAGGGGTAAGGGTACATGACGCTGTTATAGGAGTATGTAGGAACTCTTAGTCCAATATTTCTCTTTGATTAGCTTGACCAAAAAATACTGCTCTTTGACTCTTAGATCTCATCCGTTTTTTGGCTTGATTTGTCCTCATGGCCACCAAATAGACCCTGGAATAAACATTATACCTAATACTAAACCCTAAACCTGAACCAAACCTAAAACCCAATTGCAGTACTATAACCCAACCCTGAATCCCTGATAAACAAAGCGCAGAGCAACTGTTGCCAGAGCATACATGTCTGTCAGATTTGAGGGATTTACAGTAAAACACAGAGACCGGACTACAAACCAACTCCTATTAGGCCTTTTCACAGTACGATTTCAACCTAACCTGTCTGTATTTCTTCTTGGAGGCAAAATTGGCGAGGAGTTTGGCTGAGTCTTCTGCCTCTTCTGAATCTGGCTTTTGATTGGTCACGGGCAGATACTCAAGAATCTTCTGAACGTCAGGCTCAAAACCCATGTCAATCATGCGATCAGCCTGGAAAACAAGAAGTAAGTATAATTGTGAGAGATAAATCACAGGATGAAAATCAAGGATCTTCTGAACGGCAAGAAAATAAAGATATTTAATAAGAAGAGATGGAATCATATTGTTCTTTGTTAATTATATTGTATTTTAACTGGTATCACTTGAAACAATTGTGAAAGAAATATGACATGTTTTTAATTGTAAATTGTCGGGGCAATTTCGCAGAGGCTGCGAAATGATGATATTAATAAACTGAAACTGAAACTGAAATAAGATGAATCTTGGAGAAAAAAAAACATGTCAATCATGTGATAAGCCTAGAAAACAATAGTAAGAAAAGAAGAAAATCTAATTGTGATGGATACTACTTTGAGAGGTACAGGACATTGAAAATAATAATAAGAAGAAGAAGAAGCATAGAAATAATAATGATGATGGATGATGATAGTAATGTTGAAGACAACAACAACAACAACAACAACAACAACAACAACAACAATAATAATATACAAGATTCATGAATATTATTACGAATATGTATTTTATTACATACATGTATATACTGGTATGCTAATTATGTGCAAATGCAGAAATGGTGGCCAGTTTCAAGGGGGCTACCTTACAATAAACACCACAGAAACAATGGTAAACTTGTAATTGCAAGTGGTGTTTGTTTACGTTCATCTGTAGTGGTGAATGATCAATCTTCTGGGGGGCGTTTCACACAGATCTCAAGTTGAACTTATCTCTAAGTTGGACTTAACAATTATGGAAGGCCGTTAGCATCTTTGAAAACATTTTGTAAAAGATTTGGTTAAAGGCATACAATATTAATTCAAATCAGTCATATTTTTTATTATCAATGAGATGTCATGTTCTTGATATGGAATTTATGAAAAGTCTACAATACTTGAATTTTTGCTTCTGCATATATTATACTTAAGGCTACAAATAGCTCTCCATAATGTTTAAGTCCAACTTGGAGTTAAGTTCGACTTAGGATCTTTGTAAAGCATCCCCCTGGTCACGGCACATAGCTTTTCACAAGATTTTTCTATCCGCATAAAACTCACCTCATCAAGTACCACGTAGGTGCATTGACAGAGTACCAGGTACCTGTTCTCAAGGACATCGATCAGACGACCCGGCGTCGCTATGACGATCTCGCATCCCAGACGGAGCTTGAACCCCTGGTCTTCCCGGGAGATACCGCCAATGATGGTGACGGTCCGGATGCCGAGGGGTTTGCCAAACTTGATGGTTTCTTCTTCGATCTGCTGGGCCAGCTCGCGAGTCGGTGCTAGGATGATAGCGTAAGGCCCCTGGTCTTTATCCTCGTCCCTATCACCATGACAACCAGAGTAAAAATAGTTCAATCATTGTTGAAAATTATCAATATAAATTAACTATAAATGGTTGAGTTCATTATAATCATTATTTTCATTATTAATATTATTATCATCATCATCATAAACTTCAGGTTGTTATCATTATTATTACTAATATTATTGTTTTTGTTATAATTATTATTATTTTGTTTTCTAATGATTATTATCATCCTTATCTTTATTAATTCATCATTATCAGTAATAATAATAATTAATTTATGATTATTGTTATTATTACCATTGAAATAGTAGAACAGTTTGTTTCAACACTTGGTATTAGAAAATGGTATCGGTACAAAATCTGGAAAGACATTTACATCCAAGGCAAAGGATTCTGCTGATTATCGTTTTCTCGGTATATAGATGTAAATGGTTCCTTCCTACTGGGTAGCACACATCAATATGGTTTATACTTTATAAACTGGCAGCTGCATTCTTGTGAAATGAAAGTATACAATCTAACTGTTTGTTTGTTTTACCTGACTGTTAAGAAAGCATGTGTATGCTTGTAAGCAACCAGTAATAATGCAGAGCTGCCAACTTCCAGAACAGGAAATCAGTAATCACAAGGCTCAAAACCAGTAATTTTGGGAATAGATCAGTAATTTCCTAAGCGGCGCTATAAATCTATAAAAAAATGGCATGTCAAAAATGCGCAGATGCATGCGCTCATGAGTGTTTAAAATTTTGGTGATTTTACTCACACAAAGCTGCTAAATATTGATTATCATGTCATAACAACACATAAGTTTTCCATGAAAAATTGGCTTCTATTAAGAGAATACCGCCATACTGCACAGCACTCGCTACGATACAATCATATTTACGCAACAGCAAGAATTTTTTTTTTTTTTTTAATCCGTTATTTTAGACAACATTCGGTAATGATCGTTAATTTCCGTACCAATTACAGGAAATCCATACTAGTTGGCAGCTCTGCATGGTTAAGATGCCCTCTGGTACAGCCCAGTTAAACGACGGCTTACAGTCCTTACCGATGGACTTGGTAATGAAGATTAATGCCTTACCAAAGGGCACTAGCGCATCGACCTGGTTTCAAACCCAAGACCACTGCTCTACCACTTTGCCATCGCGCCAAATGACCAAGGTAATTAAAATTTCATCTGCATCTTCTAAAGCTATAAAAATGTTACTCATCAATAAGAATGTCTTTCATTACTGTTATATCGATACCCATACAGAAGAAGGGGTGATCAATCCAGACATATGACCTCATCATTACCTACCGGCTAAGACTGAGCCTTTAATCTGCCCCACTTGTTCAATTAATAACACCAAACCTGTTTCCAGTATTATCCTATAAAAACACAGTCAAATATTTCCACATTATACCCTTCACCTACTGTATATCTTGCCATTATGTTGTTTATGCATGCCATACACTCCATTGCTACAATGTTGCAGTCCTCTACCTTTCTCTTTCTCCAAGCTCTCTATCCTCTTCTTCTCCTTTCTTCTATTCAAAACGTTTATTATGTATTTTCTGTATTCACGCTTTCTTCCTTGTAATACAAGTTCTTAAATTACATTTATATTCCTACGTATAAATTGTATCGTTTGAACAGATGTCAAATATGTTGGCAAAATGAATGAAAGAAAATAAATGTTAATTTGAACCTAATTTGAATAATACGTGATAGCAGATTATGAACTGCAAGGATAAAAAGTGTCAAATACAAAATCACTACCCTTTTTTTTTGCTTACCTCTCGATTTTTGGTAACGTGGAGATCCAGACCAGCAGGGGAATGAGGAAAGCGGCCGTCTTACCCGACCCCGTCTCGGCAACGCCAATGACATCACGATTCTGTAGACCAATGGGTATGGCTTGTCTTTGGATGGGCGACGGATCCTGCAAAGTATTTTGAAGAAATCACATTTGGTTCTCCGTTAAATCAGTAAAGTAAGAACCAAACACTTTTCAGCAGATTTCTTTACGATCAATAAGTAGCAAGTTCCTCAAAAATTCAGCTTTGTATGTGAATGAGAAATTCAAATTAGAATAGTCATATCCACAATTAGCCAATTGGAAATTTCCACATGTATGGTGATTTCAACTTTCAAAATGTACTACTTTCCTATCGTATAAAATGTTGTTAAACTCTAACCAATATGTTTTTTTCTTATATTCTTTTGCGTTCACTCACACCAAGGTTGAATTTACCATCAACATTGCTCCATTTAAAATGGAAATAACTTTGAGTTTATTTTTTTAGTTCCAGCTGCCTACCTTGTTTACAATATTGATAATATCTGATTCAAAGATACGTTTGGGAAGGCCAGAAGGTCTCAGAATCCGAGCGATCACAGGATTTGATCCTTCTCCCCTCACTCCCCGCCCTTGATTCAAATAAAGTGTTTTATATACATTTTACGGGTCTTTATGAATAAAAATACCCAAAATTTTCAAGTAAAGTTCAATAACTTGATTGACTACAGGGTGTGATGATTCAAGATGGTCAGTCAATCGGTGATATGTTTGGGAAGGCCGTACTCATCCCAGAACCGGATCGGGTGAGAGATGTGGCAAAAGATAGTTTACCCAATCCCTTTAATGTTTTATATACATTTTTGAAGTCTTTATCAAACAAAACCAACAAAAAGTCAAGTCAAGCTGCCTACCTTGTAACCAACTTCAGCAATGATATCGGTGATATGTTTGGGAAGGCCGTACTCATCCCAGAAGCGGATCGGGTGCGGGATGTGGCCGCCCTTGGTGGAGATGTTGAAGTCCTCTCGGAAGATTCTCCAGTCCCTATCCTTCATCTCTAGCAGCTTCTTCTGCTTCCAGTGTCTCTCATCGTAGATCAGCTTGTCCTCTCTGTTCTTCTGCTTCTTTAGTCGGGACCTTGCAAGGATGATAATAATAATAATAATAATAAAATTATATAGCGCAGCTTTTATACAAAATATATTCAGCTGCGCCGGTTCAGAGCTCCTTTTTTAAAACTAAATTCTACAAAATATAATCTCTCAAATGAACAAATATGTTTTTTTTAACTTGGATTTTAAGACATTGAGAGATGGAGTGCTTCGTCTTTCTATTGGCAAGCTATTCCATAGTTTGGGGGCAGCAAAAGCATGCTCCCCGAGAGTTACTTTAGTTTTGCCATGGGGAATCTGGAACAGTAATTTATCTGTGGAACTGCGCAGGCTACGACTGTGTGACTGGACTTTGAGTCAAAGTAATTCTGTTATGTAACTAGGGGCTTGACCACTCAATGATTTATAAACAATTAACAACATTTTGAAAGAAATTCTTTGACGGACTGGCAACCAGTGGAGCTCTCTCAGAAGAGGTACTTTTAATTTCCCTGTCTTTCCTCATTTCCTTGCTGGAGTTTGTTTAGCAATGTTATTCCTCCTGTATATTACTGTGCATATCACTGTATGTTATATCACAAATTCTGCACTGTATTGTACATTATGTTGTTTCATTTCAGCCTGAATGTATGCTTTTTAGGATTTTTAGGATTAAGATTAGGACTTTTCCTCTTTATTTGATCAGCTTACTTTTCTTGGTCCTTCTCCTGCTCTGTCCTGCGTGTGTCTACGACCTCCTGGTTGAACTTGGACTGTTTCTTCTGTGCTTTGATGTCTATTCCTGCAATGCTGCCGCGTCCATAGAGTTGGATCTGATGGTTATCTCTGTACCTATTTATCAAGTAAACAAAAAATAAAATATTGAGGGGTCAGTGACACAAAGACGTAACTCGATTTTGAGAAAAAGTGATTTATTTGTCACTGAGCACTTGGGCCTTAAGGAGTTAATTCTATGTTTCACTAGCCATTGACTTCAATGGGGTGTTGGGTGGAGTTAAGTCTTTGTGTTTCCTGGAAAGCCCACATTTTTCTGAACATTTTGATATCAAATACTCCTCTTGGCAAAATATGGAGTTACGTTTTTGTGTCACTGAACCCTCGATATGATGCCCTAAATAAAATTTATGAATTACAAAGCCAAGATTTGTGATCAATTTTTTAAAGTCCTATTTGACAATAATATGAAAAACCAATTTAATCAATACACATGTATGACTTGTGATTAATATGATAGTCTAAATGAAAAGTGACTTGAATTGTAAACCTATTCCTAATATAAACTTTGTTATTAATAGTGATATTCACTCGTATTCTACTCGTCAGAAAAATGATTTACATTTATTTAAAGTTCGTACGAAAAATGCACAAAATTCTTTCTATTTAAATGGCATTAAGGAATGGAATAAGTTGAGTAAGGATATTAAGGAAAGTACAACTCTATCTCGATTTAAAGTACGATGTACACAGTTATTATTTAATGATTTATGTAAACAAGTTTGAGCAGAGGAAGATATTTTGAATGTATGTGTGTATGTATATGTGTGAGCGTGCATGTGTGTTTGTATCATGTTATTTTAAAGTTTTTAAACTGTATAATTTATGTGTAGTTTGTTTTTTCTTTTTAAGGCCCCACCACAAGCAATTTGCTTCTAAGGGTGTCCTTTACCGTATTATGTTTACTATGTTACTCATTTGTCTGTACATGTTTCATTTTATGGTTAAATAAACTTTACTTTACTTACTATTAATGTACCTTGTTTGTATATGATTTGTGATCAATTCAATAGTCATATTTGACGTCGCTTGCTTGAAAATCAGCTTTTCAGTATCTACAAGTGAGTTTCAATGGTGACGATACAAAACACTTAAATAAACGGCATCATATTTCTGTTTTAGACGTTAAAAGTTCTGCACCTCTAAAGTAGTCGGTATTTAACAAGCACAAGCCAGGGCGAAAACAAGATTTTTTGAGCGAGTGATCAGCACTTTCAACACCTTACATAACTACAGGAAAATTCATTTTTTCATCAAAATACACCAAACAAAATGATCAAACTACAAATAGACTGCTTAAATGCCTGAACATGAAGTAACAGAATCTGGGTCCTGTTTCATGAAACCTGTTATCGATAACAAATGCTTAATTTACATGACAAATTTGCTCTCAGCCAATTAAATGCCACGATTTGAGTAGCTTGAGTGGTGAAGGGTGACGTTATCAAAAATCTATTTTTAGAATTTCTCAATTTTTTTTCTTCATTTTCCAAAAGAAAATAATGTCATAATGTCGAAAATCAATTGAATATATATGTTAAGTATTGGCTGAGATATGACCATCTGAATAAATATATTTCCTATAGGAATAAACCTATGAAACAGGACCCTGGGGTAGTAGGAGCCGGAATGTAACATGGAATTCTTTATGACAATCAAACAATCAAAGCTGCTTACAGAGGGTTGAAATCTGCCGAGGTGTCCTCGCCCGCGTCCCAATCAAAGACAAATTTCCTATCATTGAGACGCCGCACTCTCCTCTTCTTCTTGACGCCTCCCAAGTAACGGTCCTAAAAGATAAAACGAGATGAAGTAATGTCACAGCATACATGCAGCTCTAGTGGTTTGCGGTGACAACAAAACCAAAGTCTAAGATTGACTTTAAGTTGGACTTAACTAAAGCAGGCCGTTCATGCAACAGTTCTCTCTCAGCATTTACTGGCATTGGTCTTTCAAGGGATGTACAAATCATGGTCACAAATCTACAGAATGTACATTTTGTTATAGTTCATTTTAGTTGAATTATATAAAGATCATAATGGTGAGAGCAACCAGTGGCATGAATGGTCTACCATAGTTTAGTCAACTTAAAGTCAATCTTAGTCTTTGTGAAACATCCCCCCCCCCCCCCCCCCCCCCCCCCCCCCGGCAGCATCCTATATAAGATTGCAATTGCCTTTTGGGATCGACCCCAAAATCTTGAAATCTACGGTTGACTTTTTAAAAAAATCTTAAAGCATTTAAAACTGAGAAATATCAGCCCAGAGAGGGAGAAAAAAGAAGGAAAAAAAAAGGGTAAAAAAAAGAAAAAGATTTCCAACAGATCCACCCATGTTTTGGCACCTAAAGGGCAATACAACATCTTTTTTTCCCAGGCCTAATATAGTGTACAAGGTAAGCAGCTGGAACATTGCTTGAACATAATGACAAACCTTTATTGCTTGCTTCTCTTTGAGTTCATCTCTTGAGAGTTTCTCCTCATCCCCGGCATCTTCTCTCATCCTCCTCTCCCTCCGTTCTCTCCTCTCCCTCCGTTCTCTCCTCTCCTTCTCCCTAGGGTCCTCTGGAAGATAACACAAGAATGGAAGACAGCAAAAAGGTCAAAATCCGCATTCCTGATTTTTATCCACAACTTCCACCGACTGGAAGATGTTGCAATATTGCTCTCATCTTGACTTTGTTCAGAACAATATAAAACATGTGCTATTTTCTATGCAGAATCCTACTGTCAACGTCGTAAGGATTACGCACTTAAACATTATCACGTTAAACCCCATAGAAGGATACTAGAGCACGGTGAAAATGGACGAAAACGGCCGGGCGGTTTCGGGCGGTTCAGTGAGTAAAGGAGGGGCAGTTTCGGGGGGGGGGGGGGGGGGGTTTAGTCGCTAAAGGGTTAAGGATTTACTACGTGGGTGCGCCACAAATCTACTCTCTAAGCCAAAAATGTTTTAAAACACATGCTTCAGATCAGCGACAGTAGCTATGGTATGTGAATCTACATCTAACTCTAAACCTAACCCTAACCCTGTACTGTTGGCTCTGTACTAAACACAAATCATTAATTTTTCTATTTTCTCTATTAGCACCACTCCCAGTTCTTTCCCTCCTCTCTCTTCTAACAATTTCTGCAGAATGTCCATCAAAATATCCTCCTTCTTTCCCTACTCCTCGTTCCCACAATTTTCCCTGTCAAAGCAAAATTCTCTAGGCCTTCTTTGCATGTAATATGACCCATGAACTTCTCTCGTAATTATTAAAGGCATCGTTTAAAGCTTATCTGCCGTAGTTTACAGGAGGGATTAAACCGCTCTACAAGGTCACTGGACAGGTGGTTATCTCATCAACTCAGCTCTGACTCAGTTAACATAAGAAAAAGAGGATCATGGGGGACCAATGGTCACCGATTAGGCATTGTTTGTTATATAGAGGGCGCAAGTAGCTACCAGTAGTGCAGTGGGCCTTTAACGATGTTAAATCTGAGATGCATGGCCCTACGTGTTATCAGTGTCTGTGATATGGTGTCATATTGAAGCCCTAAAAAAATTTCCAATCATAAACATCTTGCTAATCAGACATGCGATCGGCTTGTAAAAGTCATGGGGTTCCTGACTGACTTAAAAGTTTATGATAATTATTGCAGCATGAGCTAAATCCAAGATTTTGTTTCAGAATCTGAGACAAAGTAACCCAATCCCTTTAAAAACCAACAAACTAACAGAGTGGACTCCCCTTTTACTTCCACATACCTGAAGCCTGTTGAGCCATCTTCTCAAAATCCACCTGTTTCTGCCGGTTCTCTTCCAAGGCCTTCCTCTGAGCTTCCACCTGGGCCTGTCTCTTCTCAAGGGCTAGCTTGGCCCTCTGCTCCTTGGTCAGAAATTTAGGCTAGACACATGAAAAATGACAGGAAATCATAATATATATATATATATATATATATTTATATCATATAAATTAATACAGATAATAGACATGAAATGATATGAAAATAAACATTTATTTCAAAATGCACATAATATATTTTATTTTTACATTATTTTTTTTTATTTTTATTTTTTACATACACTGTAATACATTTTTTCCTCACTTTCGGCTCTGTGGTACAATAGTTTTAAAAAGGAATAGGCAAATTAAAGCATTGCTTATTATTTAAGTAAAAATATCTGTCGATAAGGCCTACATGAATAATTGATCGGTTTCTTTCTATTCTCATGTTCTCAAGTCAGGTGTCATCTGCACTTCACAAACATCCTATTCCTATGTTGGACTCACCTTAGACAAGGCCTCCTGCTCTGCATTCTTCTTGGCAATCATCTCCTCCAGAGAAATGGGCTGTTTCTTCTCCAGCTTCATCTCCTCTTCTTCCTCCTCTTCTTTCTTAACGCTAAAATTTACAAGTGAAAAATAATGTTAATACTACTAATGGGAAGTTTATATTATCAATTTAAAGGCACACTGTCCTACTTGTAGCTACTTGCTCCCTCTATATAGAAAACTTCCCCAATCGGTGCATGTTGGTCCCCCATGATCCTCTTTTTCTTATGTTAAATGAGAGCTGAGTTAATGAGATAGCCACCTGTCACAGTGACCTCGCTGGCTCCCTGGGTGGTCTAATCCCTTCTAGCTGAAGTAGTAAAGCCTGCCTTTAAAGAAAACAATTATTGGACAGTGGGCAATGACGCCACAGACTCATGAGTGAGTTCCCAATTTGTCTTGTGATTTTTTCATGTCATTACAAATTTATAACTTTCTAGTTTCTTATTAGTTATCCGATTTTGCTCAAACTGTTTGATTGGTTGTCTAATGTTTCTGCTTCTATTCAAAGTAAGCTATTTTTGGAGTGGACCTGCCCTTCAATGAATTCAATGATGAGACATACTTCATAGTACTCATAGTACTTAATTTACTTAAATTTAAAAAAAAAATCACAGTAAGCTTAAAGACCGTCAACACTACTGGGTCAGAAGGGATTAGACCACACAGCGAGGTCACTGACAGGTGGCTATCTCATTAACTCAGCTCTCAACTAACATAAGAAAAAGAGGATCATGGGGGACCAACAGGCACCGATTGGGGAAGTTTTCTATATAGAGGGAGCAAGTAGCTACAAGTAGAACAGTGGGGCATTAATGTTCGAATATTTACTTGAAATGGTAACATAGATGCAGTTTATGTTTATGTTTATAAGCAATCAATGTATATATTGTTACGTTTCCAATCACTTTCAGAATGTTATTATGTTTGTGATGATATACATTTACATTTGCTATTATTGTATTTCTTGTATGATGTACAGTATATGTACAATGACTGTAAAACCAGTGAAAAAAGAATTTCCTGAAAGGGACAATAAATTTCAATTCAATTTCAATTTAATCTAAGATGTGATCAATGATGTATAAGACAAAGTAGTTGCCTTCGACTTTGTCCCGAAAGACTTTCGACCCTCAAGCAATCATACCTAGCACCTTATTCGATTCAATTCAATTCAATTCAATTCAAGGTTTATTAAGAAATATCTTCGCAGCCGTAAAAGGCTGAATTGCGATACAATTCACAGATAAAAACATGCAAAATTACATAAATATACATATCAATTACAATGAACATAGTTTGACATAAATTAAAAATCAAATATAAAATATATAAACAGAAAACCAAAGAGTTCAAAAGTGAGTTTTAGAAAAATGGGTTGTTCAAAATCAGTAGATGACTGCAAAAATTGACAAATCTGTAGAGCTGTAAAACAGTGCTGGCGGCCAGTCAGGCACTCAATCTATTACTTACCTTTTTGACTTTCGACTTGGTGACTTGGATGATCGTCTCGACCGATCTCTATCCTTCTTCCTCTCTCGTTCTCTGTCTCTCTCCCTGTCTCTATCCCGATCTCGATGTTGATCTTTGTTTTGATCGCGGTCCCTCTCAGACCTCTCCCGCTCCTTGTCCCTGCCTCTATCTCTTTCCCGGTCTTTTCCTCCTCGATCTCTGTGACGATCTGAGTGCAAGTCGCGACTTCTCTCGCGGTCACGGACTTGGCCAAAGTCCCCACGTCTATCTCGGTCCTTACTGGACATCTATGAAAACAAATTATTGAAATGACTTTTGTGCAAGAGAAAACAGAAATACACTCCAGCCCTAAAGTAGGGTGTCTGAACGATTTTTAAATTTGCCCTTTTGGTTTGTTTTTCATCATTATGGTTGGGTAATATACAAAAAAATCAACTATCAGTACTGAGAAGAACACATTTTAAATTTCAAGACTCACCAATGTTTCTATCAAAAGATACAGCCCCCCCCCCCCCCCCCCCGAAAATCTAGGCAATATTCATCCAATTTTTGTCCAGGATGGATGAAAAAGTGGTATATGGTGAAGTTATATCCTAACATAAATTGCAATATCTGGGACAGTACTTAACTAAGTGAAGGCCACGGTGAGAATTATCTCTATCGGAACTCATTTTTCCCATGGACAGTGACTGCATGCAATGCACTTTCGAAGATCACCCTTGACGCTACTTCACTGGAGGGATTCAAGGGAGCGCTTCCACCCAGCATCTAGACCAAGAACTAGATGACTTAGATCTATGCTGAGTATCGTCGTAGAAATTCTGGTGATAGCTAGTCTATAATTTTTACGTTAATTGTCGACATAGTTACTCAATAAATGTAATTTCAATTTGCGTTTAAAACCAAAGACACTGACAGATCTAGTTACATTGTGTGCGTCACAATATGATGACCGTGATCCGTGTTTATTCACCATTGCTACTCTTCTCCCATTTGATCCTGTACTGCCACTCACTACATTTAGAAGTTTACTGGCTATTACTTTACTCTTTGTCCATAAAATGCACCTATCGCGATCGACTGCTATCAGTCCATTACCTTGAATCTTGATGTTTACCTTGTGCTCCTGTTTAGTTATATGTCTTGCGGCCCATGGGATCGCTGATCTCCGAAAAAGCGGAGGAAGAACAAGAAGAAGAAGATAGGAAGTGAGTTCCAAAACTTGGGACCAGTACAAGCCAATATTTTTTAAAACATTAAAATCTAACTGTGTTAGACTCTGCTGCCGTAAATACCATCATCACCCGAAACGTGCACATTTTTTCTTTTCGCTTGTCGATTCGACGTTTTATCGACGTTTTATCGACGTTTTTCGACGTTTTATCGGGGTCGCTGGCTTATTGGTCGCTAGTTTCGAGCTTCTGGCTGTCGGGTTAGATTGGATTAGATGGTAAAAAGCCTACATTGTAGATCTAGGTTGTTTTTCAACGAGCGATAAAACATCGTTGACAAATCTTTGCTTTGAAAAGTTCTTGCATCGAAATCCCACCGTAAGTATACTCGAGTCATGCGTGTTTAAACCTTGAATGTTTATATCTTGGTGTCAGCTTTATTTGTGTTAATGTGAGCAATATATCGCCTTGACTAGCTAGAGATAATTCTCACCGTGGCCTTCACTTAGTTAAGTACTGTCCCAGATATTGCAATTTGTGTAGGCTGCGCCTAGGCCTAGATTAGGTACGTGACAATCCGCGCGTCCCTACGACGGTGCATCGATTTGGCACTGCGCGCACAGTTGTAGAGTAAAGGAGGGGGTAATCGACCATCTCCAGTTTTCGGCCGATTGGTTGGATGCATGGTAAAATCCCTTTAAAATACATTGTATAATAGCATATAACACACATAGGCCTACCATACCTAGACCGAATTTTCCGTCTCTTTCGTTCGTTAGCCTCTTAAGTCTTATTGGGGTAGGGTCGGCCGGCTCTCTCTTTACAGGCCTGATAAAAACCCGATTTAAATCGGTTTCCCGATTTTTTTATTTTTCCCGATTTTTTCCCGATTTTTTTTTCTTCCCGATTTAAAAAAAGAAAAAAAAAACAGATTTTTTTTTTTTTTTTTTTTTTTTTTTATAATTTTTTTTTTTTACCAATTTTTTTTTTCTTCCCTATTTTATCCTGATTTTCCCGATTTCCCTCTTATTTTCTCTATTCTTCCCTATTTTGCCCTACTTTTTCCCCAATTTTCTTACTCGTAAGGGGGGAATGTTGTTAGATGCCATTTTTTCCCCGCGAATCTTCTTCTTTTTTTTTTACTCAAGGGGGACGTGGTTGAGGGGAAAACAAAAAACCTATTTTTTTGTTAGTGCTCACTATCACCCCTGTCTTTAGAGACGGAAACCGTCTATAGTCTACACATTCCCTTGATAACGCCATGGCCATTTCAGGTCGTAGCGTTTTGCCCCCAAAATCCCCCAAAATGTCATTTTACCTCATGCATTGATTATTTAAAATTAGGAGAAGGTTATACTTATACTACATCGGTTCCACTTACCAACTTGACTGAAATAATCCGTTTAATGGTCCCTTTTAAGGAAATTATGGGTCAAAATCGACATCCATGTTGAAATCTTGCAAGCCGTGTTAAACTCTCGCTGCGCACGGAGTCATCTAAATCAATCTCATCTCTTCTAGTCTACGCCGAAGGCAAAACGATTATGAAGGAAAAACTGTGCGCCATCTACACGTTCGTAATGGCGTTATCACAGTTTTTCCTTCATAATCGTTTTGCCTTTCGGCGTAGACTAAGAGACTAAGAGAAGTCCGAGCGGATGAGCGGACGTGCTTTTCAGAAGCTCTCTAGGAGCTTGTAGATTTCTTGTAGAATTTTGCCAATATTGTTAAAAATTGCCTCAATACCGGATAATTTGGGACTGTTTTGCTTCTTTATACTGTTGAACTTGGATTGAAACTATAGTGGATTCATACAAGCCTATACTTAGGATCAGAGTCAAAAGGTAAGCAAGTCTTGTGGGCTACTAACACATACCGCACCCTTAATTACACGGTAGACTGCACACAACTGAATTTCCCGCCCTTTTCAGGCAACCAACCACGTCATGGCCGGAGTGACAAACACCGGCCAGGGCGAAGAGCCACCTCTTTTACAACCCAATGGAGAAGATGAATTTCGAACTGTAAAATACTCTCGTAGGGAGCAAAAACCGAGAAATAAACGCAGGCGCGAAGGAAGCATTGCAATTGAAAATCTTTCAATGAGAACAGAATCCTCTTCCTCAGAAGACCAAAATACAACCCAGAACCGCCAATCGGAACTCAAAGTCTTAATTACCCCCATAGATAAATCAAAATCGCTAAAGAATGTGAATCCCATTACTATAGCTAGAAATATCCGTGAAGCTTGTCCGAACCCTGTGGAATTTATCAAACCCACAGCACAAGGTCTCCTTATCAAATGCAAAAACCAGAAACAAGTAAAAGCACTATCTCAAATTAGTAACATAGGAACCATCCCAGTAAAAGTTGCAGAAAAGCAGCAAGTTGTGAGAGGGGTCATATATGGAGTACCTACAGAAATGACTGATGACGAAATTCTCAATGAATTGAAACACCAAGGAGTAATTGATGTAAAAAGAATCATGAAAAGGTCCAAATCAAATGTAAAATCAATTGAAATTGAAGAAAGCAGACCCAATTTTATCCCAATGAGGAGTGTTATTATAGCATTCAACCGTACAAACCTCCCCAGCAACATAACAATGTGCTATCAACATTTTGAGGTTAAACTATACATTCCCCCCGTTTTGAGGTGCTTTCAATGCCAACGCTACGGCCACGGCATAGCTCAATGCAGAACAAAGATGAGATGCGTCAGATGCGGGGAAGACCACAAATTTGAGGAATGTAACCGAAAAGAAAGACCGATATGTATAAATTGTGGTGGGAACCATTCAGCAGTCTTTGACGGCTGTCTTGAAGCTAAGAAAGCCAAAAAGATACAAATAGTAAAAGTAAAAAACAATCTTTCATACGCACAAGCTGCAAAAATACAGTCGGAGCAAGAAAAAGCACAGCAGAAACCACAAGTCAACCTCCCTGAATCACATCCCTCCCTCGATGTCAACTCAGATAACCTCCCTCTTCCTCCCCGACCAGTGAGGTCATCCACAGCAATCCGCCCTGAAAACGCCACCCCGCAACTTGATCCCCAGCCCTGGAACACCCCGCTGCAAAAAAACGCACAGAGCAGTAAATTAATAGATAAAGATGGAAAAACTGAAGTAGAACTAGAAGCCCTCCCTCGAGGTAACCTAGTAACATTAATGAGTGATGAGCAAATAATCTCTTTCATTACGCAACTTGTTCTCACTTTTACGGATGGAAAATCCGAGAAGGAGATTTCATCCTTAGTGAAAGTGGCAGCTGAGAGACTGCTCAAACAAAGAGTAAAACATGACGCTAAAGATGTACTGGTATAGCATAGTAATGATGATGACAGCGCTAACCATATTACAATGGAACGCGCAGGGACTTCTTAATCACGGTCCTGAACTTATAAAATACTTAGATTCATATAAAGATGTAAAGTACCATTTAATTTGTGTTCAGGAAACATGGTTCAATGATGATAGAATATTGCAAATCCCTGAATATACATGTTTTATTAGAAACAGGGAAAATCAATCTAAAGGAGGGTGTGCCATTTATGTACATGATTCCATCAACTATGAATATCCTGTCAATGACGAAGAATTCGAAATACAACATATTAAAGTTCATGTTGCTGGATCAAAAATCTCCATAATCAATTTCTATAACCCTTGCAAAAAATTAAACGAGATTGTTTTGAACAGGATGATTAACAAACTAGAATACAATCTATTCCTTATAGTTGGGGATTTCAACTCACATAATCCTGTGTGGGGTAGTGCAAAGATAGACCAAAATGGGCACACAATTGAAAATTTCACACATGACAATAACTTTATAATTTTAAACGACGGAAGAGGAACCAGAATAGATCCACGCACTGGGAAAATGTCATGTTTGGATCTTAGCATCACCTCCCCCAAACTATCTTGCCTATGCTCGTGGGAAGTTTTGCGGCACACCCTTGGTAGTGACCATTTTCCCATCTCCACCCAGATATTATTGGACCGAGCAGGGAAAGTAAACAGCAACAGCGAGAAGATAAATGAGGAAACAACTTGGTCTTTTAAAAATTTTGATTGGAACACTTTTGCCGAAAAATGTGAACATAAAATTGAACATAGTGGCAACTAAACCTCGTATCTACTTCTGTATCAACTCTCTCTTATGGTAATCGCTCCTTTCGCAAAGCTTCTGCTGAACTTTGGAACAAATTACCTTTAAATGTAAAAAACTGTCAAACCGTTAACCTATTCAAAACTAGTCTCAAGACACATTTATTCAAGATTGCGTTCGATGATTAATTATCTCTGTTCACTTTGATGTGTATTCCATATGTATTGTTATTTGTAGGTTTATTTGCATTTTTAGTTTTGTATAAGATGTAATTGTATATCAGTCTATTTTGTGTGTATAGCGCTTAGAGACTTCGGTGGTAAGCGCTTTATAAGTAACGTTTTTATTATTATTATTATTAACTATTCCGACCCTACGAAAATGTATAAATGTTTTATGAAAAGTTTGTCAGAGACTATTAAAGAAATAATGCCCCAGAGGGGAAAGAAAAAACATGACCCTGTACCTTGGTGGACAAAAGACTGTACACAAAGTATCAAAGAAAGAAACAGGGCTAATAATAGGTTAAAAAGACACATTTCAATAGAAAATCTAAATACATATTTGAAGAAAAAATCAGAGGTACAAAAAACTCTACGCCAAGCAGAACGAAATTACTGGCAAGAATTTTGCTCAAGACTCAACCGCTTTGTACCAGAATCAGCGGTATGGTCTACCATTAAACGGTTAAAGGGGGTATCTGTCAAAAAAACAAAAAACATGTCAGTCCTGATAGAAAATGAAAAAGAAATCACATGTAACAGTGAAAAGACTGAGGCTTTCTCTAAGTTCTTCCAATCAATTAGTAATGTTAAAGAATGTCCAGAAATAAAAGAAAACAAAAATGTTGAGCAACAAGTCACGAAATCACTGAAGCGGGGAATGGAGCATATCTTGAATGAACCATTCACTCTTTTTGAATTGCAAAAAACTCTAAACACATGTAAACAATCAGCTCCTGGAAAAGACAAGATCCCTTATCAGGTTTACCAAAAACTTCCTCAGAAAGCAAAACAATATATGCTAAAGGTCATGAACTTGATATGGGATACGGGTAGCATACCTCCCAGTCTGAAACACTCTATCCTAATACCTGTGTTAAAACAGAATAAAGACCCCCGAAAGGTATCGTCGTACCGACCCATAGCACTTTCCTCATGTTTTGCCAAGATACTAGAACGGATTGTGAAGAATAGACTCCAATGGTATGTAGAAAAGAACAATATACTTCCCCCCCTCATGACTGGCTTTCGTAGTAAACGTGGGGTCACGGATAACATTGTACTTTTAGAGAATGCCATCCAAAGAAGCATTAATGTTGGTGAATATACTTTAGCAATCTTTCTCGATATTGAAAAGGCATATGATAGACTTTGTATCAAAGGCCTTATTTACAAACTATCAGTACATGGTATTACAGGTAATATGCTCGAGTTTCTCTATAACTATCTGAAAGAGCGGACTTTCCAAGTAAAGATTGGTAAAGAAGAATCAAAATTATATGAAATGTACAACAGCCTCCCCCAGGGGAGTGTCTTAAGTCCTATATTATATAATATCATGATGAGTGATATTCCAACAGATGAATTAATCACCACATCTATTTATGCTGATGACTGTGTCATCTGGATGTCAGGTAATAACATAGAAATTATTTCAAACAGAATACAGTGCTATCTGAACACATTGAGTGAATGGTTTACTAAATGGGGCTTTCGCCTTTCACAGAGTAAATCCTTTCCAGTGTTATTTACTAAAATCAATAAAGCAAAATACCCAGAACTAAAATTAAACAACGACGCACTTTTATTCCAATCAAAGAAGCATTTCCTAGGACTTATATTTGACAAAAGACTTTCATGGAAGACGCACATAGATGCCGTAGTCCTTAGATGTAAAAAGAAACTGAACATTCTTAGGTGCCTTACTGGGACTACATGGGGAAGCTCCTCGAAATCCCTGCTAATGGTATATAGAGCATTGATAAGATCGTTATTAGATTTTGGTTGTGAAGCCTATGACAGTGCGGCTCAAAGTATAAAGAAATCACTTGACTCCATTCAATATCAAGCCTTGAGAATTTGTGCGGGAGCTCTTCCTCTTACATCATTAGATTCACTACAAGTTGAACTAGGTGAAATGCCCTTAGACTTAAGAAGACAGATGCTGGCGGACAGATTCAGACAAAAGATTGAAATGCATCGAGATCACCCTGTCATATTAAACGTTAAGCCCAGCTGGCAAATGGAACTTTTGAAGCTCCAAAAGAATAACAAGCCGTTTGGATGCAGAACAGAACTAATGAAACATTGTACTATCGAACCTTACACTATACCTAGTTTCCCCCCTTGGAAAATTAATGCTCCAAAAGTGTCGATAGAATTAAGCGAAATAGTGAACAAACATGAAAACCCATCTTATTTACGTCAACGCAGTTTAGAATTGATCAGTACCAAATGGCCAATACAACTACACATCTATACAGATGGGTCAAAGGTTCCAAGTTTTGGAATAAGTTCTGCTTCTTTTTATGTACCAGCATTCTCCTTTCAACAAGCCAAACGATTGGCGGATCACACCTCATCTTTCAGAGCCGAATTGGCTGCAATTGTCCTTGCGCTTAATTGGCTAGAGAACATTAATGTGTATGTTGGCATTGTTATTTTTTGTGATTCCGTAAGCGCCCTGCTCGCCATAAAGGATGAAAAAGATATTACATTTGTAACTGAAATTATTACATTAAGTACAAAATTATCGTATCAAGGAAAACACATACACTTAGAATGGATTCCTAGCCATTGTGGTGTACACGGAAATGAAATGGCAGATTTTTATGCAAAATCTGCTTTACAAAATAACATTGAAATTTGTAATAAATTATCCTTTTCTGAAATAAAGAGTATTATTACCAGCAAGTATATAAAACTCTGGCAAGACAGATGGAATAATTCTGATAGATCTCTTAGACATATACTGCCTACAGTAAATCAACCATATGAATGTAAGTTGAACAGATTTGAAGAAAGTATTCTCCATAGATTAAGAATAGGAGTGATAGGTTTGAACTTAGATCTCTTCAGATTGAATATACACTCGACAGGCCATTGCAATAACTGCATAGGACGTACTGAAACTGTAAACCACTTTCTCACTGAATGCCCAAAGTACATAATAGAAAGAGCTATGTTACTCGTAGAAACTGATTTATCACATCCACAGGAAATCATGACACTACTTAAACTTTCAGAAATAGTTAAACAAAAAGCAATAGTTCGCTTCGTTTTAAGAACAAAGCGGCTGTATCAAAACAATTAAATTGTTGTTGAGGTTTTTTTTTTTTTTTTTTTTTTTTTTTTTTTTTAATCTTCTCTTTTCCTTTTTCTTGCACCAATAAAGCCCACAATACTTGTAACTAATTTGACCATTTACTTTTTCTAACAATTCGGTGATCACCTCCAACATCACATGCTAGCTGGCACCCCCTCACCTATGCCGGAGTGACCTAGGTTAAAACCGAAAGTCTGCGAAATATACCTCAAAGACTGGTAAGATGGCATTTTAAAAAGGGTGGGGGTAAGTGCGAAGTACACATGTGCATACGTGAGGTGATATTTGAACGCGCACGTGCGCGTAAACACAAGTACGTACGTTTAGTTTTAGTTTATAGGCGTTTTTCATTCACAACTTGCTAGGCCGTCGTCTCTTTCCAAAATTATTAATTTATTGAATTTTCTCTCTAAAAAAAAGTTATAGAGTCTAAAAAGAAAAAAAGAGGAAGGAAAGAGGATGGAAAGAGAAAGAATCCTAAAAATAGTCATTTATGACATGAAATTGTACATATATGTATATATATAAATAATTCATAAAATAGTGTGTGGCAAAAATAGTCAACTGTGACTGATTGCCAAACAAAAACAAATCAAGAAGAAGAAGAAGATTTAGATGACTCCGTGCGCAGCGAGAGTTTAACACGGCTTGCAAGATTTCAACATGGATGTCGATTTTTACCCATAATTTCCTTAAAAGGGACCATTAAACGGATTATTTCAGTCAAGTTGGTAAGTGGAACCGATGTAGTATAACCTTCTCCTAATTTTAAATAATCAATGCATGAGGTAAAATGACATTTTGGGGGATTTTGGGGGCAAAACGCTACGACCTGAAATGGCCGTGGCGTTATCAAGGGAATGTGTATAGACGGTTTCCGTCTCTAAAGAGAGAGCCGACCCTACCCCAATAAGAGGCTAACGAACGAAAGAGACGGAAAAAATACGACGATACTCGGCATAAGTCATCTAGTTCTTGGTCTAGATGCTGGGTGGAAGCGCTCCCTTGAAGCCCTCCAGTGAAGTAGCGTCAAGGGTGATCTTCGAAAGTGCGTTCCACGCAGTTACTGTCCATGGGAAAAATGAGTTCCGATAGAGATAATTCTCACCGTGGCCTTCACTTAGTTAAGTACTGTCCTAGATATTGCAATTTATGTTAGGATATAACTTCACCATGTACCACTTTTTCATCCATCCTGGACAAAAATTGGATGAATATTGCCTAGATTTTGGGGGCTGAATCTTTTGATAGAAACATTGGTGAGTCTTGAAATTTAAAATGTGTTCTTCTCAGTACCGATAGTTGATTTTTTTGTATATTACCCAACCATAATGATGAAAAACAAACCAAAAGGGCAAATTTAAAAATCGTTCAGACACCCTACTTTAGGGCTGGAGTGTATTTCTGTTTTCTCTTGCACAAAAGTCATTTCAATAATTTGTTTTCATAGATGTCCAGTAAGGACCGAGATAGACGTGGGGACTTTGGCCAAGTCCGTGACCGCGAGAGAAGTCGCGACTTGCACTCAGATCGTCACAGAGATCGAGGAGGAAAAGACCGGGAAAGAGATAGAGGCAGGGACAAGGAGCGGGAGAGGTCTGAGAGGGACCGCGATCAAAACAAAGATCGACATCGAGATCGGGATAGAGACAGGGAGAGAGACAGAGAACGAGAGAGGAAGAAGGATAGAGATCGGTCGAGACGATCATCCAAGTCACCAAGTCGAAAGTCAAAAAGGTAAGTAATAGATTGAGTGCCTGACTGGCCGCCAGCACTGTTTTACAGCTCTACAGATTTGTCAATTTTTGCAGTCATCTACTGATTTTGAACAACCCATTTTTCTAAAACTCACTTTTGAACTCTTTGGTTTTCTGTTTATATATTTTTATATTTGATTTTTAATTTATGTCAAACTATGTTCATTGTAATTGATATGTATATTTATGTAATTTTGCATGTTTTTATCTGTGAATTGTATCGCAATTCAGCTTTTACGGCTGCGAAGATATTTCTTAATAAACCTTGAATTGAATTGAATTGAATCGAATAAGGTGCTAGGTATGATTGCTTGAGGGTCGAAAGTCTTTCGGGACAAAGTCAAAGGCAACTACTTTGTCTTATACATCATTGATCACATCTTAGATTGAATTGAATTGAATTGAAATTTATTGTCCCTTTCAGGAAATTCTTTTTTCACTGGTTTTACAGTCATTGTACATATACTGTACATCATACAAGAAATACAATAATAGCAAATGTACATGTAATGTATATCGTCACAAACATAATAACATTCTGAAAGTGATTGTTACATTGGAAACGGAACAATATATACACTGATTGCTTATAAACATAAACATAAACTGCATCTATGTTACCATTTCAAGTAAATATTCGAACATTAAAGCCCCACTGTTCTACTTGTAGCTACTTGCTCCCTCTATATAGAAAACTTCCCCAATCGGTGCCTGTTGGTCCCCCATGATCCTCTTTTTCTTATGTTAGTTGAGAGCTGAGTTAATGAGATAGCCACCTGTCAGTGACCTCGCTGTGTGGTCTAATCCCTTCTGACCCAGTAGTGTTGATGGTCTTTAAGCTTACTGTGATTTTATTTCGAAATTTAAGTAAATTAAGTACTATGAGTACTATGAAGTATGTCTCATCATTGAATTCATTGAAGGGCAAGTCCACTCCAAAAATAGCTTACTTTGAATAGAAGCAGAAACATTAGACAACCAATCAAAAAGTTTGAGCAAAATCGGATAACTAATAAGAAACTAGAAAGTTATAAATTTGTAATGACATGAAAAAATCACAAGACAAATTGGGAACTCACTCATGAGTCTGTGACGTCATTGCCTCACTGTCCAATAATTGTTTTCTTTAAAGGCAGGCTTTACTACTTCAGCTAGAAGGGATTAGACCACCCAGGGAGCAAGCAAGGTCACTGTGACAGGTGGCTATCTCATTAACTCAGCTCTCATTTAACATAAGAAAAAGAGGATCATGGGGGACCAACATGCGTCGATTGGGGAAGTTTTCTATAAAGAGGGAGCAAGTAGCTACAAGTAGGACAGTGTGCCTTTAAATTGATAATATAAACTTCCCATTAGTAGTATTAACATTATTTTTCACTTGTAAATTTTAGCGTGAAGAAAGAAGAGGAGGAAGAAGAGGAGATGAAGCTGGAGAAGAAACAGCCCATTTCTCTGGAGGAGATGATTGCCAAGAAGAATGCAGAGCAGGAGGCCTTGTCTAAGGTGAGTCCAACATAGGAATAGGATGTTTGTGAAGTGCAGATGACGCCTGACTTGAGAACATGAGAATAGAAAGAGATCGATTAATTATACATGTTAGGCCTTAAAGACAGATATTTATACTTAAATAATAAACACTGCTTTAATTTGCCTATTCCTTTTTAAAGCTATTGTACCACAGAGCCAAAAGTGAGAAAAAAGTGTATTATACATGTAAAAAAAGAACAAGAAAATTATTTTTTTTTAAAAGTATTATGTGCATATTAAAATAAACATTCATTTCCATATTATTTCATGTCTTTTATTTTCAATTTCAATTTATTTATGTTTCCAACAAAACATTACAAATCAATTATAATATTTACAGCAAATGTAAAAATACGTATTGGAAACAGAGGGGTCCACTTAAAAGCAATGCTTGTACAAGTACAAGTATTTGTATTTATTTATATAATATAGATATAAATATGTTATTTCTGTCATTTTTCATGTGTCTAGCCTAAATTTCTGACCAAGGAGCAGAGGGCCAAGCTAGCCCTTGAGAAGAGACAGGCCCAGGTGGAAGCTCAGAGGAAGGCCTTGGAAGAGAACCGGCAGAAACAGGTGGATTTTGAGAAGATGGCTCAACAGGCTTCAGGTATGTACATGTAGGGGAGTCCACTCTGTTAGTTTGTTGGTTTTAAAGGCATCGTTTAACAATGTTAAATTTGAGATTCACAGCCCCCACGTGCTATCAGTGTCTATGATATGGTGTAATATTGAAGCCCCCAACAAAAATTGCACTTCAAAATGATCATGAAGTGCCTCAAAAAAGTAAAAAAATCTTTGAATGACCAGTTTTACCATACATTTTCCCCAATAGACTGTAGTATTATGAAATTTTGATTTCCAATCATAAATATCTTAATAATCCAACAGGCAATTGGCTTGTTAAAGATATGGGATTCCTGACTGACCTTAAGGTTTATAATTATGATTGCAGCATGAGCTAAATCCAGGATTTTGTTTCAGAATCTGAGGCAATGTTACTGAGTCACTTTAATAATGATGAGAGAAGTTCATGGGTCATATTACATGCAAAGAAGGCCTAGAGAATTTTGCTTTGACAGGGAAAATTGTGGGAACGAGGAGTAGGGAAAGAAGGAGGATATTTTGATGGACATTCTGCAGAAATTGTTAGAAGAGAGAGGAGGGAAAGAACTGGGAGTGGTGCTAATAGAGAAAATAGAAAAATTAATGATTTGTGTTTAGTACAGAGTCAGCAGTACAGGGTAACGGTTAGGTTTAGAGTTAGATGTAGATCCACATACCATAGCTACTGTCGCTGATCTGAAGCATGTGTTTTAAAACGTTTTTGGCTTAGAGAGTAGATTTGTGGCGCAACCACGTAGTTAATCCTTAACCCTTTAGCAACTAAACCGCCCCGAAACTGCCCCTCCTTTTACTCACTGAACCGCCCGAAACCGCCCGGCCGTTTTCGTCCATTTTCAACATGCTCTAGTATCCTTCTATGGGGTTTAACGTGATAATGTTTAAGTGCGTAATCCTTACGATGTTGACAGTAGGATTCTGCATAGAAAATAGCACATGTTTCATATTGTTCTGAACAAAGTCAAAATGAGAGCAATATTGCAACATCTTCCAGTCGGAGGAAGTTGTGGATAAAAATCAGGAATGCGGATTTTGACCTTTTTGCTATCTTCCGCTCTTGTGTTATCTTCCAGAGGACCCTAGGGAGAAGGAGAGGAGAGAACGGAGGGAGAGGAGGATGAGAGAAGATGCCGGGGATGAGGAGAAACTCTCAAGAGATGAACTCAAAGAGAAGCAAGCAATAAAGGTGTGTCATTATGTTCAAGCAATGTTCCAGCTGCTTACCTTGTACACTATATTAGGCCTGGGAAAAAAAGATGTTGTATTGCCCTTTAGGTGCCAAAACATGGGTTGATCAGTTGGAAATCTTTCTTTTTTTTAAACCTTTTTATCCTTCTTTTTCTCCCTCTCTGGGCTGATATTGCTCAGTTTTAAATGCTTTAAGATTTTTTTTTAAAAAGCCAACCGTAGATTTCAAGATTTTGGGGTCAATCCCAAAAGGCAATTGCAATCTTATATAGGATGCTGCCGTTTTTTCTAGGTGTAAACTTTTTTTTGACACGGTAGTTTAGTCCAACTTAAAGTCGATCTTAGACTTTGGTTTTGTTGTCACTGCAAACCACTAGAGCTGCATGTATGCTGTGACATTACTTTCATCTTGTTTTATCTTTTAGGACCGTTACTTGGGAGGCGTCAAGAAGAAGAGGAGAGTGCGGCGTCTCAATGATCGAAAATTTGTCTTTGATTGGGACGCGGGCGAGGACACCTCGGCAGATTTCAACCCTCTGTAAGCAGCTTTGATTCATTTCATTCATTCTTTTTTATTATGTAGGTCCCAGTTAATAGGTTTGTATATAAATTAGGGTCTCTGAATAAACATAAGATTTTTACAAAAGCATATGATTATACGAGGGTTATTTTTAAGTGACATATTTTACTAAACATCGCGTAAACAATTGAGAAAAAAAAAGGTTTGATTGATTGTCATAAAGAATTCCACGTTACATTCAGGCTCCTTCCACCTCAGGGCCCTGTTTCATAAAACTGTAATTAAAAAAAAGTTACAATAATGTTATATGCTACTGAAATCGTGGCATTTGATTGGCTGAGAGCAAATTTGTCATATAAATTTTGCAGCCAACATCAAATTCTCTAGAACTTTGCAGGAATTATGAACATGTCATGTATGTCCTATCTGTGAAATTTAAACGTTAGCAGTGTCCTAATATTCAAATTATGCAAGGAAACCCGTTTTGCTAGACTTCACTGTCAGAGAAAATTGAGTGACTGACTGGCTTTTTTCATCTTTGGTAATAACATACATAACATGAGCTGTAAAGGATACATGAGCATTTGTCTACATCAATAACCCACTTCTTGTAATGGCCAAAATTAAACTGATTGAATCTTTGCGCAGCATAAAATGTACAGCCATTCGGTACAATGGTCTGAAAAATCAGACTATTGCTTACTAGCCCTATAGCTCCTACATGTAAGTCAATTCGACAACTAATAGTCGTTATTTTCCCACTTAAAGACATTTTCAAGCCCCACCCCCCTTTTTTTTTTAACCCTTACTGTACTGAGGGGGGGGGGGGCCTGGGAGGCCCCCCCCCTCGACATTTTCGGAGATTGCGCCGCAACCGCTTGAAATTTTGAATTGTCGTTTCATGACTTTTTTCCCTCAGGTCTTACGCACGTTTTGATACCATTTTCGTCGCAATCGGATATACCTGTGAGGTGTTATCAAAAATATGCTATAATTGCATATATTCATGTACAAGTAGAAATGTGAATACAGGTTTAGATGTATTCCTTCCTAAGTGGGTGATATGAATTGATATCGAATTGCTTTTATATGTTTCTCAAAGTAACTTGATGTATTCCAGAACAAAAGAATACATAAGAAATAAAAACAATAGATATAATAAGAAATAAAAAAACAATAAAATACCTAAGAAAATAAATATTTGAAAATCGCATCAAATTTGCATAAATTATCATTATTAATTACATCCAAATAAATATTTTGTGTTAGAAAAGAAGTTTCATATGAATAATGATTTTCAACGTTCAAAAAGTGAAGTTTGACACGTTTTCTGTAAAATGCATAATTAATTAGGCTATAACGACAAAAATTTGCATATTCGCAAAAAACTAATTACACCATCTTGTTCGTTACGTAAATATCTACAAACATGCAAATTTTCGTGTTCATCGGACATCCGACGGCCGAGATCATAGGCCTGGGAGGCCCCCCCCCCCCCCCCCCCCAGTCAGGAGGTGCTCAAAATAGCCCAGTACAGTAAGGGTTAAGGAAAGTTCTAAATTATTTTTGTCTTTCAAATGCTGTTGGAACTTAAACTTTTTATTTTTAGGGCCTGCAAATGGGACATACTTACCTTTAATAGGTTTACAAATCAATTCACTTTTCATTTAGACTATCATATTAATCACAAGTCAGTGACACAAAAACGTAACTCCATATTTTGCCAAGATGAGTATTTGATATCAAAATGTTCAGAAAAATGTGGGCTTTCCAGGAAACACAAAGACTTAACTCCACCCAACACCCCATTGAAGTCAATGGCTAGTGAAACATAGAATTAACTCCTTAAGGCCCAAGTGCTCAGTGACAAATAAATCACTTTTTCTCAAAATGGAGTTACGTCTTTGTGTCACTGACCCCTCAATATTTATTTTTGGTTTACTTGATAAACAGGTACAGAGATAACCATCAGATCCAACTCTATGGACGCGGCAGCATTGCAGGAATAGACATCAAAGCACAGAAGAAACAGTCCAAGTTCTACCAGGAGGTCGTAGACACACGCAGGACAGAGCAGGAGAAGGACCAAGAAAAGTAAGCCGATCAAAAAAAGAGGAAAAGACCCAATCTTTGCTGTAAATCTCAAGTTAAATTGAGGTCGATAGGAATTGGTTTCCAACTCTGTAGCAATTCTTATTTGATCGATTGATTGATTGAACTGGTTTATTGATTAAAAAGCATACATTCAGGCTGAAATGAAATAAAATACATTACAGCGCAGAATTTGTGATATGCACAGTTATATACAAAGTAGGAATTACATTGCTAAACAAGCTCCAGCAAGGAAATGAGGAAAGACAGGGAAATTAAAAGTACAAACAAGATACATGTAAATTTTAGGTGAAATAATCAAAATGATTTAACCCAGAACAATAACATTTCAGATTCATTGGCAGTAAATTTACATTAATAAGGTTTAGAGATACGTTTGGATAAACAATAAAAATTAGAATAACATTATTTCTACCAATGATGAGAGATATATTAATTAGAACACGAAAATCGTGCAAAATAGCACATACAATTATTACAATATTGATAAGTATTGCAACTTATGAGTTATATCTTCATCCAGCGTCTTATATGAATAATTTTGAGAACACATCAGGAGGGCGTTTCTCAAAGATCCCAAGTCGAACTTAACAATTATGGAAAGCCGTTGGCATCAATGAAAATATTTTGGAAAAGTTATTTTAAAAGGCATTAAATGTTGATTCTAATCATTCTTATTTTCTATTATCAAGGATATTTCATGTTCTTGATGTGGAATATATGAAAAGTCTAAAAATACTTGAGTGGAAAATGTGCATACATTGTGTTGTGGGTGAGCTTGAATCCGATGACCGGGTTAATAATATGTGCTGCGCCTAGAAACAAAGTATTATTAAAAAGCGCATTATAAATGTGAGCTATTATTATTATTATCAATCATCCTTGCCCTTAAGGACCCGCTTGAAGAAGCAGAAGAACAGAGAGGACAAGCTGATCTATGACGAGAGACACTGGAAGCAGAAGAAGCTGCTAGAGATGAAGGACAGGGACTGGAGAATCTTCCGAGAAGACTTTAACATCTCCACCAAGGGGGGCCACATCCCGCACCCGATCCGCTTCTGGGATGAGTACGGCCTTCCCAAACATATCACCGATATCATCGCTGAAGTCGGTTACAAGGTAGGCAGCTGGAATGATCGTCTCGTCTCGACCGATCTCTATCCTTCTTCCTCTCTTGTTCTCTGTATCTGTCCCTGTCTCTATCCCGATCTCGAGGTCGATCTTTGTCTCGATCGCTGTCCCTCTCAGACCTCTCCCGATCGTGGTCCCTGCCTCTATCTCTTTCCCGGTCTTTTCCTCCTCGATCTCTGTGACTTGGCTAAGGTTCCCATGTCTATCTTGGTCCTTACTGGACATCTATGAAACTTGAACTTGACTTTGTTGGTTTTGTTTAATAAAGACTTCAAAAATGTATATAAAACATTAATCGGTTCTGGGACGAGTACGGCCTTCCCAAACATTTAACCGATATCGATACAGTAGGTTACAAGGTACGCAGCTGGAACTTGAACTTGACTTGAATTTGTGTTGGTATTGTTAATAAAGACTTAGAAAATGTATATAAAAATTTTATTTTGAATCAAGGGCGGGGAGTGAGGGGGAGAGGGATCACATCCTGTGATCACTCGGATTCTGAGACCTTCTGGCCTTCCCAAACATATCTTTGAATCAGATATTATCAATATTGTAAACAAGGTAGGCAGCTGGAACTAAAAAAATAAACTTGAAGTTATTCCGATTTTCAATGGTGCAATGTTGATGGGAAATTCAACCTTGGTGTGAGTGAACGCAAAAGATTATAAGAAAAAAACATATTGGTTAGAGTTTGACAACATCTTATACGATAGGAAAGTACATGTAGTACATTTTGAAAGTTGAAACCACCATACATGTGGAAAATTTCAATTGGCTAATTTTGGATATGAGTATTCTCATTTGAATTTCTCATTCACATACAAAGCTGAATTTTTTAAGAACTTTCTACTTATTGACCATAAAGAAATCCGCTGTAAAGTGTTTGGTTCTTACTTTACTGATTTAACAGAGGACCAAATGTAAACAATGCCTTTTGAAATGCTAAAATATTTTGATTTTTTTAAAAAAAATTGATAATTACTACATCACCTGAATTATTTATGCTCAAATATTCTTTGTGTATACTTTTCCTTCACACAGACCCCCTGTTTCCCTTTTGTTGTGTACTAAATTATGTTGTGTACCTACCTATATACTATTAAATTATTCCTGGAGACCATCCCTTAAATGGTCTTTGTTGGCTCCACCACAGTCTCAAGTATAAGTTCTAGGTGCTTAAAATTCTTTAAACATTGTTATGTTATTTTCTTGTTTTGTTTTGTTGTGTTTAATCAGATATTGTATGTAAATTGTTATATGTTTTTTATGAGAAGTGGAAATAAATGAAATGAAAAAAAAGAAATTAAATTAAATTTCTTCAAAATACTTTGCAGGATCCGTCGCCCATCCAAAGACAAGCCATACCCATTGGTCTACAGAATCGTGATGTCATTGGCGTTGCCGAGACTGGGTCTGGTAAGACGGCCGCTTTCCTCATTCCCCTGCTGGTCTGGATCACCACGTTACCAAAAATCGAGAGGTAAGCACAAAAAAAGGTAGTGATTTTGTATTTGACACTTTTTATCCTTGCAGTTCATAATCTGCTATCACATACTATTATTCAAACTAGGTTTGAAACCAGGTCGATGCGCTAGTGCCCTTTGGTAAGGCATTAATCTTCATTACCCAGTCCATCGGTAAGGACTGTAAGCCGTCGTTCAACTGGGCTGTACCAGAGGGCATCTTAACCATGCAGAGCTGCCAACTAGTACGGATTTCCCATAATTGGTATGGAAATTAACGATCATTGCGGAATGTTGTCTAAAATTACAGATTATAAAAAAAAAAAATTACTGCTGTTGCGTAAATATGATTGTATCGTAGCGAGTGCTGTGCAGTATGGCGGTATTCTCTTAATAGAAGCCAATTTTTCATGGAAAACTGATGTGTTGTTATGACCTGATAATCAATATTTAGCAACTTTGTGTGAGTAAAATCACCAAAATTTTTAACACTCATGAGCGCATGCATCTGTGCAGTTTTGACATGCCATTTTCAGGCCTTAAATTTCGTCATTTTTAGGGCAAGGCCAGTTTGGCCTTAAAGTACCTCATATTTTTAAGGGCACCAAGGCCACTACAAAGGGCACCAAGGCCAAAATATTTTTACAAAAAGGGCATCAAGGCCAAAAAAAAAATTGATTCTATTTTTGTTAGATGTCATGTGTATTTTATAATGAAACTTGTGCGGGATCAATTTCCCATGACTTTTAGCACCAGCTTCTTCACAGAATGTATAGAGGCCTACAGTACATACAAACAACGGCGGCGGCCCCGCAAGCCTAATATTAAGCAGCCAGGAGCAAGGGGCAATTTTTTTTCTAAAGTTGCCTCTTGCCCACGAAAATTGACCAGAGCAAGGGGCAATTCCCTAAGAACCAGGGGCAATTTTCCAAAAACAGATAGACTAGGCCCCTAATCTAATTATAAGTTCAAAGATAAAATGTTAATTTCATAATGTGAATAGAACGATCAATTTAATAACTTTTTAATCTTAACAATATCAACAGGAAAGATTGATTAAGAACATCAAACTTGCATATTTTAAAGTAACTAAAAATATTGATGAGCAAATGAATAAATAAATTGTAAATTTCACAAACATCGAAAGTCAGAAGTACTTGGCAAGTTTACCGGGTATCCGAAATCGAAATCGCACCTCACACACAAACCTTCCGCCACACTCTCGGTAGCTGGTAGTAGGAGCAAATTTGAAGAAATTATCTTTTTAATTGTTGTATAACCAACCCAGGGAAAAAATTAAGTTTTTCATTTCGGGGGCTCCATTTCAAATTTTTGGGAAATTTTCGGGGGCTACTTTTTCAAATTTTGGGGGCTTTTTTTTCCATTTCGGGGGCGACTTTTTCATTAATTCTTAAAAGGATAGGCCTAGGGGGTCTACAGTTTGTTGAGATTTGTTTAGTAGGCTAAGGTTTCGGGCTTCCTGCTTCAAAATTGCCTATTAAAAAAGAAACCCCTTTTTCTAGTTCAATTAACTAAGTTTTCATGCATTGATTTGATGCAAGAACTGTGACATAATAGACCCTAGATTGTGATTATTTCTGGCCATGAATTTCGATAATCATTTTTCAAAGTAAAGTTTTTCCAAGAAAATCAGACAGTCGTTTAAAAACTTAGACATTAGTAATACTTTTACTAATTCCAAGCTCAGGTTTCGTACATCTATTCACGAAACTATATTGAAAATCGCGGCAATAATGATACAAACCAACAGATAGCAATTTCAAAGTGTCAAAACTCTTTGACTCAGCTCAACTCACACACTGCACAGTGCGCAGCGTGACTCCAGGAAGCTCCAACACCGGCCGCCGCAGCCGTCCGCCTGCGTAGCTGGTGTTGGAGCCTCCTGGAGTTAACTGCAGCGCAGCATCCGTCATGGTGATTTTGTCTGATTTTCTTTACTTTGAAGAAATGATTATCAAAATTACGTAAACATGGCGATGTTGGAAAATAATCACAAAATAGGCTTTAAGTTCATACCTCTATTCATGGAAACTTTATAAAATTGCGGCAATCATGATGGAAATTGATTTCAGTTTCGCGATTAGAGGTCTAGGTTCAGCTAATATGATCCACCAAAACAAAATCGACCGCGAAAAACTCGACCCCTACTCGATCTCGCAACTGCGAAAATGTACGTGTTTTGGCATACTTGCGTGCGACATGGTAAGCCAGGTAAGGTATGGAATATGGTTCGATTTTTTTTTTACGACCGATTTTTTGTGTATACAATTTTACACGGAGATTCAGCAATACGAAGCTAGTAGAGAGCTCATGGGCAGCAAACTGTTCGTGATTCGTGCTGTTCTAATAATTTATGGGCGCATTTTCACGGAAAACACTCAGCCTTGCCGTCTAGTTTTAGATGATTATGGGCGCAATGGTGGTTTTATGAGCGCAAATTTCTAAAAAGGGGCACGTCCAGTTGGAAAAAAAGGCACGTCGGCCAGTTTGAAAAAAGGGCACGGCCTTTTTGGCCGTGAATTTATCTTTTTTTGGGAGGGCACCACGGCCAGTCGAGGGGCATCGACGGCCTGGCCGTCGATGGCCGTCGATTAATTTAAGGCCTGCATTTTTTTTATAGATTTATAGCGCCGCTTAGGAAATTACTGATCTATTCCCAAAATTACTGATTTTGAGCCTTGTGATTACTGATTTCCTGTTCTGGAAGTTGGCAGCTCTGCATTATCACTGGTTGCTTACAAGCATACACACGCTTTCTTAGCAGTCAGGTAAAACAAACAAACAGTTAGATAGTATACTTTTATTTCAGCTAGTTGCCGTTTCACACGAATGCAGCTCCCAGTTTATAAAGTATAAACCATATTGATGTGTGCTACCCAGTAGGAAGGAACCATTTATATACCGAGAAAATGATAATCGGTAGAATCCTTTACCTAGGATATAAATGCTCTTCCAGATTTTGTACCCATACCATTAATACCAAGTGTTGAAACCAACTGTTGTACTATAACGATGATAATAATAAACAGTAATTATAATTAATTATTATTATTGATAATGATGAATTAATAAAGATAAGGATGATATTAATCATTAGAAAACAAAATAATAATAATAATAACAAAAACATGAATATTAGTAATAATAATATTAATAATAATGACGATAATGATAACAAAATTAATAGTGATAATAATGATAATAATTCCTCAACCATTTTAGCAGTTAATGTATAAAGATAATTTTCATCAATGATTGAACTATTATTACTCTGGTTGTCATGGTGATAGGGACGAGGATAAAGACCAGGGGCCTTACGCTATCATTCTAGCCCCGACCCGCGAGCTGGCCCAGCAGATTGAAGAAGAAACCATCAAGTTTGGCAAACCCCTCGGCATCCGTACTGTCACCATCATTGGCGGTATCTCCCGGGAAGACCAGGGGTTCAAGCTCCGTCTGGGATGTGAGATCGTCATAGCGACGCCAGGGCGTCTGATTGATGTCCTGGAGAACAGGTACCTGGTACTCTGTCAATGCACCTACGTGGTACTTGATGAGGTGAGTTATATGCGCTTAGAAAAATCTTGTGAAAAGCTATGTGCCATGACCAGGGGGGGGGGGGGGGGGGGGGTGTTTCACAAAGATCCCAAGTCAAACTTAACTCTAAGTTGGACTTAAACATTATGGAGAGCCATTTGTAACCCTAAAATAAAATATATTCAGAAGCAAAAAATCAAGTATTGTAGACTTTTCATAAATTCCATATCAAGAACATGACATCTCCTTGATAATAAAAAATATGAATGATTTGAATTAAAATTTTATGACTTTAAACAAAACTTTTACAAAATATTTTCAAAGATGCTAACGGCCTTCCATAATTGTTAAGTCCAACTTAGAGATAAGTTCAACTTAAGATCTTTGTGAAATACCCCCCAGAAGATTGATCATTCACCACTACAGATGAACGAAACAAACACCACTTGCAATTACAAGTTTACCATTGTTTCTGTAGTGTTTATTGTACAGTAAGCCCCTTGAAACTGGCCTCCAGTTTTGCATTTGACACAATTAGCATATTGAATGAATATATATATTCATATATACATATTCGTAATAATCTTCATAAATCTTGTATATTATTATTGTTCTTGTTGTTGTTGTCTGCAGCATTACTATACATTAACTTCTATTATTATTATTATTTTTTTCTTTTTCAATGTCACCTCTCAAAGTAGTATCTGTCACAATTTTATTTTTCTTCTTTTCTTACTATTGTGTACTAGGCTTATCGCATGTTTAACATGTTTTTTTCTTCCAAGATTCACCCGTCACAATAGAATTTCATCTCTTCTTTATTAAATTCAGAGAAGATTCTTGATTCTCTTCACGTGATTTATCCCTCGCACTTTTACTTTTTTTCTTGTTTTCCAGGCTGATCGCATGATTGACATGGGTTTTGAGCCTGACGTTCAGAAGATCCTTGAGTACCTGCCTGTGACCAATCAAAAGCCAGATTCAGAAGAGGCAGAAGACTCAGCCAAACTCCTCGCCAATTTTGCCTCCAAGAAGAAATACAGACAGGTTAGGTTGAAATCGTACTGAGAAAAAGCCTAATAGGAGTTGGTTTGTAGTCCGGTCTCTGTGTTTTACTGTAAATCCCTAAAATCTGACAGACATGTATGCTCTGGCAACAGTTGCTCTGCACTTTGTTTATCAGGGATTTAGGATTGGGTTAGGGCGGAGGAAAAGCCAAATGGGAGTTGGTTTGTAGTCCGATCTCTGTTTTTTTTTTTTACTGTAAATCCCTAAAATCTGACAGACATGTATGCTCTGGCAACAGTTGCTCTGCACTTTGTTTATCAGGGATTTAGGATTGGGTGAGGGCGGAGGAAAAGCCAAATGGGAGTTGGTTTGAGTCCGATCTCTGATTTTTTTACTATAAACCCCTGAAAACTGACAGACATTTATGCTCTGGCAACAGTTGCTCTGCGCTTTGTTTATAAGGGTTTAAGGTTTTGGTTAGGACTGCAATGGGGTTTGAGGTTGGGTTTAGGGTTTAGTATTAGGTATAATGTTTATTCCAGGGTTTATTTAGTGGCCAAGAGGACAATTCTAGCAAATAATGGATTAGACCAACGAGTCAAAGAGCAGTATTCTTTGGTCAAGCGAATCAAAGAGAAATGTTGGACTAAGAGTTCCTACATACTCATGTACCCTTACCCCTTTCCTGGCTGCTGTCGACTCAAGCATTCATGCTTTATGATAGTTGGCCTTTGCATTTATCTTGATTCTTTGACTTACCTTCATACTTTCAAGTTTTTAATTATAGATGCATTTATATGTGTGTGTATTTCAGTTGTTACTCTTTATGTAAATCAATAATATTATATACTATTATTGAATGTTTTTGTATTTGATTTATCAATAAATGCAGAAACATCTGCTAAAAAATATATGGTTCAAAATTTCATGTGTTAGCCAAATTATGCATCCAAAATAATCATTATCATTCAACCAGTTGTAAATTTTTTTTAACCAATCGTTTTTTTTTCTTATTTTTTATGAAACAGACGGTCATGTTCACCGCGACTATGCCTACAGCAGTGGAGCGCGTGGCCCGGTCCTACCTCCGTCGACCGGCCGTGGTCTACATCGGCTCCATTGGCAAACCAGTGGAGAGCGTCCAACAGCTCGTCTACATGACCTCCAACCAGGAGAAGAGGCACAAGCTCATTCAGCTTCTCGAGAAGGGCATCGATCCTCCTGTCCTCATCTTTGTCAACCAAAAGAAGGGCGTCGACGTCCTGGCAAAGAGTTTGGAGAAGATGGGTGTAAGTTGTAACAAAAATTGCACTCGTGTTTTTCCAGTACCCTTCCCTCTTTTTCTTGGCTCTTTCCGCGACTCTGTCATTCTGTCAATCTCGCTCCTCCCATCTCCTCCCATCTCTCCCCATCTCTCCCCATCTCTCCCCTTGTTCTTTTTCTTCTTCCCTTGCTCTCTCTCCTCTTCCCCGTCTCTCTTTCACCATCACTCTCTCACTCTGTCTTTCTCTTCCATCTTTCACCTGAACTCATTCCTCCCTTCTCTCTTTCCTTCTCTCATGACTTGCTCTCCATTTCTCTTTTATCTTTCTTTCTCTATCTCCCCCCCCCCCCTCCTCCAGGACTCTCTCTCTTTCTCTCACTCACTCTCCCTCACATTAAATTTCTATTCTGCTTCCTCTTTCTCTCCCTATACATGTACATGCATCCCTCCCTCTTTTTCCTTAATTTCTCTCTAGATTTGTCTTTGTGTTTTGCAACCTTCTCTTAAATTGAGAAACGAAAAGTGAATGTGCCCACTACAAGCCAGTAAATTGAAAATATACATGTAGTCCCACATGTAAAGAACCACGTTTGGGGTTTTCAGTATACACTGTGATTTTCATCAGGATGTTTTTTAATTTCCTTACATTTTGCCAGCCCCAAAAAGCTGATTTACTACATGATACATACCAGCTTCTGCTGCTTTTCATGAAAAATGACAGTTACGATGCATGTATTTTGAATTTTAAAATTGCATAATAAACCATTATTGAATTGAATAAAGAATTCAGATTTTCTAGCAATGTCTTCTTATAATTCTTTCTTGATAACTAGTTCAACGCAACCACCCTTCACGGAGGCAAATCTCAGGAGCAGCGTGAGTACGCCCTCGCGTCCCTCAAAGCGGGCCTCAAGGATATATTAGTCGCCACGGACGTCGCTGGTCGCGGTATCGACATCAAAGATGTCTCCGTCGTCATCAACTTTGATATGGCCAAGAACATTGAAGGTAAGCATACAGCAGGCCTGATAATTACCCAATTTTTTCCCTGATTTTTTTTTTTTTTTGTGTGTCCTGATTTTCCTTATTTTTCTCCAATTTTCCCCAATTTTCTAACTGAAAAAGGGGAAAATGTTGTTAGATGCCATTTTTATGCCTCCGCCACCGAAGGTGGTGCCGGAGGCATCATGTTTTCGGGTTGTCCGTCCGTACGTCCGTCCCGTTTGACCGTTATCACAATATCTCAAGAACCATTTAAGATTTAAACTTAAAGGTAATACAAAGTTTTGGGAAATTTTGAAAATGGGTGGATTGTGATTCTTTACAATTTTTATGTATTTGGATACCCCTGTGGATGTAATATAAGCACAAGAAAATTTAGCCCCTAAAACACTTCTGCTTTCGAGAAAAATTGAATATAAAAATTTACCGGTGCTCCCGGTAAATTTTACATACATTTCAATTAGCGTCTACGGCCGTACGGTGGTAGCTGCGACCATGAAAATCTCAGAATATGTAGTTGTGATATATAATTTCCAAACGGGAATAGCTAATCGGTTGATTTTAGTCGAGAAACATTGTTTTATAGCTTAATTAATGTCTTGACCTTGAGAGGGAGCTATACAACATAAAGAGTTTATTATTTACAATTTCATAACTTTAGACTCAATTTCAACCGTGACAACGATCACTTCATATTGTAAGATCGCATATGCTTCCAATATGTTCATTTGAACCAAATTCATGACCCCATACCAAAACTTTGTATTACCTTTAAGACTGGGGAATAGTATTTATCACCATAGGAAGACGATCTGATTAGATTTTGGAGTACGTAGGTCAAAGGTCACAGGTCACAGAGGTCAACTTATGAAATTCCTTGTATTGAGTTTGTTAGCGCGATATCTCAAGAACCATTTGAGATTTAAACTTCAAACTTAAGGATAGTATGTATCACCATAGGAAGACGATCTGATTAGATTTTGGAGCACGTATGTCAAAGGTCAAGGGTCACAGAGGTCAACTTATGAAATTCCATACATTGAGATTGTTATCATGATATCTCAAGAACTACTGGAGATTTAAACTTCAAACTTAGTGATAGTGTGTATCACTATAGGAAAACAATCTGATTACATTTTGGAGCACGTAGGTCAAAGGTCAAGGGTCATAGAGGTCAACTTATGAAATTCCATACATTGAGATTGTTATCATGATATCTCAAGAACCACTGGAGATGTAAAAACTTCAAACTTAAGGATAGTATGTATCACCATAGGAAGACGATCTGATTAGATTTTGGAGCACGTAGGTCAAAGGTCAAGGGTCACAGAGGTCAACTTATGAAATTCCATACATTGAGATTGTTATCATGATATCTCAAGAACCACTGGAGATTTAAACTCCAAACTTGTTTATTTTGAGGTTGAGTTGAGTTGAGGGGGAAAAAATAACTCTTTCTTTTTTAGTACTCACTACCACCCCTGGCATACAGCAGTACTTGCTTTATATACAGTGTATCTCAACAGCAGTTCACCGTTGGAAAAAAAGTCTCCCAGACTGAATATTTCACAAGTATTTCAGGAAATTGTCTTATATGAAGAAAGGGTTGGGCCTCCTCTAATTAGATCCCATCAAAATATAGTGAGCACAATGTACTTGCAAACATTAATTATTTGTATATTGATGAGACACTTGTTTTGCATGGTAAAGAAAGAATTTTCACTGTGACATGGTGTCATTCGACCAACGAGATTGCCTGCATTGCAGAATTTGTTTTATAATGCTTCTGATCAGGAATGTCGTGTTCCGAGTGGTTTCAGGCACTTGACTGGAGATACGAAGGTCAAGGGTTCGAATCCTGACACAGCACTAATATCCTTTGGCAAGATATTTACCTGCACTAGCTACTCTCCACCCAGGTGTTGATTGGGTACCCGGTATAGGATGCGAAAGTTCATGTTGTTGGATGTGCAAGTGTGCGCTGGTAAAAATGACGCCTGGCTGCAATGCTCCCCAGGAAGTGGAAAATGTGCATACATTGTGTGCGGGTGAGCCTGAATCGATGACCGGCGTAATAATAATATATCTGTAAAGTGCATAATTAGGCACATCGTTGTATCAATGTATTGGGTGCTATAGAAAAGCGTAATGTTGTTATTATCTATCCTCTATCATTCCAGACTACACCCATCGTATAGGAAGAACGGGTCGAGCTGGCAAGACCGGTACTGCGGTCAGCTTCCTAACGCCTGATGACAGCGCCATCTTCTACGATCTTAAGAACGTCCTGTCGGCGAGCACAACCTCCTCCTGCCCACCGGAGCTTGCGAGCCATCCCGACGCTCAGAACAAACCTGGTACAATCATGCAGAGGAAACGCAAAGACGAAAAGATATTTGTCTCATAGAAATAGGGAGACGATTCTTTATCAGGTATGCCAGAAATTATGCAGAGGAAACACAAGACGAAAAGATATTTGTTTCATAGAAATAGGGAGGCGATTCTTTATCAGGAATGCCAGTTTTCAGACCATAGCCCGATTTCAGAGCCATCCCGACGCTCAGAACAAACCTGGTATAATCATGCAGAGGAAACGCAAAGACGAAAAGATATTTGGCTCATAGAAATAGGGAGGCGATTCTTTCTCAGGAATGCCAGTTTTCAGACCATAGCCTTATTTCAGAGCCAGACACCTCCCCATTTAATTTTTGTTCAGGCTTCATTTTGTACTGCACATGTGGGAACCCAACATGACAAAGTCTCTTTTCTGGTTGATTGGCTGAAACCAACTGGCATTCTGGTATTTATTCTTGAAAAGGTATTGAAAAGGTGCACACAGTAATTAGACTTTGTTAAAAAATTGTCCAGACACCTTGATTTCTAGAAAAAAATTTGGAACCATCGTGCAATGCAGAGGAAGCAGAAAGAGAGAAAGCAGAAAGATGGGGCGATCTTTGTCTTGTGGAGGAGGAGGAGGATAAACTAACACGCCTGGATGTGCAGACTATGGATGTATATTTCAAGAATAGTGCATTCCTCAGTTTTGACTTTTGACCATTGTGTGACTACCTGTGCTCAGTCTTTGCAGCATCCACATTATTATCAAAGATATTATTACTCCAGAAATAAAAACTAAATACGTGTAGTCTCAAAACATGACACAACTGTGTTCATGCCCTGCTGTTGAACATGTTAACATGTAATTTCTTTTTGAAAAGAAGTCACTTTTGTTATTGGGATTGATGGGAAATGTTTTCAGTAATGTTCTGTAAGTATGAAACTTAGAGATGATTTTGGATATTATGAAATTCATGATTGTACCTTTGATACCGATTTTTGGCTTTTTCCCATTTTGGTTCAAAAGGGATTTGTAATAAATTAATTTTGACGATCTTTTTAAAAATTAGTAGGCAAACCAGTTTTTATTATAGTGAGTTATGAAAGAGAAGTGGGGGCTATTAAGGGAAAGGACCACTTATTTCCCTGTATGTATAGTCCAGAACCTGCTTGGTTTTTATTTGAAGCTCTCCAATTTTTGAGATCTCGCCCCTACCTGCTGGAAGACGAATTCGAGGATCACGGCATCTTCAGCTTGCAGCAAGTTGGGAGATATTGTTAAAATTAGATACGGCCAGATTCTGGGCTTAACATGTATGTGCTGGGTATTTTTAGTAAACAACGTATTCTTGGATTACTTTGTGAAATATTGAGCAATTTGTATCATTTGTTTTTCCTTTGATTTGATCATAGATGCAATGGATAAAGGCGAATATGTTGATACAAATAAATGAAAAGTTGTACATATGTAATGATTTGTAGATCGATTGTTATTTGATCATGAGAGAGAGAGGAAGAAAATGGAGAAATATAAGATAGAAAGGAAGGACAGAAGAGAACAGTCGTGAAGAGAGAAGAGCTAGGAGATAGGGATAGAATAAGTGACAAGCTCATACTGTTCATACATATATTTCCTCCCCCCCCCCAAACCCATTACGAGAGAGAGAGAGAGGGAGAGAGAGAGAGAGAGAGAGAGAGAAGGGGGAGGGAGAGAGAGAGAGAGAGGCAGGGAGGGAGAGAGGGAGAGTGAGAGAGAGGGAGGGAGAAAATAGAGAAATATAAGATAGAATGGAAGGAAGGACAGAAGAGAACAGTCATGAAGAGAGAAGAGGAGGTAGGGATAGAATAAGTGACAAGTTCATACTGTACTTATATTTCCTCATTCCATCATTTTCCCTACAAAAAAATGCTTAAGCAGTTTTCACAATATGGTCCCTGGGGAGTGTTTCACAAAGATCCTAGTTGGACTTGAAAAAAAAGGAGAACCGTTTGTAGCCTTCAAATAAAATATATTAAAAAGCGAAAAATTAAAGTATTTTAGAATTTTTATAAATTCCACGTCGAGAACATGAAATCTCCTTGATAATAGAAAATATGGATGATTTTGATCAACGACTTATCATAATTTTTAAGTCCAACTTAGAGATAAGTTCAACTTAGGATCTTTGTGAAACCCCCCCCCCCCCCCCCCCCCCAGTTATCTAATTACATCATGAAAGAATTCAATTCAGTTTGATTTATTGGGTAGGAACAAACATAAGTGTGCAATTAGCATACGTAAAAATCATTCTCCGGCTGTTCCCGTAAAAATAAAGAAACATCAAACTAGAACCAAATTGGGAAAGGTTGATCTAATTTCAGGGTAATGATTATTAATGTAAACATACACCAATTTCTCACTCTAATCAATCTTTAGACATTCACTAGAAATTAGAAAGCTGCATTCGTCATCTCTCAATCATCTCAAGTTATACTAAGTCAAGTTCAATCATACAATTACAAGACAGTTTTTTCATTAAACTACAAAAAGATACAGAAATGAAGAGTTTCACTGAAATTTATAATGTACATTTAATCAATAGACACAAACTCTGTGTACTAAATCAACAACTTGAAAATAACAGGACACACTTCCTTGACAAGGCTGTAGGATGAAATCAATGACAATCACACAATTTGTCACTAAATAGGAAAATCCTAGGAAAATCCAAATATTCTTTTCCTAAAACCCGTGATAGGCCTTTTATAGAGAGACGATTTATTGTATCGTTCTCGACTGTTAATCCTCGTCTAAATTCAGTTCTCCCCCTCCCGCGTGATCGAAGCGCGGAAGTTTTGGCGTTTCATTAATTATAAGAGAAAGTAGACGATTCGTTGAACCATGCTCGACTCTTAATCCTTGTCTGAATGAAGCTTCCCTAAGCTTCCCGCTCGAAGCGTGGAAGTTTTGGCGTTTCATTAGAAAATTAGAGAAAGTAGACGATTCGTTGAACCGTGCTCGACTCTTAATCCTTCGACGTTTCATTAAATTATGAGAAAAAAGCAGACGATTCGGTGTACTGTTTTCGACTCTTAATCCTTATCTGAATTCAGTTCTCCCCCTCCCGCGCGAAGCGCGGAAGTTTTGGCGTTTCATTAAATTATTGGAGAAAGTAGACGATTCGTTGAACCGTGCTCGACTCTTAATCCTTGTCTGAATGAAGCTTCCCCCTTCCGCGCGAAGCGGAAGGTTTGACGTTTCCCTAAAATATTAGAGAAATAAGACGATTCGTTGTACCGTTCTCCACTCGTCTAAATGAAGTTTTCCCCGTCTGCGCGAAACGCGGAATTTTGGGCGTTTCATTACAATATAGAGAAAGGCAGACGATTTGTCGTACCGTTTTCGACTCTTAATAAGCCATATTATTTTATCTGAATTCAGTTTCCCCCTCTCGCGCGAAGCGCGGAAGCTTTGACGTTTCCTTAAATTATTAGAGAAAGAAGACGATTCGTTGTACCGTTCTTGACTCGTCTAAATGAAATTTTCCCCTTCCGGGGGGTAAGCGGACACTTTTTTTTTTTTTTGGGAGTCCAAAAAAAAATCGCAACGACTCAGCCAGCCGAAAAGTCGCTCAGTGGGGGGGGGGGGGGGGGGGGGGGGGGGGGGGGGGGGCAAGCGGACACTTTTTTTTTTTTTTTGGTCTCGAAATTTCAAAATTTGACATTTTTCTTCGTTGGGGGGGGGGGGGGGGGGGGTAAGGTCACCTTTTTAGGTTAACCGTGGGTATATATATATATTTTTTTTTTAATAATTAAAAAAAAAAAAAAAAAACCCAAAGGGGGGGTTTTTGGTTTTTTTTAGGGGGGTTACACATATAAAAATACCAAAGGGGGGGGGGGTTTGAACCCCCCAAACCCCCCCCCCCCCTGCGTACGCCCCTGAGCTGACCCGACACAGCAACATATTTGACCGTGTCTTTCTCTCTCCCTCGACGAGACGACTCCACCCGACAATCCCTTCTCTCCTTAACTCCCACTCTTCTTCTCTCAGGCTCTTACCCCCTCTCTCTCTTTCATCCCCGTTTCTTTTGTTTCCCTTTTACTCTTTTTTCTTCTTTTTTTCCTTTTCTTCTTTTTTTTTCTTTTCCTTTCTTTCCTCTTCTCCCTCTGTTTCTTTTCTCTCTCTCTTTCTTCTCTTTTCTTTCCTTTCTTTTCCTTCCTTTCCTTTCTTTCTTTTCTTTTCCCTTTCTTTTTTCTTTTTTTCCCTCAATTCCCTCTCTTTTTTCCCTCCCCCTTTTCTCTTTTTCCCGACGGCATCGCAATTTTACCGACAAAATCCTGAGAGGTGGGGGGGGGGGGTGTCGCACCCCCACATCCCCCCTTTGGCGACGCCCCTGCATATATTCAGAAGTGACCAAACTGCAAAGGTCCCGGCAAAAGAGAAACAAATATTGATGTCATCCCTGGTAGTGTAATGGCAATCATGACGATGTAGGGGCTTATACCGATGTCTAAAAAAAAGGTGTATGTTCACTTTGAGGTTTCCCTTTGAAGATGCCCACTTTTAATTCCCAGAAATTGTCCTTTTTTGTTGGTCCTGTTGTTTTCCGCGGAAGCTTATTGGTCGCTGAGTATCCCAATCAACAACAGTGCATGGATCGCTATTGTATGAGCAAAGATTCTAATCCAAACTCTCGTGCAATACCACAATATTACGTAGTGCATGCAATGTGCATGCAGAGCGTTGCGTAATTTGGGATGACTGTGCAGAATTAAGCCAGACCTTCTTCTTCTTGAGCTTGGCTTGGCTTCCTCCAGTTTGGAGAACTGCAGTTGGTGCCGGTGCAGGTGTTGGTAGTACACATATAAAAAGGATAGGTAGGTTTAAAGGTGGCATCACTTATACATGTATGTAGCTGTAGTGGAACGTTTAACATGGAGGTCAAGTATGAAACTGAGAGAGAGAGATTGTGAAAGAGTGATGGGTAGAAATGTCCAGATCTAGACTAACTTAAGTTCTAATTAGAGTCTAGGCCTAGATCTAATTAAATAGATCTAGAAGTCTAGAGTTAAATATTGCCAGTTGAGTTCACATAAACGGAATTCTTGTGCAGGGTGAGCGATACGCGAATGTGGTGCCTGCCAGTGTGACAGTCAATTTAATACTTCTGTCAGTTGGTGTGACATTTGTAAAATTAAAAATGCATCTAGTCTAGACTCTAACTTAGATATCTAGACTAGTCTATATCTATTTGTTTTCATATTTATTTTGTTCACCACTTGACACTTCCCATCGGCCATCCCAAGAGATCGAGAGTGTCAGTTTGGGGTTGGGGTCGCATCAGCACAATGCTGGGCACAATGGGGGGGGGGGGGGGGGGGGGGGATGTGGAGATTGTGCACACTTTGTGTGCGGGCAAGCAATGAATCTAATGACCGGGGTAATAGTATATTTGTAAAGCGCTTAGATCTAGAGACATTTGTATTAAGCGTTATATAAAAATTAAATATTATTATTATTATTGTTATGTCCAGACAAAAATAAAGCCATCTCTTAGAGGTCTACTTATAGTTTTAGTCTTGGCTTTGTGATTTTGGAGGGTCTAGGCCTAGATCTAGACCTATTTGAATTTTGATTTAAATGTATTGTAATGTCGTATTATTTCAATTTCAGACATAGATTCTAGGGCCTAGAGTCTAGATCAGCTCGACGACAGCGCCCCACTGAACTGATACTGATCAGCTGTTAGATAGTGCTACTGATACTAGTGATAATCAGTGATACGCACAGCACGATGGCAGAAGCAAGTTTCTGTCCGGGGAACTCTAGTTTCGTTCCGATCTGGGTGGACCATGGACTGTCCAGGTGCTTCATGGAGACCCTCGTCTCGTCCATCATGTTCCTTGTCGTCGTTGTCATGGGAGGGATTCAGGTGAGAGTCGTGATAGAGAAAAAGTTGTTGGAAGGGCAGGGTCCCTTAGGCCGATGAAAGTTGATCTCATGGTTCTCGTCAGCGCCCGCATCAAATTTTGCTCACGCATCAAAAAAGTTCAACACTCATCGCTGACGAAATTCCCGCGTCAAAAAGTCCAGATATGAAATTGCCGCCTCCAAAAATCGCTGATTGATCGATCGCTGATTGGTCTCAAGTAGCGGGCGGCATAATATGCCGCCCGCTACTTTAGCTGCCTATCGCGTAGGCCAGGAATAGTCTGCGGCTAGACACGGGGCGAATGTTTTGCCTCACGCCGTACTCCGGCTTCCCGCTAACGCGTATTAAACTGTTCAGTGCATTGTGTACGTTGCCCAATATACTAGCTCAGGACAGCAATTCATCTGTACTATTTATCAATCGCTTTTGGCCGCACTGTCAGTCAAAATGATTTTTGATGAAACCTTGACATTTTAAAGGTACTGGGTAAGAGTGTAGGAGAGTACAATACAAAAGTGCTAAGTTTAATGAGGTGAAATGGTAAAAGAATTGTCAGATAATAATTAGAAGAAAGTTAAGATACCTACTTACAATAAAAGAATATGAAGGAAAGTACTTGTGAGAAGATAGAAGAAGAAGAACAAGAAGAAGAACAAGCAAGAAGAAAGAGCAGAAGAACAAATAATAAGAAGCAGACTGAAGACGAACAAAGAAAGATGTATATCGCTATATCATCAAGTTCATAATTTAATACCAGTATAATAAAACAGGGCCTTAAGTTTAAGTCAGAAACGAGACAGTATAAACGAAAATGAAATGAAATGAAGATGGTGTCACAGAAACCCAAATATCACAGAAAATCTGGAAGAAATAGTCATTGGAGTATGATATTGGTGTAAGAGCGTTACATGTATAATGTACAAGACTCGATACCCTCGACAAGTTCTATTGGTTTGTATATGAAAGATGAATTTGGATCAAAATCCCTCATTCAAATTCCAAATATGCCCGCGAGAACATGAAATCAAAGTCAGATGAAAGATGAAAGTTGATCTAAATCCCTCATCAAAATCTCAACAATGCCTGACGAGAACCATGAGATCAACTTTCATCGGCCTTAGTGGTATTTAGGTCCGGTGTGTAAAGTCAATATGGGTCAAGTTTTTGTGTGTTACGAGCCGGACTTTGCTCCGTGAAAAGTACCCCTTTAGTCTTTACTGGACATTTTGGGAACGTGAATGCAGTCCCTCCATTCCCGGAGTGGGGGGGGGGGGGGGGGGCTGTGGCAAGGTTAGAACGGATCTACCTTCGAGCTTCGTAGTGCTCAACTTGCTCCAGTTTTAGTCATACCGGGGCCTGGTAGTCTGCATTATAATATTCTTGTAAAGTAAACTTTATATGGGGATTGTATTGGGAATAGTGCATCAAACAATTTTTCAAATTTAGTACTCTGCCCTTCCTATAATTTGTGTGTCAGAGTTGGTAAGAAAATAAAAATTAGATCCTGAAAATAACTAAATATTTTGGGATAATCTGATCATTTTCGCATGTTTTAATTTCCCGTCATTAAATCCATCATTTACAATCTTTGATAACTTTAAGTTTGCTAATGCGTGCTTCTTGTATTTTCGCAGTTGAAAAAAGTATGAAATTACAAAAGTTTTTTTTTTGCCTGTTCAACTCATTACACATTCAACAATTGATGAGAAATCATTGAAAGGGGCAGCGAACATTTGCTGAGATACCATATTTTCTGATGTAGGAATTCTAAATCCTGATACTGCGCTTTTATCTCACCACCTGGTCAACAGTTGCAGATTAGCGCATAGCTTTTCGGCGGCTTGGAGCATGGGGTCAAAGGAGAGCGGCTTGATTCCACTCCTTCATTATTACCTCCCTGCTCCTTCCTAGTTTCAATTTTTGGTTGACGACCATCCTGAATCTTCCAATACTAGAAGAAAGTTGAATTTCTGACTTCAATGTATTTTACTCTCCACAGGTTTTAATATTCTGGAAACGGGCTATGAGTGTCGAACAACGATTCCGAACGAACCCTTTTTGGTTTCGCCTCCAAATCTTCCTCTCCATCGCCATGGTAACCCAGTACATCCTCCGCATCGTGATGTACGCCGTCCTCCACGAGCCCCTCAACGGCGACATCGAACTCGGCACCTGCTTCTACATCTCCTCCTACATCGTCTCCTTGTTTGTCATCGCCATCGAGCGCACCAAGTTCCTCGCCAGCCGAGTACGCGGTCACGGGTTCATCCTGCTCCTCTTCTGGTCCTTGGCGTTCCTGAACGAGAACCTGGCGTTCGTGTCATGGGGAAGTCCCCACTACTGGTGGAAGCTGGAGACGGAGTTCCACCAGACCATGTTTGGCCTGTGGGTGGCGCGTTACGTCATCACGTTTTGCCTGTTTGTTCTCGGTCTGCGAGCGCCGGGGCTGCCAAGGAAGAGCTACATGCTTATCGTCAACGAGGATGGTAGAGAGCCGGTGAGTTCTTTTCTGTTTGTATCCAAAATATTTCATGTCATGCTCATAGAAGGACTTGTTGTAGTATTTAGCAATTGTTAATGGGATTAAAGACCAGCAAGAAATATCTTGATTTGATCAACATCTTTATTTGAATTGATGTTCCCTGAAGTTTTACATGGTTAATAATTATTTACAACTAAATAAGGGTCAACCGTCATGACCAAGGTTTGAAGGGTCTTGCCCTATGTATTGTCTAGGGGAAGCTGCTAAATAAACCACTGTTTTAACGTGTATTTTGTTTAAATAGACCAACGAAATACCTCTGAGTGGGCCAGAAAACGCCTCAACGTGGGCCAACGCGATGCTCAAGGTGCGCATTGTCTGGCCCTACGTCTGGCCTAAAGGGAACTGCCTGATGCAGCTCAGGATACTGTTCTGTCTCGTCATCTTGGTAGCTGGACGTGTTATCAACGTTTTTGTTCCTGTACTCAACAAGAACATAGGTGAGTAGGCGTCTAAAAGCTGATCCAATGTTTGCTCTGGAGGCCTTTGCTCCGGGCTTCATTTTGTCCATGATATAGGGATAGGCTTAGGGTTGCAAACCTGCAAACATATTTCTTCTCTCAGTAACATAATGTGATTTACGTATTTCATATGCCTATATATTTTTATCTTTCTCTCCACGTTCTGTAATTTTTTAACCACTATGGTTCATTTTGTAGTTAGTGCTCCTAAATGTCCAATATTTTTATTATTACTGTTACGGTTGGGTATAATGTTTGGCCCAGGGTTCAATTGAGGAGTGTGTATAGCGCAGGAAAATGATCGCGGGGCAATAGCTGTCCTGCAGCCCTCTTGAGGCCAGGGTACACGTTGCGATGTGACTTTGCCTAGATCTGAAAAAAACAAAAAAACATTAAGATTAGAAATGAAGATCAAAATAACTTGCTTTTTTCCTTACTGAAGTTCTGAATGGTCATATGAATTAAAAGTCTAAATTGGCAATTATTGTGAACCTCATGTAGTATAGCTGGTCTTACAGCTACTGTTTTGAATCCTAGATTCCTCACTTTTTCTGAAATATTTTGTGTGAAAATATACAAAATAGACTGTATTCCCAATTTCGCGTTGAGAGATTCCTAATCATTGCTGTGAAAGGTTGGCAGGTACTTGTATACATAGAGAAAGGCTTGATTAACTGGGATGTTATATCTACATTATATCAGATAACAAAGACAAAAACTAAGTTGCAGGTTTTCAAGGAACTGAAAAAAGATGAGAGGCAATGGCTCAGTGGTAGAGCATTGGTCTCGTAACCGGAAGGTCCCGGGTTCAAAACCAAATCGATACACTTGTGCCCTTTGGTATGGCATTAATTCTCATTGTACCTTGTCCCTCGGGAGGACTTAAAGTTGTTAACCCCCTGGTGGCTTACTTAACCCGTTGACTACTGCATTATCTAATTCCCATAGACTTAACACAGAGACCACCAGGTTCCAGTAAGCAATAGGTTAAAAGCGTACACATACTTTCTTAGCAGTCGGGTAAAACTGTGTAGCGGTGTTTCTTTTACCTGACTGCTAAGAAAGCATAAATGCTTGTGATTAAGCAACCAGAGGACCGACGGCTTTAGGTCCTCTCTGAGAGACCTGGTAATGAGGATTAATGCCTTACCAAAGGGCACTAGCGCATCGCCTTGGTTTCAAACTCGGGTCACCGGATAAAGAGACCACTGTCTACCAACTGTGCTATCGCGCCAACCAAACCAACCAATAATACCAGCTTCTCTTTGTTGCTTTTCTTTGAATATAAGTGGATGCGCTATCCGGTACTCCAACATTTCCAGTCAGGTACATCGTGTACTACGTAGGATGCAAGCTGTTGCAGGGCGGTGGCTTTGGTAATGTATTAATATCACCCTCTTTTATCAATTGTTCTGAACTGACGATTTCATATTCAAATATATTGCATGTATCTTTATTCAGTCAAAATATTATCTACAGTATCTTTGTAAATAATTTTATTAGATATTTCATTTTAAGATAAAACCAGTAAAATGGAATAGAAGAGATAAATATTGTCATTTGTTTTTCAAATTTGGCTCCGAAACTATAATTTCTATCAGACTTTCCAGTTCTCGATCCATCGTATAATTTATATGGTAACCGAAAGTGCCTTTGCCAAATATACCCATGGCTGGTGCTGCCCTCTATGGCACAATACCGTAGTTGCGGTAGGGAGAATTGCCTAAAACTATGTCGTTCAATCCAAATTTCAAGCATAATAGAGTAAGTTATTCATACTTTGTGTGCACTGTTTTGTCCTCTGCTCTGCAGGTAGTTTGGGTCTACTGAGTAACATTCGATCTCTCCTGTGGATCCGAGTTCAGCAGAATACCACCAAAGGAATCATGGTCCGACTATTCGAACACCTCCACCAGTAAGTAACCATATTTTAGGGATTGGGTATCTTTGTCTCAGATCCTGAAACAAAATCCTGAAATTAGTTCATGCTGCAATGATAATTATAAACCTTTAGGTCAGTCAGGAATCCCATGACATTTAAAAGCCGATCGCCTGTCTGATTATCAAAATATTTATGATTGGAATTCAAAAATTCAAAGACTGTTTTTGCGATGTTTATTTATAACGCTACAGTCTATGGGGGGAATTGAATATGGTAAAACGGGTCACTCAAAGATTTTTTTACTTCTTTGAGCCACTCTATGATCATTTTGAATCACAATTTTGTTTTTCCTTTTTTTTGGAGGGGGGGGGGGGGGGTGGGGGGTGGAGGGGCTTCAATATTTATACACCAAATCACATACACTGATAACACATAGGGCAATGCCTTTAATTGTATTTCAATAAAAATATTCTGTTCTTACAAAGCACACTGCACTTTGAAAGAGCTTCAACAACTTTTCCCTCTGCCTTACCTCCGACAATCGTTGTCCATGCTTGGAGCATTTTAAGGAATAATCCTACCAGGGGGGTGTTTCACAAAGATTAAAGATCGACTGATCGATGAATGCAGAAGAAAGTCCAGTCCAATCAAATCAAATCAAATCAAAAAGATGGTTTAGAGAAATTGTTAAAGGTAAAGACCAGTATTGGAAACGCCCCAATTTCAAAAAATTAAATATGGAAGCTCTCATTAACAATCATGTGAAAGAATATGTTTTGACTAATACTTGATGATAAAAAATTTGCTGTGAAACTGCCTACTAATTCATATATTTGGTAAATTTGTTTCTCTCATGGTCTGTGAGAGATATAGGGTAGTCCCATATACACTACCGCTCAAAGGTTTTGGCATCGGTTCCGCTCCGTAAACCGCACCGAACTGTGTACGGTGAACGGCGAGGATCCGTTCACCGTACGCCCAACTTCGGTTCCTCACCGTTTGCTCGCCGTTTGCTCACCGTACGCTCACCGTTTGCTAACCGAGGAATTGCGGTTACTAACAAAAAGAAATGTGCGCGCTAAGTCTGCGAGCGCGTATCCAAAGAACTCTCAAAAGTTGCACACGCGTACGCGGAAAGTCAAGTTATTTGTTTTATTTTATCATACCGATGCGCGCTTGCCACTGACGTCACAATCAGTTTATTATTACATCACAATAGTGTAAAAGAATACTCTTTTCATTCCGAGCATAAACACACGACATAATGATACGAAAATGATTATTTACTTGATGTCATTCCCGACAGAATGATACGAAAATGATTATAAAGTTGATTTCATTGCCAAGACAATGATACGAAAATGATTATTTACTTGATTTCATTGCCGACAGAATGATACAAAAATAATTACTTAGTTATTTTTTGCCGACAGAATGGTTCAAAAATGATTATTTACTTGATGTCATTGTCGAGAGAATGATACAAAAATTATTATTTACTTGATTTCATTGACGACAAAATGATTAATTAGTTGATTTCATTGGCTAGACATTGATACGAAAATGAATGTTTACTTGATTCCATTGCCGACAGAATGATAAGAAAGTGATTCATTAAATGATGTCAATGCCGACAGAATGATACGAAAATGATTATTTACTTGATGTCATTGCTGACAGGATGATACGAAAATGATTATTTACTTGATTTCATTGCCGACAGAATGATACGAAAATGATTATTAACTTGATGTCATTGCCGACAGAATGATACGAAAATGATTATTAACTTGATGTCATTGCCGACAGAATGATACGAAAATGATTATTTACTTGATGTCATTGCCGACAGAATGATACGAAAATGATTATTTACTTGATGTCATTGCCGACAGAATGATACGAAAATGATTATTAACTTGATGTCATTGCCGACAGAATGATACGAAAATGATTATTTACTTGATGTCATTGCCGACAGAATGATACGAAAATGATTATTTACTTGATGTCATTGCCGACAGAATGATACGAAAATGATTATTTACTTGATGTCATTGCCGACAGAATGATACGAAAATGATTATTTACTTGATGTCATTGCCGACAGAATGATACGAAAATGATTATTAACTTGATGTCATTGCCGACGGAATGATACAAAAATGATTATTTACTTGATTTAATTCTTTATACATTAGCAAACGTGATTCCTAGATCTGCATGAGGCTTTATAAAATCTGTCATTGTTACGTCACAATACAGTTTTCAATGCGTGCGCGATCTTAGCTCACCACGTGCGCGCTTTTAGCTAACCGCGATTTCTCACCGTTCAGAGAAATCAGCGCGTGCGCTCTCTCTTGCTAACCGTTTGCTCACCGTATGCTCACCGTTTGCTCACCGTTTGCTAACCGAGACTTTGCGGTGAACAACAAAATCATGGAGATTAACCTCGGAGGCTAACCGAAGGACATTGCGCACCAAACCGTAACCGAACCGATGTGCCAAAACCTTTGAGCGGTAGTGTACATCTTTCTGTGTATAGTGCTCGTAACTTTACGAAGAATGGGCCAAATTTCTTATCATTTTGATGATTCCAGAACCTTGCAGATGCTAGGTGCTAGATGATCAACCTTTTCTGATCGATTTCACAACGTTTCTTTCACAATGCAATCGCATGACCATAACTTGTCTTTACCTTTAAAAGAATGCTCTTTGTTGTTGTTTTTGTCTTTAAGTTTGTCATTACGTTGGCATCTGAACCGAAAGACGGGTGAAGTTCTCAGGATGATGGACAGAGGAACAACCAGCATCAACAGTTTACTCAGGTATTATACAGTGATTTTCATCTACATTTGCCTCTCTCCACCCGGGTGAAGTAAATGGGTCCCCGGTAGGAAGAAATTCATTGATTGCTCATGCTGCCTTATCGCGTAAACCACTCTAAAGCAGGGGTATTAGATAGTGATTTACATCTACATTTGCCACTCTCCACCCAGGTGAAGTAAATGGGTCCCCGGTAGGAAGAAATTCATTGAATGCTCATGCTGCCTTATCGCGTAAACCACTCTAAAACCGGGGTATAAGTAAAATTTTAGGGCCCTCATGGGGAATATTATTAATTAATGATAAGGCTACCCTGCATAAAAAAAGACTTATTATTATTATTATGATTCATTTAAGACACTGTAAACTGTATTGTAAAAATCAGCGCAGCAAAGAGTAACAACTTTTTCTGACAAACAAATGGCAAGAGCATGTGTAGAAAAAACTAACAGTACATAACATAGGCCCTAAGCATACACACATATATCTGTGTTACAAGAAAGAGAAATGATCCTTTGAGAGCCAGAAAGATATTCAGTCATTCAAAAATTAAAAAGTTAATGACCCATTGGCATTGGCTGGAATAAAACGGCTGGTTCAAATTATTGAATACTCGTTATATATTTCAGCCGTCTCTGAACCGATTTTGATCAAACAAAGATGATTTTGTCATTTAATTTGTATGTTCTTTCAAATTTGACACATTATCTCACAAAAAAAAATTATTTTGTGTAGCACCCTCTGCAACAAAACTCAACTATCCCTTTAATTTTCTTTGGCGTGGCAGTGTTTCGAAGCATTTTACTACCAACATCATACAAGATACTTCAAAAATCTGCAAATTTGTTTCTTGTATACAGCTACATCGTCTTCAACATCTTACCAACAATCGCTGATATTGTTATTGCTGTGGTCTACTTCATCAGTGCTTTCAACGCATGGTTCGGCCTTATCGTGTTTGTGGCTATGACCTTCTTTATCGGTAAATTATTTTATGGATACCTCATGTAGAACATAGCTACATGTATAAAGCTATTCTTTCATTTTCGGTAGATAAAAAGACATACTTAGTAACCAGTTTATCATTAACCTATTTTTGTTTTAAAGGAAAAGTTCTTTTAATTTAACCAAAATTGGAGAGACAACTTGAAGTCATCATTTCATCAAGGACATACAGTTAGTATTAGGGTTGGAATTATTTCTTTAGGTTACATTTAGGGTTAGGATAAGGTATAATGTTTGGTTGTGGCTTGTCGTTGAAAATTTTGAAAGTTTGTGTGGGACATTGGCCATGGAGCAATTGCATTTACAGTACGTGTCGTAAAACCCCAGGGCCCAGCGATATCTTTATTCTACAGGATGCCATGAAAGCTCGCTCTGCTATTATCTGGATTGCTTTTAATAGTAAGATGTTTCCATACACAAACAAGTAGGTAGGCATTGTGTTTGGATGATACATGTACAGTACATGATTAATCGTTTAGTTTCGGTTTTAATGCTGTTGCAAGAGGCTATTAATTAGATTTCATTACATCCTTTTCCTCCAGGTGTTATCACTGATAAGCTTTCACATGGAATTTAAAGATAAAGATCAGTTCTGGTCATGCGATTGCATTGTGAAAGAAACGTTGTGGAAACGATCAGAAAAGGTTGATCATCTAGCATATAAGTATTGGTGTGTATTGCAAGGTTCTGGAATCATCAAAATGAAAAGAAATTTGGCCCAGTCTTGGTAAAGTTACAAGCACCGTACACAGAAAGATGTATACGGGACTACGCACACATGCGCGACATTTGCGTTTTATCTATCACATCCCAATAGATAAACTAATTTAGCAAATATATCAATTAGTAGGCGGTTTCCCCGGCAAATTTGTTATCATCATGTATTAGTCAAAACATATTCTTTCACATTCTTTTCATTTTTTTTTAATTGTGGTGTTTCCAATACTGGTCTTTTCTTTAAAAAGGAGACTCCAATCCATGTAAATATTTCCCATTCAATATTTAAAGGAACAAATTACAAACGGATATTATGCTAATGTTGTGTCAAAGTGTCGTATAGTGGTTCATTCCCTTGACCGTCAATCAGAGGGTTGAGGGTTCCAATCCCAGCCTGGCACTAACATCCTTTGGCAAGACATTTTTCCATGTTTGCCACTCTCCACCCAGATGTATAAATGGGTACCTGGCAATTGCTGGGGTTATAATAAGTGCAGGGCCCTCAGGAAGAACAACATCGTAGCTGATTGGGCTCAATGGGTAAACATAATTATTATTATTACCAATGTTTTTGGTTCTGCGCTAGTAAATGTGTATTACGATCTATTCAGAATATCTGGGACCTGACATTTTCTCCTGCAGCAATTATTTGTAATACTTTATTTTTCAAAGGTGTAGGATTAGGGTGAGAGTTGCAGTTGGGTTTAGATTACTGTAGTGGAAGGGTTATAATGTTGGGTCCAGGTTTGAAATGTAGAAAAATTGATGTTGCCCAAAACATCGCGCTCGCAATAGAGCCAACGTACGTGTCACTCCTTGTTGTCCCCATCGACCATGAATTGATTCTCGACTAGTCTTGCGTAGTTTCTCAGGACCTAAGAGTTGTAGGAAACTCTCTCCCATCACCTCCCATCACCCATCAATACAGTCCTCAGTTTCTCTCTGTCAACTAGCCATCATCTAGAGTATTTACTTTTGTTTTCCAGTTGTCACCATTATTGTTACCGAGTGGAGGACAAAATTCCGACGAGAGATGAACTTGAAGGACAATAAGATGAGACAGAAAGCCATAGACTCTTTGCTCAATTTTGAAACGGTGAGTAGAAGTTCTTTTTTTGTGTCTAGTCTTAAGTTCATTTTATTTCATTTTATTTATTTTCATATTTCTCATGTTACATATACATTTCAAAATGTAAGTTTTTTTTGGTGTGATACAATAACAATCAATAATACATAATAAATAACATAAAGATAAGTGGTCAATATAGAGTACTGATTTAACTGAGAGAAATATGATGGGACCTACATGAAAGCAAGCTTGTAAAGCTGTAGGCCCCAGTGAAATAGTTTGTGGTAATGAGTGGAGGACGGATATGAATCGTGACCAGTCCAAATGAATACAAAAATAAAAAGGGAAATAATAAAGAAACATGCGGTGGTGCTGTTTATATTGTCCCTCTCTTTCCTACAATGTAGACAAAAGTACACCTACTTATATCTTCTAAAGCTTCCTCCACATATATCACAACAAATGCAATAAAACATGTTAACAATAACAAGTTACAATAACTGTTATTAGCTACTGAAATCATGATATTTGATTTGCTGAGAGCTAATTTGTCATAAAAATCTAGCATTTGTTACTGATACCAAGTTTTATGAAACAGGGCCCATGCAGGACAAAATAAGCGAATTGCGCTTCATATTTCTTACAACTTGCAGATATATGATGTAATTAAAGTTAGTACACATATGACTGTTATACATGTACTTTTCATCTCCTCTTGCCATCCATTTCCAAAACAATATAATACCATTATTTTCTGGGTCATTTGTGAATGGATCTTATGGTATTTTGGAGTGTATACATTACTTTAATTATGAATTTTTCAAGATGAGCTTGATATAAGTTAGAGGGTTTATGAGGTGAAAAATGAAAATATTTATCTGACCTTTTAAATCTTGCGATGTAAAGCGTGAATTTGAGTCCATTATTTGAATGTACAGGTATGTTGTAATTCAATAATTTGAATAAATGCCAGAGTTATATTTAAACAAAATATATATTCAAGCCCGTGGTATCGGCTCCTTTGGAATAAATCCAATTGAAGATTTTAGCTTACCTGTAGATACCCCTGCGAAAGTGTAGAATTGTTTGCGTTTGGCTCATTCTTCAATGCTCCATTTAAACAATCTTAAAGGATTTCAAGAATATAATTTCAATGCCGTTGTATATCCCGTAACAATCTTTGTTGGATAACGTAATACTGTTGTTCAGATATCTCAGTAGGTAATGGACATAGCTATTTAAATTGCATAAGTTTCAAAAAATTCATAAGGTTTGAATCGCACAAGGTTTTAAAATTGCATAGGGTTTTAAAATTGCATACGGTTTAAACTGCATAGGGATTTTAATTGAATTAAGTTTTGAAATTGTGTCCATTCCATTCATGTATAAGACATAAGTTTAGAAATATCTTTACCTTGCCCTTTACATAGAAGATTTATTTTAGTGCTTTGCGTATTCTCATGATTACCACTGTTTCTTGTTTTATTTCTTAGGTAAAATACTACAACAATGAGGCATTTGAGGTCAATATCTATGATGAATGCATCACAGACTATCAGGTAAGCTTTTCTTGGTGTCATAGTCTTCAAAAGTTATCCTATTTCTAAACGATAAAAACGAATTTCTGATTGACCATCTGCTTAGTGACACACATAGATTTAGTTGTTGTTATCATGGTCATTGGTATAAATTATGATTATTATTACTATGTTTGCGACTCCCAAAAGATTGTAACATTCAGTAATCTTTCCAGCAAAGATTAACAGACAGTGTCTCAGATTTTCTGTGATGTTTTAACCAATCTTTATGCAAGAAAAGGATAAGGTAAGAATTCTTAGTAGAGTTTTGTGTCAATTCGGTATATAAAAGACATATCTGCTTTAATAATCGAGGCCTGGCTGTTGGCTCTCGGGGACGTTACATCCTGCCATGACCCATCAGCGCGCCGCCCATCCAGGTGTGCGTCGGGGTCATGGCAGGATGTGCACGTCCCCTTGAGCTTATATAACAGCCAGGCCTCTCATAGCGGTCTCATATTATTATCGTTATTAATGTTATTGTCGTTATTATCATCATTATCATCATTATCATCATCATCATCCTCATTATAATGTCTATTATGTCATCGTACAGGTGAGTGAGTGGAAGTCTACCGCATCGCTGTCCATACTGAACTCAGCCCAGAACCTTGTCATCAACGCCGGTCTCCTGGTAGGATGCTTGCTCTGTGCTCATATCGTCTACGAAGGAAGACTCACAGTAAGTCTATATCCATTGAGTGATTTCAAGTTGGGTGTTTAGGGCTGGTGGTAGTGTTTAATAACTGTAAATACTGTAAATGCACTGGTAAATAGGTTTATTGCCATTTGGTCTACAAATGGTTCGTCTACTACCCAAGTGGTCTATTCCATCTGGTCTACACCCAGCCTAAATTAGACTGAATGAGCAATAGGCCAAATTATTGGAGATTAGTATACAATTAATACACAGCAGTGAGGGCATTAGTAAGAATTACCTACACAAGGTACCTTGTGTGGGTAATTTTATCAATGCCCGAAAAAACTGATGTGTATTATTTGTTTTATAAGATTATGTTTTATTTGTTTTATAAAATGATGTTTTATATCATGATTTATTTATTTATTTATTTATTTATTTATTTAAAAATATTTATACAGGATAACAATATCAACCAAGGCTGTTTTTCATATTGGTCCTGTATATAATACAAACAATATATATAAACTATCAGTGAATACAAATATCATTGAAATACAAATATCATCGAAATACAAATATCATTAAAATATGCAAAACATGAATAGATTCCATGGATATTAAATAATATAACATTTTGTAACATAACCAGTGAATAGACACATGGATTATTGGATTTACATTCATAGATTTACCCAGGATCACAAAAAGAATTATCTAAAACAAAGTAAGAAAAAACAAAAAACAAACAAACTTGTATTTATTAAAGTGGGTAAAAAGATATATACAAACATCCATGGATATATTGGTTATTTAGAACATTAATGAAAGTACAATCTTTTATAAAGGTATTTAAATGAAGAAATAGATGTTGAATTCTGTAAGTTAATAGGTAATGAGTTCCAGATAATTCCTCCTGAGTACATAAGACTGTTCTTAAAGCATTCTAGATTAGGTTTTGGTAATATTACATTTGTTTTGTCAGCGGCTCTAGTATTTAAGTTATGTCTATCGCAGACCATTTCTATAGCATTACACAGATGTGTTGATGCAATACCATGTACAGATTTATACATTAAAACAGCTAAAAAATAATTTCTCCTTTCGTCAAATGATTGCCATTTCATTAATTTTATTAAATCATCACCTCTAACATTTTCATAGTCATAGTTGGATGTAATTATACGTGCTGCTCTCTTTTGTAATCTTAAAAGTAACTCTTTATTTATCCTTGAGCAATTTCCCCAGACTGTGTATGAGTAGTCAATACATGGTAGAATGATTGTATTATACATGAGCTTTAAGGATTTGACATCTAAATATTGGGACATATTACGCAATGAGAACAGTTTCATAGAAATCAATCTGGTAAGTCTTTTAACATGGATATCCCAAGTAAGGTGTTCATCAATTTCCACCCCTGGATATTTAAAATTATGAACCTGTTCCATTTTCGTTCCATCCATGTATATGTTCAAATTATATGACTTACGTGTACTTAAAAGCGTAATTTTAGTCTTTTCAGCATTAACTTTTAAATTATTCTGCGTATACCATCTATATATTGAATGAACATCATTTTGTAACAATATGGTTAAATCATTAATCTTCTTATGAGAAGAATATATAACAACATCATCAGCAAACATATTACAGGTACATGTCTGCAAAGACTGAGCTATATCATTTATAAAAAGTAAAAATAATAAAGGTCCGAGGACACTCCCTTGAGGTATTCCATTAGATAATGTTTTTGAGTTTGAAAGTATACCATGACAGAAAACCATTTGTCTCCTTTCAAACAAATAACTACTAAACCATTCAAGCTGTTCATCCTTTATACCATAACATTGTTGTTTCTTAAGTAATACTTCATGGTCAATTGAATCAAAACATTTGGAAATATCTTAAAAGCACGCAGCTACTAATTCTTTCTTATTAAAAGATTCTAGCCAATCATCTATAGTTCTATGAATACATGTACCGGTATTGGTTGAATGGTTGGGTAGGAAAGCCGATTGATCAATAGAAATCAAGTCATTCATGCAAAGATAAGTCAATAATTGTTTTTGAATGAGTTTCTCTAAAATTTTAATTACATGGCAGGTTACAGATATTGGTCTATAGTTGGTTGGATCATCTTTTTTCCCTTTACCTTTATAAATCGGTGTTACTTTGGATATTTTCCAATCAGACGGAACTGAGCCATTTCTTAAACTTGCATTATATAGTAAAACCAATGGTTTAGATAAAACTGATGCTCCAATACAAAGCAATTTAGAATCTACATTAAATATGTCAAGATTACTTACATTTCCTAATTTGCATAACAATTCATTAACAACACTTTCCTTAAGTCTTTGAAATTCAAAACTATAAATACATTCAGGATGTTTCCAGCTAAAATCATCATTTTTAGGCTTATTCGTTTTTCCAACTGACGCAAAAAAATCGTTCAATTTATCTGCATTTAATTCATTAGGCAATACATCGTTTTTAGGTTTCCTACCAGTGATCTTATTCAGCTCACGCCATATTTTCTTACTATCTTTTTTACAATCTCGAATAACATCCTTGGTATAATCCCTCTTATTATCACGTCTTAATTTAGTAATACGGTTTCTTAAGCATTTATAGTCTTTTTTCATAGCTGGGTCAATATCAGATTTCCTCTTTAAAAAATCTCTTTTATAAATCAATTGGACTAATTCTTTTGAAATCCAGGGACAATATCTTTTTTTCATATGCATAGTTTTAAGAGGTGCATGTTTATCACATACCTCAGTAAAAGTAGATTTCCATTTAAACCATTTTTCATCAATATTATACTTATCATCTTGAAAATCAAGATTACTGGTATCAAAACTTCTTTCTAAGTCCTGTAAACAATCATCTCTATCAAATCGTTGATAATCACGAAATATAACCTCTTTAAGTTTGTTATGTTAAGTCATTGAAAAATTTATACATGTATAGATGAGATAATGATCACTTACTGAAATCTTTGCAACATTGGTGAGAGTATGTCTTTCAGGTATCGTGGTTAAAATATGATCTAAACATTTTGAAGAATTGCTTGTAACCCTTGTAGGCTTCAACACTAATTGTGTTATGAGAAATAGATTTTCAATCAAATTAATTGGATTATTACATAAATTATGATCTAAGACGTAATCATAATTAAGATCACCTAATATAATGAGTTCCTTATTTTCTTGTGACACCTTTTCCAATACATCCAAGAGATTATTAAAATATGATACATCAGCATTCGGTGGTCTATATATACAAGACATCAATACTTTTTCGTGATTAAAAAACATTTCAAACCAAATACCTTCCAATGAATTACTTATTAAATCATGTCGCAATGTGCATGGAATAGATTTTAAGATATAAACACAGACACCACCACCTCTTTTCTTGTTCATAGTCTTTGGTCTATCCTTACGAATTATTACATAATTGTCTATAAAAACATCATTATCATTTATCAGATCATGTAGCCATGTCTCTGAAATACATAGAACATCAAATTTTATTTTTATAAGTAATAATCGAATCTCCTCTATTTTATCTAATAAACTCCTAACATTTAAATACCCGACTTTAAGGCCATTATGTTTAGATAATTTAAAGTTACATTTGGAATATTCATTACTATGTTTATGATTGGTGGTATGATGAACATTGTTGGAAACATCATTAGCAGTTATTATGGAAACACATTTATCAATATCATATTCATTCTCCTCTTGAGCAGTTACAGAGTGGCCATGATGGAATGTGGCGCTCTCTTCTTGGCCTATGGTTCATATATAACAGTTTTTTTATCTTGTGACCATATTGGATACAGTTTCTGCACTGCAAAGGTGCACCATGTCGGCAGCTTAATGCATTGTGGTTTGGTTCTCCACAGTACTCACATCCTGGTCCTTTAAGTACCGAGGCATATGTAGGGTAGGGCTGGAGCTCTATTCCACGACCTAAGTCTGTCGATCTGTGCCAAGGTGCTTGACGTTGATGACTTGGTGGGATGAGAGGATCTATATATGGCGGTCCCATGAGTTGATTTTGTGCGGGATAGATGGATCCATTGGCATAGGTAGTTCCATTCATGGTGGGGTATATGGAGTCTACGCGCTGTCTTCTCCAAGGTTGACTGGGTGGAGGCTGGCCCATTGGTGGTCGGAAAGATGGGTTCAGGGGGCCTTGAGCAGAGGTTCCAGGCAAGTACTGATGCGGTGGTCTCCTAAGTTGGCTGGGTGGAAGCCGCAGTTGAGCCATTAATGGTTGGGGAGGTGGGCCTTGATGTGTCTGGACCGATCCAGAGATGGATGGAAATACAGGTCCACGCGGGTCGAATTGCTTTGGTCTCTGTGGTTGACGGGGAGGAGGTATTCGTGTTCCCGCTGTCATGGAGGAAGTTCTGGGGCTTGAAGATTTTTGGTTAACATTCTCATTCTGAACAGGGGGAGGGTGGGCGGGTCGTGAAGATGGCTTATCTAGGAGGGCATTAACTGCATGTTTAAGTTCCTTGATATCTGAAGCTAGTTGATCTAGGCGTTGTGGGGTGCATCTACATTTCATGCATAGTGGTTCTCCAGGTGGTGATTGCAGGCCACATAATTGACATACCAATGGGTATGATGGTGGCATTGGGCTTGCAGGTCCAATACTGGAATTTATCTCTGAGTTCACACTATCGTTCAAAAAAGACGACTCTTTGTCCTGTGTTTGAGGGTCAACATGTTGTAATATGAAATGGAGTCCAATTTCAATATTTAAATTCGGGCATATTATGCTTAGTTCACCAAGATAGAAGTCATTCACGTCTATTTCATCTGGAACGGTTAATCCCCGATGTAGTAGATTAATAGCATACAAAATTGAGGTTTCAGTGATATTCTTTGGTAGTCTATAACGAAAGTTGTCGGTTCCCAGTTCACCTTTATACTTGTTTGTCGTCAGCTTAGCCATGAAGACTATACATCGATTGTCATATGTGGGAATGTAGTATAATTTATGGCTTCGATCTTAAATTCAAAGACAACCTATACGACGTTCAAAAGTACTTACATGATGAAAAATTCTCCCTCTCAAAGTTTAAAATACTCCTTCTGATGTCAGTGTTGTGATATCGTCAGATTAAAATCAGTTTAGTTCATGGAATTCGTATAAATTGCACGGAAGATTCTCAAAAATTCGCGGTAGATAGCGCCCTCCTTAGCTCAATTAATCAATCAATGAATATTGAACTGTTCCTTCCCAGGCCACCTGCACCGTCTTTTGCTTCTTTGTCGCAGATGAATACATGCTGTAAGCCAAGTTTCTCAGTGATGGGAGACTTGAATAAGAATTTACAACGGTTTTGGACGGATGAAAGCAGGGCTTTGTAAGCAAGCTTCTTTAAAAAAAATTTTGGAGTATACTTTCTGAGGAACAGAGAGTCTTTTGTCCAGTTATGATTCAATCATGCAAGCTAACAAATTTTGATTAATTTTTCTTAATAGGGTAGGGGTGTGGATAGACAAAACAGTTCATGCAGGTGTAACAGTCACATTTCATGCAGAGTTGTTGAAGAAAGTCGTAATTCCCATACTATATTTCTTGGTGGAAGCAAAGGCCATTGGACCGTCAACAATAGTATAGTATTAATGACTGCTTTGAGAGAAATAGATGTTTTTATACGCTCAAGGGAAGGTTACAATTGTGCTATTACCCGAGGCGTGCCGAGGGCAAAAGCCCAATTGTAACCTTCCCGAGAGCGTATAAAAACAACTATTTCTCGAATATTAAAGCAGTCATTAATACTTTTATATGCCGAAAAAAAAGGAAAAAAAAAAGAAAAGAAAAAAAAAAAAAAAACTTTTGTCGAAGATGGGATTCTGATATTTATACAGGGTGGCACATATCACCAATTTGGTGGTCTTCCATGAGGCCCTGTCTGGCAATAATAAACAAATAACAGCATAAAAAACAAAATAGATAAATACACAAGCATATAAACAGGTAAAATACAAATGAATTGGTATCCCCTTGAAATAACTGATCATTCAAGAATCATCCTTGATCATTTACAAGAAATAGGTGAATGGAATTTTCAAATTAAATACAATTTTTAAAAACGTTCATTTAATAATCTGATAAAGCTTAATGCACGGGATACCAAAATTGTTATATACATATTTACATTCAATTGCTCTTTAACTAATTCACTTAGGTTGTTAACAAGATAGCTGAAAAAGGATACATTGCATGTATGAATACGTGATATAACGATAACCATGTCAACCAAATTTCATAATATTGCAAATAGGGAAAAAAATGGTTACCTTTGCACGAAACCACCAAAAGTTCACTTACACGTCATCTACAGATAACAGGGCTTTTAGAGCGTGTTTAAAACTGTTCAAAGTAGGTGATATTTTGACAGGACTTTTAAGTTAGTTCCATACTCTAATTCCAGAAATTAGAGGACTATTTTTATAAGTGTCCGTCCTAAATTTGGGTACACACAATGCATCCCTTACAGCATGTCTTGTGTTGTGATCATGTAGTGAACTAACATGATGTAAATCTTATTTTAAGTATGTTGGTGCCATGTCATGCATTGATTTATACATCATCACTGCACGTCCAAACTGGAAACGTGTCTGAATAGGCATCCATCCTAAGCGACTAAACATATCATTTGAAGATACTTCAAATCCTTCTCCCAGCACAACAAGTGCAGCTCGTTTTTGAACCTTTTGTAATTTAATTGTTACTCTTTGAAATCGCTCAGACCACACAGAGGAACGATAATCAAAATGAGGAAGTACGATGGCATTATACAGAAGTTTTAGAAATCTTGTTGGAACATAACTTTTGGCTCGCTTAATTACACTGATATTTCTTTGAGCAGTTTTAATAACTTTTTCCACATGCTCTGTCCAACGTAACTCCTCATCATCATCATCTTAAATTACTATTAGCCTAAATGGTCAATAGACCAAATGATAAGTAGAAGAAATGATTATTACCATATGGGTATAGACTAATTGGGTAGTAGATGAACTGGTTGTAGACCAAACGACAATACACTGGTTAATATACATTTGTCATTCCCTCTCATTGTCCTATATCTTCAGGCCGGAGACTATGTACTGTTCTCATCTTACATCATGCAGCTGTACAGCCCTCTCAACTTCTTTGGTACCTACTACAGGTGAGCATCAAGGTCACATTGGGGTCATTGGGTTCAAAGGTCACCTTGGGGTTGATGGGGTTCAGAGGTCTCTTCGGGGTCGGTGTTTCAGAGATCACATTGGGGTTGATGGGTTCAGAGAACACATTGGAGCTGGTGGGTTCAGAGGTCACATTGGGGTCGGTGGGTTCAGAGGTTCCTTGGGGTCGCTGGGTTCAATGGTCACCTTGGGGTTGATGGGTTCAGAGGTCACATTGGGGTCTTTTAAGGCCACCTGTCTATAGTGGCCGTGAATGTTCTCTTGCTTGAGAAGGAAATGTGTGGTAGAACCTGTCTAGAAAGGCCACCTTTCTACAGAGGCTACTTTTTCTGTTTTGCTTGGATGGCCTTAGTAGACAGGTTTTACTGTATATAATTAACTTCATAGAAAAAATGTAAAGCGTAATTTTTTTCTGTAATCTCTTTCATCTGGAAGAAATTATGATCCATCTGTCTTTTATCTTTTCTACTTTCAGAATGATACAGCAAGCCTTCATTGACATGGAAAATATGATTGATCTTTTGGAAGAGAAACAAGAGGTTAGTTTTTGTGTCAAAACCATTGAAATGAAATGTTATATGAACATGCCCCATCTCCAAAGTGTTCAGAATCAGGGTTCTTTGCAACGCCTCAGAAATCCTCATTTTTCCAAATTTGCGAACATCCCATTACAATGTGTGTTGTAAAAAAAACGTTTTAATGGAATGTCGGCAAACATGGACCTGAAATGATTTGTTTGATGCTGCCAGTAGTCTCACATTGATTCTGACAGACTTCAGGCAAAATGGGCTTGATTGTATGGTAAATATCCTTCCTCTGTTTTCTTCAGAGGAGCTCAATTTCGATTTTTTTTTTTTTCTTTTTTTTTTCTGTTTTATTTATGTATTTTATATAATTTTTGCCAAAGCTATCTCTAAATTTCCAAAGCTAAATTGCTAATAACAATTGACTGTCATATCTGTGTTATTTTATGTACCCATCTAGATCACAGATGACCCTGACGCTAAGGATCTTATCGTAAGCAAAGGAAAAGTGGAGTTTGATAATGTCTCCTTCTACTACAACGAACAGTAAGTATCGTACCAGAGGGGTGTTTCACAAAGATCCTGAGTCAAACTTAACTCTAAGTTGGACTTAAATTTATGGAGAGCCATTTGTAGCCGTAAAATAAAATATATTCAAAAGTAAAATATAAAGTATTTTAGACTTTGTATAAATTCCACATCAAGAACCTGAAATCTCCTACATGTATAGAAAATATGAATGATTTGAATCAACATTTTATGCCTTTTAAAACAGCTTTTACAAAATATTTTCATAGCTGCTAACGGCTTTCCATAATTGTTAAGTCCAACTTAGAGATAACTTCAATAATAATAATAATAATAATAATAATAATAATAATAATAGCCTAATAGTCCACTCCAAATTTTATTAAACCGAAACGGAAATTCTTTTTGCCCAATTGATCGTGAGCCCGGCAGCCACTGAGCAGCGCCAGATCGACGTTGCTCTATCCCTTATTGTTGAACGCCAAACAAGGTAGCAACAACTCCCATCTTTTAACGTCTTTTGGTATGACGCGGCCGGGGTTCGAACCCACGACCTCCTGCAGGCCTGATAAAAACCCGATTTAAATCGGTTTCCCGATTTTTTCTATTTTTCCCGATTTTTTCCCGATTTTTTTTTCTTCCCGATTTAAAAAAAAAAAAAAAAAAAAAATGTTTTTTTTTTTTTTTTTTTTAATATTTTTTTTTTTTACCAGATTTTTTTTCCCTTCCCTATTTTATCCTGATTTTCCCGATTCCCCCCTTATTTTCTCTATTCTTCCCTATTTTGCCCTATTTTTTCCCCCAATTTTCTTACTCGAAAGGGGGGAATGTTGTTAGATGCCATTTTTTTCCCCCGCGAATCCTCTTTTTTTTTTTTACTCAAGGGGGGCGTGGTTGAGGGGAAAACAAAAAACCTATTTTTTTTTTAGTGCTCACTATCACCCCTGCTCCTGGTTGTGAGGCGGACGCTCTACTCACTGAGCCAACACTCAACTTAGGATCTTTGTGAAACACCCCCCAGATCCTTGTTTGCACATGAGAGGAGAGTTAAATACACTTCACGTTTCTGTATCCTGTGTATCACAGATAAGCGAGTATGCAGAGCACCATTGTTGCACTTTATATATAGATGCCTTTTTTTCTCACATGCCATTCATTTACACTAAGTGATTTTTCTTCATTTATTGACAGTTAAAAGTAAACTTTATTATAACTCACTTTCTTAGCTTAAAGACACTCAGTAGTTAGCTCTCATGGGGAATTCAACACTGTTCGGGTGTTTGTCCAATAAGAGGTGTTGTCAATCACCAGGATTAGCCTTCAGTTTTATGACCAGCAGTTCTTATGTAACGTACTGCGGTTTCCATCCATTCCCCCACATGGTAAAGTCATTATCTCACTTTTCCCTCACCCAGTCACCCGAAGACTCTCTTTGAGAGACGAGGGGGTATTTTTTTATTGGCCTCCGGGTTCGCTGTGTGCAGACCGTAGTACCTGTACACACATTAATGATTTGTATCCACCAAGTCTGGTGTCAGCAAATTATGGCCTTCTGCACATGGAAACTGATGAGCGACTCCCTTTAAGGTTATCATATTAAATCACTAGTCCGCTTATTGAATACATTTACAAATTCTTTTCTTTGTTTCTTTTTCTTGTCTGCAGGAAGCCTATCTTGAGAAATGTTTCATTTACGGTTGAACCGGGCCAAGTACTAGCTATTGTAAGTAAACCAAGCATATATGTCAAAAAATATGCGTGCTATAAATGTGCCGATAAAGATAAGTGTTAAGATAATCCAGGAGGCGCGATGGCTCAGAGGAGGTCCTAGGTTGGAAACCCAAGTCAATGTGCTCGTGCCCTTTGGTAAGGCACTTATCCTCATTACAAAGTCCTTCAGAGAGGACTTTTAGCCGTCAGTTCTCTGGTTGCTTTTTTACAAGCATGTACATTTTTTCTTTAATAGCAGTCTGCTAAAACAATCATTAAACATCAAGCTGGGTGACCTTTACCCTAATATTACAAAAAAGGAGGTTTAAAGATTGGGGGGGGGGGAGCAAGATGGTCCTTCTCAAGACCCCACCCATGGAATGATCATTCGCTGGAAGATTTTGCACACCCTAAAAATTGTGTAAAGAATAAGTGTAGATCGTCAATTTCATTTGAGAATGGTTAATTTTCTATATCAATTTCATTTATATAAATCAAATTTACAGATGCACATTAAACCAGAAAGGTGCCAGCTGTCAAGACGAAGTCTTTCATCGACCTTTGTTCAGCCAATAATAGCCTTGCAAGACTAATTAAAGCCTCTAAAGTGTTGGGGGCCCCAAATTCGCCAACAATTTGATGACAAATTTCACTTAAATTGTATCATAATGTGAAAGAGGATGTCATTTAAGACACACTTTTAATTAAATTTTAGCATCAAATTTCTTGGGCTCCCAACATTTAGAGGGACTTTAAGTGTTTTTAATTATGTTATCTTATATTTCTGATGAGCAAATTTATATGTTGAGCAATAGTGTTTTTGTGTCATTCCTTTACCGGAATTGTTTATTGAACATTGTCAAATTATCCTTCTCCATCCTACTGTGTGACGTAGGTTGGTCCGTCTGGAGCTGGTAAAAGTACAATCATCAGACTGCTGTTCAGGTTCTACGAGGTACATGGTGGTCATATCAGATTAGATGGCCAGGACATCAGTAAGGTAAGATCTTAATCCTAATCTTAATCCTAATCTTAGTCATGATAGGACCAGGGGGAGAGGGGGATTTGGGGTCGGTGACTGTGAGTAAAGTGTACAGTCATCAGACTGCTCTTCAGGTTCAATGAGGTACATGGTGGTCATATCAGATTAGATGGCCAGGACATCAGTAAGGTAATATCTTGATCCTAATCTTAATCCTAATCCAAGTCCTGGAAGACCCAGGGGAGAGGGGAGTTGGGGTCGGTGACTGTGAGTAAAGTGTACAGTCATCAGATTGCTCTTCAGGTTCCATGAGGTACATGGTGGTCATATCAGATTAGATGGCCAGGACATCAGTAAGGTAATATCTTGATCCTAATCTTAATCCTAATCCAAGTCCTGGAAGACCCAGGGGAGAGGGGGGTTGGGGTTGGTGACTGTAAGAGTTCAATCTCTTCAGGTTCTATAGGTTCTGCGAGGCACAAGGGGGTTGCATCATTACCGTAGTAATGAAATATTTCACTCACTATTTATATGATGTTGCTAGCCTGACTTTACGACATTTCATGCAACATATAATTTATATCTGCAGGTAGCACAAAGTTCCCTGAGGAAAGTTATTGGTGTGGTTCCACAAGACACGGTCCTTTTCAATAATGATATCAGGTTAGTATGATTTCACCATTATGTACATGTACATGTATGCGTGGTCACAAATATGTTTACCATCCACCTCAAAATCACCAAAAAGTCACATAGTTTGATCAGGACTGTCACATTTTTGTTTTCAGCTTTTTTTGGAAGAGTATACTTTTTTGCTATGTAATTTAAAATCGAGAAGCATAAAACAATCCAAAAGTGGTGTTATGACAGTATTTTATTGAGCTACATGTATGTTTTTCTGATTTTGAGTTTGATGTAGGAGTTTTGATTTATTTACAACCCTTGCTACTGGTGTCATTTCAATCTGCAATAACTTGTAAACTGAGTACCAAGCTATTCCATTGGTTCCTGGGACCTGTTTCACAAAGCCTTTTTTCAATGATTAATTACAAAAAACTGTCATTTGTCACTGTTGATAAGTTTTGTGAAATGCCCCCCCCCCCCCCCTGGAAGAAATAAGAACAGGATGTGCTGAAATCTGAGGATCCCCTCTCAGAAATTCTTATAAAGTTTTAATCTTCCTTTTGTCACCTTGCACAATACCTTGGGAGTTAGATTGCTTAAAGGCCATCTGTACTAGTTTGGCAAGGAGGGATTAGACCACCCGGGAAGGTCACTGACAGGTGGCTATCTCATCAACTCAGCTCTCAATTAACATAAGAAAAAGAGGATCATGGGGGACCAATGGTCACTGATTAGGCATTGTTTTCTACATCGAGGGAGCAAGTAGCTACAAGTAGTACAGTGGGCCTTTAAACAGACTTACTGTAAACACCTTTTTCTCTAGAGTAATATTCTATGGGACTGGACATTCTTCTCTTCTTTAATTGAGTTACGAGCGTCCAGTTGTGTTTAAAGCTGAGAATCTCCTCTTTCAGAATTATCCCCAAAGTCTTTTCTGGCGACTTCTTCAGTTGTTTTGTGACCGTGCTGGGTCACATATGCCTTCACAGTGAATGGTCAGTGAGTAGTTACACTCTCCAGTGAATGGAGATGGTGCACATTTTGTGAACACTCGCAGTCTAGTGCACAGTATTATGTCTGTCACACTCAAAACATACGCTCCCTTCATCCAAAAGTGAGAGTCAGGATGTGAATTTTGTTCATTTTCCAAAAAGAAAGAAAGAAAGAAAGATGATTCCAAATATACTTTTTTACAAATTATATAATACAAATCATTTAGAGGTTTGATTAGTTTTCACATATTTTTAATGTGACGAAACCACTCAAGAGATGAAGAAAAAAAATCACAGCAAATACCATTTTCCCAACTTTTCCTGATACTGCAAATTGTGACTCAGTCCAGGTTTAGCTAAAGAGGTGTTATTTGTAATAACATCCTTAAATGATTATAAAACTTCATTGTGATTTCCTTAATTTAAGAATTGTAATGTATTTCGCTGCTCCCATTCCAGGTATAATATCGGGTATGGCAAAACGCAATGTTCAACAGAAGAGGTGGAGGAAGCAGCGAGAGCAGCCGACATACATACACGGATCGAGTCTTTCCCTGAAGGTGAGCGTAGCTAGGTTTATGACTTTGTTTAAGTTTCAGTATAAGGTCAGATTCATTTATAATTATGCATGAAGTCTGAAATCCATCAGTATGCAGAATTAACTGCAGAGCTCTAGAGTTTATTTCAAAATGCAAAAAATTCCAGTACTCTATTTTGTCTTAGAGCACACGTCTTTTGTTGATGTTTGTTAGGTTATGCTACTGTGGTAGTTGAGAGAAAATATCTTTGCTTTGATGCTTCCAAAACTTTGTATAATACACAAATATTCTAATATATATGATTCATAGTCAACCTTTTTTAAAGCCCGTCTGCACTAGTTTGGCCAGGGGGGATTAGACCTCCCTGCAAGGTCACTGACAGGTGGTTATCTCATCAAATCAGCTCTCAATTAATATAAGAAAAAGAGCATCATGGGGGACCAACAGGCATCGATTAGGCAATGTTTGCTATATAGAGGGCGCAAGTAGCTATAAGTAGGGTAGTGGGGCTTTAATAACCTCTAGAGTGTTTTTCAAAATGCAAAGTTCCACTACTCAATGTTGTATTTGAACACGCGTCTTCAATTTATGCTTTGTCAGGTTATGGTACTGTGGTAGGTGAGAGGGGATTGAAGCTGAGTGGCGGAGAGAAGCAACGAGTAGCCATCGCCAGGACCATACTGAAAGCACCAGATTTTGTTTTACTTGATGAGGTAAGCATATGATCTATATGGTATCCTTGATATGTTATATTGTAAAACAACATCTGAGGAATTAACACTTCAACAAGCTCTGCTTCTAGTTAGTTCCTCTTTTCTTGTGCTATTTCTATTATATTTGTCGTTCATTGCATATATTCTTGTACTATACTTATTCATTGTATTATGTTTTGCATAAGAAATAAAATCATTTGAAATAAAACATGCTCAAGAACGTCCAAATCCAGAAGGTACATCCTGAAAGCACCAGACTATGTTTTACTTGATGAGGTAAGCATTTTGATTGATGTACATGTACCTTGATATCATGAAATGTCTTCAAGAACGTAAAATCTAATTTTTCAAAAACAGAATATTAATCCTGGTGATTGAAAACACCAGTTATTTGATAAACACCCAAATGGTGTCAAAATTCCCCATTACAGCCCTCTCCTATGCGTCTTTCAGTTAAAGAGAAGGTTGAGTCCTGGGAAGAGGTGAAAAATAATTTGTGAGTGTTATCATTGTTATTATGCAAGGGTGGAAGAGCATCTGATAAAACATGCTCCTTGAAAAGCATGGCTCTTCAAATGCCTTAAAGGCCCACTGCACTTCTGGTAGCTACTTGCGCCCTCTATATAACAAACAATGCCTAATCGGTGCCCATTGGTCCCCCATGATCCTCTTTTTCTTATGTTAACTGAGAGCTGAGTTGATGAGATAACCACCTGTCCAGTGACCTTGCAGAGCGGTCTAATCCCTCCTGTAAACTACGGCAGATAAGCTTTAATATTCTAAATATGGCATGTAACATCGTAAAAATCTGGATGGATTCTCAGCCAGGTGTTCGTGTAGTCCCATATACATCCTTCTGTGTATAGTGCTTGTAAAACTACCAAGACTTGGCCAAATTTCTTATCATTTTAAAGATTCCAGAACCTTGCAATACACACAAATACTTATATGCTAGATGATCAACAATTTCTGATCGATTCCACATCGTTTCTTTCACAATGCAATCACATGACCAGAACTCAACTCTATCTTTAACAATCATCAGTTTTTTAAAGGTGCATCTGTTTCTGACACTTGCTCTAATATCCAAATTGTACATGCTCCCACAGGCCACGTCAGCCCTCGACACCAAGACAGAACGTAACATCCAAGCGTCATTAGCAAACATCTGTCAAGGCAGGACAACCATCGTTGTTGCTCATCGGCTGTCCACCATCATCAACGCCGATCAAATCTTGGTGCTGCAGGACGGCATCATCGTAGAAAAAGGAAGGTGGGTAAAATTGACTGATGACCACTGCATTATACAGTGCGTCCCAGAAAAAACAAAACCGAGAATTATCAATGTTTTTTTCATAACTTAATCACAATTATAATTAATAAATGACAAATATTTGTAAAGCTTAATTCCTCCTCTTTCATTTCATGCAGTTCATATGATGCATATTTCATGCATGAGTGATTAAAAACAATTTGAAGAGAGGGTACCAAAAAGTCATTTGGAAAACAGTATCTGAATTTCGAAGAGAAAATCATATTTCTAGAAAGTTCATTTTCTGCCCTTTCATATGACACCTCAATCATGTGTCATTCGTTAATTATAATCGTGATTAAGTTATGACAAAACATCTATACTTCTCGGTTTTGTTTTTTACCGGGGCACACTGTAGTGTCCTTTGTCAAGACATTATTCTGGCTTAGCCACTCTTCACCCAGGTGATGAAAGTGGGTTACCAATATGAAGAAGTTACTTGAATGCTTGAGAACCCTATCAGAGTAGCTCGGCTCAGCTTCAGCAACCAAAGCTAGAGAGCTTTCAAAAATGTGACGAAAATTGTGTTCATGCCCTTGTTCCATTTCATCATGTGTTTGGCAAAGTGGTGTGAATGAATGCATGGATAATGACTTTGTATTTCATGAAAAACACATTTCAAAGTTTTAACTATTTCCCTGATTTTACTACTTCAGTCATAAAGTTAGAAATCTGTCCAAAATGTAATAGCCTATTGATATTTTGTTAGTGCTCAGGAAAAAGGAAAGAATAGATGCATGAGCTGATGTCAATTTTGAGAAAAACGCATTCCAAAGTGTTGACCGTTCTTCGACTCCGTCTGTGTAATACATTAGTCTGCATATCATCAAAATAGTTAAGAGTGATAGATTATTAGGCGTACTTCATTAATCAATACTTTCAAAACACTGCTTTACACTAACTCTCTTTGAGGGTGGTCCAGAACGAACTGTGCAAGAATTTTGAAATTTTGGGGTTAGCACTTGTCTTTTGGGGCCCATTTGTCCCGGTATCTTTTAGTGTCAAGCCCTGCTTGAAATAAAAAAAAATGATCCAAAATGTTTGTTTTTTATATGACAGGCATGAACAGCTGTTGGGATTGGATGGCATTTACGCTGATATGTGGCAGCAGCAGCTTCAAGCAGAGGAGGAAGCAGTTGCGAAAGGGAGCAGCGAAACCCTTGATGAGCCAAAGTAGAAGATGCCAGACAGAATCTAAGACTTGTAATCGCAATCAGTGTGTGTGTTATTGGATTTTTACAGACATGTATCAATCAGATATGATTATTTACGTCTGTGGACCGGCCTTTAACGTCACCGTCCGAAAGACGTGACTCAGTTTCAAACCTGCGTCCTCGGCTGAATCAGTTTGTAACTTCCATTGTTAGCTGGATTACAGGCGCACGCCACAACGCCCAGTCTTCATTTCTTTGGCTTTAATAATCAGAAAATTACCTGAAATGGAGCAGCAAAAGTCCTGATGTGCCAAAATAGAAGACTCCAGACAGAAATCTAAGACTTGTATTCACAGTTGGTTTTCATTTCTTTGGCTTTAATAATCAGAAAATTCCTTGAAGTTATATTGCAAATCTTTTCTCTTGATGCATATATGTTTTTTTCTTCAGGGAAAGAGTGTGTGGGTGATGTTTCTTCTATGCTATTTCTATTTATTGCAAGTTGTACTATTAAGTGGTTTCGAGGTATGAAGAGTTTCGGAAGTATCCGCACGTTCTGTGAAGACATTTTGTCACGCATGGGCTTTTAGGCTGGCAATATTGTGGCTTCTGAATTGGTTTGGTTGAATTTCAGATGAGCCTTAGAACAGTACATGTGTAAAATAACATGATTGTAATGATTGCAATGATTGCTTGTATATATATGTTACATGTGAGGACTCTGATAAGTTAGTTGTTTACAGTGCGCACCATCTGAAGATACCGAGCTAGCACTGCATTTACATAACACCCAATTGGGTCAAGTGCGTTATTTGTTCTATACAATAGCGACATATGAAAATCAAAACGAATGAAAGTCTAGGTGTAACGTTAGAGTCTACAAGAGTTAGACTTAGGATAGAGTTATGTTGGTTCTAGAAAATGAAAAGAGAAGACCTTGCTACTTGCTCTACGCCTACACTGCCTGGATCTAGCGTTTTGACCAATCACAATGTTTATAAATACTTGAGCTATTTTATAACTCTCTTTATATGCCACACAAATAATCTCACTGTGCAGCTTGTATCTATCATGTGGTAGATACACATAAGGCTTTAAGGTTTTTTCACTGTTTCCAGCACAAGATTAATCTATACAGGTGTTGGAAGTGTTGTCATGGAACTAATTAAGACTGTCAATGGGAAATTATGCAAAGCTATTGTGTTGCACAAGGCAATCCTTCCAGCAGTTAGTGTCTATTGTTTGTGCAAAAATGCATGAGTGGCAAACAGGTGACAGTGCAGAAATGTGAAGAAAGTAGCCAAAGTGTTAAGCCAATTAAAAGCAACTGTACAGACATCAACCCCCTGACTTCTAAATTCTTGTTATTGTTTTGCTATAATGTTCAGTTTTCATATTATAATTGTCTAGTAAAGTGAATACAGAACTTTGTAAAAGCTATATTATCTATAGTGACTAAAATACTATTCAAATAACAGTTTATATACAACAGGCCCACATCACCTCAACAAAGAAAGAGGCACTGATAAAATTAAGACCAGGGTATTTCAATATTATCAATATTATTTATTTTGTTTATAGTAAATGTGTTAATATATCTGCATTTACGCCCATATTGATTTTGTGTTCTCAGGGTATCGGGGCCATATTCAATTCAATACTTGAATTATGTTTATTGTCGGGATTTTTACTTTAATAGCATTGAGCTTCAGGAAGTAAACTGAATCAGGTCTTATTTATATCATATCTAAGAATCTGACTTTTGAGAAACCAACTGAGTGGCAAAATATCTACTCAGTGACATATTCCCATTTTTCTGACATAAGTATTGAATGGAATACAGGCCTTGGACTGTTTCTACTTCATCTAGAGTGAATACAAGTAATAGTTATAACATATTTTTTTACATAGGTATTTTCATGAACGCAAAAAGGCATAGGAGCCGAGAGTAGTGAGTTTCTTCATTTGTATTAAAGGCACACTGTCCTACTTGTAGCTACTTGCTCCCTCTATATAGAAAACTTCCCAAATCGGTGCCTGTTGGTCCATGATCCTCTTTTTCTTATGTTAAATGAGAGCTGAGTTAATGAGATAGCCACCTGTCACAGTGACCTCTATGGCTTACTGGGTGGTCTAATCCCTTCTTGCTGAAGTAGTAAAGCCTCCCTTTAACTCACATCTAAGAAGACCACAACTATAGCACAGAGCAGTGGTCTTTATTATGTATTCTTGTGTGCAGTGTTACTAATTGTAGGCTAATTAAAGTGCATCTCCTTCTAGCTTATTATTAAAAACATGTACATGTATATTTCCTGTCATTGTTACAAGTTTCCAAATTCACCTTTAATTATTTACAAGATGTGAAGTTAATTTGCGAGGTGTGTTTTGCTCTCTTAGGGTGTGTGTAAATGTAGTTGATTACAAATCACCATTTAGTCCCATAGGAAATAATATTTGAACATGCGGTCTAATATTTGCTATTCTGTAGCTTGCAACTGTTAAAAACAGTAGTAAAAATGACAGATAGTAATCCGTATTGTAGATGAATACTTGTATGCAAGTGCGATTCGTTATTTTGCACAATATCATATGTTCCTTTTATTTATATATGTATGTATTCTTCTTTGTTTAGGGGGAGGGGGGGGGGGGGGGGGGGGAGGAGTGTGAGATCAAGATGAAATAATATTTGGACCTTGTATTTGAGGATAAATTGATTCATGTATGTTTATATAAATATGTTATTGATACATACAGTAATACATTATTTTTTATTACAGATTATAGTACCACGCTAATGTACTATCCATAAAAAATGTGTTTGCTTGTGTGTTTTCAAATTAAATACGATTTTTCCCCATGAAATTAAATCTTTGTGCAATTTCTAATGTGATTCTGTCTTTAATATACAGCTCACATAAATATTTCTGATTTGGGAAATAGGCCCGAAGTTACAAATCGCGTCTCCATCAGCTCGAGAAATTAGCTCAAGATGTTTTGCTCAGCGTTCGCGCATAGTGTGAGTCTTTGGGCTGGTGAAGACGCAAATTAGCGGGTTATTTGGCAATCTCGTGCTGATGAAGACAGGTATTATATCATAGCTGTCGCTGTTGCTGATGCAATACGACAATATGTAGAATGGGTTCACAGGTTGAAGAAAAATATTTTCTTTTCACTGACTGTGAAGAAGAAAGAACTTATTTTCAATTTCCATCGCCAATCAGATGAACCTTATCTGTGATTCAAGAATAAGCGAGTTCGTAATTAGGATTTGCGCATGGGCAGATAAAGGTCATACGTTCCCAATAGTAAAACCAGCAGGACGAATGCTGGTATCAGGTTCATGAAAGTTATGTAATCATTACTCTCTTATGCACCGACAGTACATTTATCTGATACACAGGTGGAAGTATTCTTCTCAAGAGGCAAACAAAAGGTATTCATGAAGCACCTCGATCACTTCGGCAGTGATTATTCTAAAGTGCACAAGTGGGACGTTTTCATCGTGTAAAAGATCTGTGGATATTTGGGGGTCATGCGTTCCTAAGCTATTTACGAACTGGCGTATTGCTCTCCTGCTGTACTTGTTAGCCCCCCGTTTTACTCATGATACAATAACTGCCGTACTAAAGAATGTGTCAAAAGGAATATACAGTAAACGATGCTTTTGTGACCACTTGCATAGAAAGACCACCTGTCTATAAAGAGCACATTTATTTGTTCCCTTGAGAATTATTTCCTCTTCACTTGTGTACTAAAGGAACCTGGGTATAAAGACCACCTGCCTATGAAGATCTCTATTGTCTCTTGAGAGGTCTTTATTTACTTGTTTTAACTTTTTTTTTCTCGTTCATGTATGTAATGGCAACTTTGAATTCAGAATTTCTTTCTTTATCAGATTAGTTTGCATGCTTCTACAGTCCTCAATTTCATACTAAATCCCAAGTTATTTCTTTTGTTTATTCAAGATCTCGTCACTTCAAGAAAAAATTGCCTAAGTAATACTACTTATTCATTTTTTTTTTCCATTTCACTTGATTTAGGCACCTCATTTTCATTAAAAACACAGTTTTAAGATTTGGACATTGACAAAAGGGCGAAAGTATTAAGTGGTATTCTCATAGAAAAGGCCTGATTAAGGCAAATATCTTGATTGAAAATAACACACAACTTTGGTAACTATTTTATTAACCTGATGGTTTTTCATGAAAAAAAGATTGAGCTTTCATCGTTTGTAAATTTTGGTCTTATCTTGAACGTCAAAATGTTTTAGCTGATGAGCTGGAATATGCAAGGCAGCTGGTAGTGTAGTAGAGTAAACTTTTTAGCAAAGGTGACAATGGAATGTGTGTTTTTGTACAATTGTGTCCGAGGTTATGAAGCAAAAATAAATCAAGATGTTGAATCAAAGTTACAGAATTGGTCGAAATGTGTTTACTCATTTCTGCATCGTACATGTACTTTACTTTGACTGTCTTTTATAGATGATTTAAGCACTCATTATAAATATGTAATGTTAGCATTTTTTTGTACTAGATTGTGATAATTATGACATATTATTTGTTGTATTTAAGTAGTCCTTAAAGTTTAAGGAATCAATCGTCTATTAATGTGTGAGTTTTTTTAAATGCCACTATTATCACAAAGTAGAATTGGAAGTTGAAAATTCATAAGCATAAAATTGTGTTTTGTTTTAGTTGTATTTACCTTGTTATGCACATACAAATTGTCCTATTATGCGCTTTATAAATTAATCTTTCTTCTTTTTCTTATTCCACAGCGACTTTACTCCTTTAGTGTTTTGTCAGTATTATTAACCCCAGTTTAGAATACCCTTTAAACTACCTCTGCCAGGATCTGTCCCTGTTAATTTACGATTAAGTAATTGAAATGTAATGCAAGGTATGCTCAGGTTGTGGTGCTTCACATTAAACTATGTTTACGTTTCCCGTCTTCACAACGATGACCCTGTGATTTTAATTAACACTTTTTGTTAATTCTTCAAAGATTAAGTTTAATGAAAATAGTGATGTTCCAATAATGGAAAAGAATAAACTCTTGGTTTATTGACATCCAATCTTGATTAAATATTTTATATGAATACTCACTAAAAAAATGAAACAAAACACCAATGTCATTGCTCTTTTTGCATGTTTTATTACCATGTATCCTGAGCTAATATATATATAAATATATACATTCATAAAAAGTACTAAAACATGTTCTCTCTTTGAGCATGGTGAAAGAATTTTCCCCAAACAAAAATCGAAGAAAGAAGTTCAGCAGCTAATGTGTTGCCATGCTTAGAACTGAGAATATTTGGAAAGTTGAGTGTAAAACTTTAAGCCAAGTTTGGAAATAACTTTTTAGAACAAGAAAAGAATATTGGTGGGATATAAATTATAAGGAAAACAATAGTAAGGGAAAGCGACTCCAAGAGTTGGAGAAGTAGGCATGTAGACAGAATGGCAGATACAAATGGAAAGAAAGAGAAAGTGGAGTAGAGAGAGAGAGAGAGAGATATTGGTAGAGAAAAAGACAAAGAGAGAGAGAGAAATTGGTAGAGAGGAAGAGACAGAGTGAAGGGGGGGGGGGGGGGGGGGAGGGAGAAAGAGAATACATGTATCGGTATGAATTGAATTTAGAGAAGAAAAAAAAGGATAAAACCTAGAATGACAACTTTTCAAATATCTTAAAAACTAGGAAAGGGGAAATATCAATCTGAACTCAAAACAAGTCAACCAAAAATCTTTTTATAACACGTTCCAACCAAAAGTTATAAAACAGAACTTAAAGTAAAAAAAAAATGAACATTTTATTTAGACTGAGGGACAATAGGGTGCATGTTTGCTTCAGTATTTTGATATCTTAAAAATTCACACATTTAGCATATATGTAAAAAAGTGGCTTGTAAAAAAAAACTACTTTCATGGATCGTGTTTCAAAAAAGTTTATTTGCTAAAAAAAGACCCAATTTACACCTGTACATGTAATACTTATTGATGGTTAAACATCGACTAAGAAAAGTCAATAGATTTTACGGGCTTATCCGAAGATCACAACAGTATTTAATTGCAAAAATCCAGTGATTTTTCTTTACTAATTTCAACAAACTTCTTTAACTCAATCAAATGCAGGTGAAGTAAAAAGTTCAACAAATCAATATTTGTTCCCTTTGTCAACATTAAAAACACACCCTTGTCTAGTAAATTTGAAAAAAATATCTAATTACAGCATTGTTATTTATAATCTGTGCTCTCATAATTTGTTGTTAATTTTGTACATTTACACTGATAAATATGCTTATTTACAAACAGGCATTGCCTCAACATACAAGACCACTCTTGCAAAAGATTTGGTTGAAAAAAAACGTGGGTTAGCACGTTCATTTCGACCATAAAACACTCATATACCAAGTAGAACAACTACCTTCAATGGCAAGAAAAAATATTGAAGGTTGTTTTTATAGTAAGAAAAAGTAATTGAAAGAATTTGTGCAACTCAAGTTTAGAACAAATCTAAATGAAGAAATACAACTCAAAGTATGAAAAACTCTTTCAAAACAAGGAAAATATTCTATGAATTGGAAAATTTGTAATTGCATTATTTTACTTCAAAAGAGATCAAGTAAGAAACCGAAAATCAACTTTTGATTCGAACAAAAAAGCAATCACAGAATACCAAATTAAGAATTTGTGCAAAAATCACATGGAATTCAAAACAAAAAGAATTAATACATAGTAAAATGAAGATGATAATCCTTTCATATCAACTCATATATTACGAAAGTGAAGCTTTTAAAAAAGACAACATTGTTGTTGTTCTCCTTTTCAATGCTTTAAGAAAGAAAATGCTCCTCAAATCTTGATCTTGAACAGCGCCACCTTGAGTCAGGATCGATACACTTTCGACCCAGTCACCTCTCCTGACACTCCATGTTGTAAACTTTTAGAAAGCTTTTTATGAGAAGAAAGCTCTGTAATCAAATTTCAGCTCGCTTTTAAAAAGCAAACTGGAAACAAAACAAATAAAGTTCTGATCACAAATGTTCTGATCATAAGTCCTTGTCAAATAATCTTCCTTTTGTCTTGCTATCGATGCGTCGATCGCGTCGATCGTGTCGACTGGAAGCGGAACCACCAGAGCGTCATGGGAAGGTTTTGACATCCCATGTACGTGACGCGGAGTTCATGTGGAGTAAGGAAGGGAAGCATATCACAGGGTGCTCCAAAAAGAGTTGTGTTGGCAGCGTTTTGAGAGCTCTCGTAGAGGATGGGCGTCGAGGAAAGAGTGCCTTCGTAACCCTGTAAAATGAGAAGAAGCAATTGCAATAAGAAGAAAATGTACCATAAGATTCAAGTTTTATTTTCAATTTGAAATACAACAAAAAATACCTTTTTTGTATTCTTTTTGTCTAACATGCAGTGTAAAATTCATGTTAATAAGAGATGAATAAATACAGTAGTATTGTGTTAATTTTAATGGATTTTATGACTTTTCTTCAGTCCTGAGAAGTAAAACTTTGAGCTATAAAGCCGTGTAAAAGAATCTGAATCTGATTCTGAAAAATATTACGGCTCAACACTCCTGGTTGAGTAGAACAAATCAGACTGGGTGTGCACAAGAAACATTAATACAAATATCAAAGAAGACTTGAATGTTAAGGTCTGATATTTGTCTGAGTGCTGTTATTTCTGTAGTCTAAAAAAATAGATTGATGAAATCGACATCTGTTTAACTTGCTTTCATATATTATTGCATTACATTACGTACAGACTACTCTAGGGAGACAAGAAAAGCGATCTTAATTGGCAGCTCGTTTAAAATTACTGGTTGTTTCATTACACTTGAAGTGGTTTCTATAAAGAAACACTATAAAAAGGGGAAATAAAATATGAAGTCTTTCATTATAAGGCCTAAAAATGATGTTCTATTGCCCTTTAGGTGCCAAAACATGGGTCGGTGGATCGGAAATCCTTTTTTTTCCCTCCTTCTTTGGACTGATGTTTCTCAGTTTCGAATGCTTTCATATTTTGTTTTCTCTAAGCAACAGTAAAAAAAACCAAAAAAACTGTTTTATAAAGCCAACTATAGATTTCAAGATTTGAGGGTCGGTTGCAAAGGGCAATACAACATTTTTTTTTAAAGGCCTAATCAAAAGTGGTGACTAAAGTGGGTTTTATTGAATTGTACTGATGCAGCTAGGACAGAAGTACGAAGATAAGTCTAATTTTCCTCACCCTATGGATTTCGTCAACACACAACGTCGTATGATTAGAGTTCATCCATCGATTCGTTAACTCGCTGTTCCATGAGTACTCCAGACTCCCTCCGCTGGTGAATACCACAACATTCTCATGATGGGGGGTGTCGGACCTAAGCTGAAGAGCATCTACCAGCCTACCGGAGAAGCTTTGGTCAGCGATGATGTAGATGTGCCGCGCGTTGCAGTCCGAGATGTCTTCTAAGAATTCTGAGACTGTGTACTGCTCGTCTACGTTTGCCTGTTGGTTTAATACATAATGAGTTATTAATGGTTCACATTTAATAAATGTTATAGCTTATTTATGGTATATATTACTAAAACATTAATATTACCCTACTAATAGAATAAGCAAGGACATAGGGAGGAATTTGTATCATCTACCTAATTACGATTTCTTGTCTGTAACTCTGAATATCTTTATATCTATCAATCAGTTACTGATGGCATATATACTTTTCCCTAACTGTTTCTCTACCCTCAGATCCCTGCACTTTGTGTAGGTGATGAAGTTCAAAATATCTCCTATTTAGCTTGATTTACAGCCTCGGTTACTGCAGCAGACACTGGATAGTAATTAGTCATGATTAAAAGGATAGAGATATTCATTCTCATATGTTGTGTTCAAGGCATTGACCAGATATGGCCTGGTGTTAAAACAACACGTAGTAACTCACTGAATGGCAGTAGGTGTTGCAAATTATACTACTTTCTGTGTCAAAGATTGTTCTGACTTGTATTTCATTCATATACTGATCTCACAGCTAATCTCAATACCTTGAGTTACAGCATAATTGCACATAAAAGGTGATGTGGTCCAGTGGATAAGTCTCTGGACTTTAAACCACTGGTTGCCGGGTTCAAATCTCTGTTGCAACGCTAATGTCCTTTAGGAAGATATCAATCTAGAATTGTCACACTCCATCTAGATGAGTTAAATGGGTACCTGGTGGTAATTGAAAAGCTCGAGCGCCGTAATGGCAGTCATGCTAAAAGCCAGGGTAATAATAATGGCCGGAGCACAAGGAGTGGCATTGTGCCAGACATGAGCACTATACAGTCAAACCTGTCTATAGCGACCACCCAAGTGAAACGCCAAACGTGGTCTTTGTAGACAGGTTCCTTTAGTACATGTTTCAATGAGAAACCATTTTCAAGGGAAACAAAAAATGTGAACTTTGTAGACAGGTTCCTTTAGTACATGTTTCAATGGGAAAACATTTTCAAGGAAAACAAAAAATGTGGTCTTTGTAGACAGGTGGTCACTAAAACAGGTTTGACTGCAGACTTCAATATTATTCTTATTATTAAAATATATCCAACTGCTTTTCAGATATATTACTCACTATGCCATCTTGGTTTGTATCCCAGAGAAGCATCGTCCCATCCGCTAGGGTGGGACTATTGAGATAGATGACGAGGCTCTCTACGCAGTACGGCGTTCTACAGAGTGTACTCAGATGGCTCTGGATCGCCATTTTGTGTGTTGCAGGGTAGGTGTGTCTCGATCCCTCTTCATCAATACCTTCTGTTGGAAGACAGAAATAAATGAATAAACATTAGCTTATTTATTTGCTTAGATTACATCTCATAAAAAAATACTCATTACAGTTACATGTATTCAAACTTTGGCTAAACACCAATTCCTTCATCTGGGGATCTGGAGTGCCATTTTCTTGTCTTTTTTAAAAGGAGGGGGAGGGGGAGGATGATGAGTCCAAATTTTGGGGTTTAGACCCCTAGCAGTGTAAGACCCTGAGTGAACAGTTCAAGAAAGAGGTGTTGCTGAAACACTTTTGAATTGGGCCCCAATTTTCTCAACATAACAGAAAAAACAAATGTTTTCTGTGATTCATAGATTTGCAGACAATGATACATTGTACATCATATTGTACAATGATACATTGTACAATATGATGTGCCTCCTCCCCACCCTACCCCTTCTTTGTCCCTTCCACAGGGTTCTTTCTTTACAAAATGTCATCATATATATTCACAAATAACATACAAGTATTCTAACAAATCATATCCATATAATGGCAAAACAATGATAAGAACCATCGTGGTCCAAAACTTGGCGCCAGAGACATACAAATTATGACAAAATGGATATTTAAACATGATATTAGAATATACAGAGTGATCAATTTCATGATGTCATGATGCCAACACTCTCAAAATATTTTCCAAAATGGAACCACTTCTTTATCAAAGTCTTATCATTGAGATTCATCTGATGTATCTATTGTACTGATGTACAGCACATAACATGTTGAAAAATGAAGGTAGTTTCAGTGCTTAATAAGATACTAATAGCTAATCCACAAAAAAAGAAGGAAAAAAGAAAGAAAAGAGATTTAAGGAAATGGAAAAAAGAAAGACATTGAAAACGCATTTTCATCTGATGTTGCATACCTAATACACTGCTGGTATCAGCAAAAAATGTTTTGATGTTTGGTCTTCTGAATCCATTTTTCCTGAGGACAGAATACATGTCTCGCACATTGTCTGCCGACGACTGGAGACTAGTCTGTCTGTTCCAGCCTCCTGAGATGAGTACTGCTTGATCGCAGATCTCGTAGACCTTACATCTTGCTTTAACCTGTATAGAGAGGGAGAGAATGAGGGGAAGAAGTTCTTTTTACTGAATGACTGAAGGGCACTGGTCTTTTTTAAGTTGTGGGTGAGAGCAATTGACCCCCCCCCCCCCTGAATCAAGTTTCTCAGAGATTAAGATGGGGGGGGGGGGGGCAGAGAGAGAGAGAGAGAGAGGAGGGAGGGGGGGGGAGCTCTCACCCAGAATAACTTACTTCTTGCTTTCACCTGTATTGTATAGATTCTTCCACAATGTATGATGGTCTGTTTATAATAAAGTAGAGGCATTTATTGGCCTTCAGTAGGGGAGAGAAAGAGAGGGAGAGAGGGAGAGAAAAGGGGAGCAATGGAAAGAGATTTGGAGAGGGAGAAGGAGAAAACAGATACATAGGTAGATGTTTAGAGGTAAAGAGAGAGAAAGAGAGAGAAAGAGAGAGAAAAATGTGTGTTTTAAAATACACTTTTATGAAAGGGATCAAAGAGAGGGCAAGATGGTTGGTCATAGTCTAATACAAAAAAACACCCTCTGAATGCCAAAATCATTGTCAATACATTTATGAAATGGACCATAATTTCCAAATTTATCATCAATACCAGGAAATGTTTGAGAAGAGATGAGGTTCAATCATTTTATTCATGTTCCATTTACCCCCTTCCCCTTTTTCTTTCTTTCTTGTTTCCTTTCTTTCTTTTTTTCCATTGTATTCCTTTTTTGTCAGATGATGGGGGAGGGTGTACACTCTAGTGCCTCAATAGAAACACAACTAATTCTCGTCACAGATATCTTCCTAATCACAGTAACATTCTACCTTCAAAGATGGCACTTCACATCGTCTTGTGTTCTTATTGAGCTCACAGTTTGTTGAGTAGTTGGCTGCATCACTGCGATATGTCGGGCAAGCCCCGAATCCTAGAATAGCGTCATCTCGACACACAAGATGCTGCTCTCTTGTCTGCATAATGCAAAGAATATTAGAAGGAAAGAAAAGAATCCAGAGTAAATAATCCACATTCTGCTAAAGATCATCACTGCAATTATATAATGAATAACCGATTAACTTACGTAGACCGAACACACTCAATTTATTTCGACAGGGCCTAAATGAATGGATGCTAGATTTTGATGTATAAACTTTTGGTGTAAACGGGGAGGGGGGAGGGATGGTAACAATCGTATTCATAATGTGTTATAGAGGGTTTGGGAGGGGGTTGTAGATAGTGCGTTTGTAATATTATATTTTTGTAATATTTTGTGTTTTATTTCTATGTTTGATTATTTCTGGACCTCTAGGAAGAACAGAGCCATTTTAATAATGGCTCTGAATAGAGCTTTCCAGCCGTTTTTTAATTCTTGATTTGTATTATTTATAAATTGTATTCTTGTATGTATTGAATTTTTATACGGAAAATAAAACCAAACCAAACCAAACAACTGTTGGGTAAAATATTTGCCCAACAATGACGGGAATAAAATGTATGTATCCAATCAAACTTTTGGCAAATACCCAACTCGGGTAATGTCTTCTTTATTTTTTGTCGTTGCTCACTCAATAAGTAGTAAAGCGATCAAGATTGTGCAAAACATTACTCAAGTCGGGCAAACAGTAATTGCCTAAATTTAGCTGGTTGTTCACATATTAATTACCCTCATGTTCAGTAATTTTTATTTACTATTACTTTTTAACAATATACCTCAAGCATTTGCCGAAAGAACAAAATTTACAAACAACTTCTGTCCATTTATGTTTCATGAGCAAATATCCGAAGACGGGATTAGATCGCACAACTTTCACAATTTCAAAATTATTCTTATACTTGATGATGGCAAATTTTGAATTTCACAAACTATTTATATCTTCACTGAAAACATTTTAAGTATAAGAGGAGTATATACAAGGACAGAGTCCAAACAACATTTTGTTTACACGACCTTTAATGTTTTGAAATATCGTGTAAGGAAACCCTTTGATGTGGATTAATATATTCCATTACAAAGTGTTTCTTAATATTCATCACATTGAACAGACTTTAAATGATCTTTAAATAGAAAACAAAATGTTGAACTACCCTCCAGGGAAACCAGAACATGGCACAATATCCTCCAATATAAACCGTGAACTTTCGCTCAACCTATCGCTTTCTAAAAACATTTACCTCATCACCCAGAAAAAACTTGTCGGAAGGAGAATATTGTGTATGTATGTATGCATGGGAACGACTCGTAGCCAGAAATTGCATTCCAAATTTAAAATGATACCTAAATAATTGAGGCAGTTCGGCTGAAATAACCCCGAGATCTCTCGGCTTCTTGTAGGAGCCCAGCTTTGACGGCTCGGCGGCGGAAAACATCAAAGGCGCGCAGAAAATGTTTCATAGGGGGCATAAAATTACCAGTTTGTATGTGAGACGGACATAAACACGTTCGTGAGCAGACGACAGGACAGTTTTGCGTTTGTTTTACGAGGTAGCATTTAGATAGATGGGACTATTGGCGTGCTATTAAGAGATCGCTATTTAGCGCTAAATGTTGTTTGATTTCGCCCGAATCAGACCAAAAGTAAAGGACCGAAAAGATCGGAATATAAATAGAGAGATCATGCAGTTCCGTGGTATGCGGGTGATGGAAGCGCGAGATAGCTCCGATGGAATCTCTTTTTTTAATTTCACAGTTCGACGAATAGATGCACCTGATTTGACAAAATAAAGTTTTACAACTTAGGAAGAAATCTTCCTTTTTATGGGCAATTCCGATGAACATCACAAACCCTATTTGCCTTTAAAGTCTCCAAACTATGTTGAAAAAGAAATACAAGTATATTTATGATGGAGAAGGATTCAGTTGAAATGCATTACGTCTCAAACCAATACAATGGCAGAGCGCACTTCCAGGCGAAACAAAAAATACATCCATTTCCAATAGACGTATAAATGCTATTCTGACATTTCATAAAAAGGCGCCTTTCAATGGGAAGAAAGAGACTATAGAATTCGTAACAGTTGGCTTTTTGTGTCTTTGATAGAGGAGAATAATAGAGGTTAAACAGTCCTTTTTCCTAACACCCTTTAAAGTGCGTCGATCGCTAACGTAGCTATTAGAATAGCTGTATGTCGAGTCGGCCTATTGGTAGGAGAAACATCAAAGAGCGAGCCGACAGTCTCGGCGGTTCGTTCTCTTTGATCTCTGCTCACCGCTGTTTTGTTACTTCGCTTTCCTCTTCTGCTATTTAAACTGCCCTTTCTTTACAATATCCATGCTCAATTGATTCGGGACAATACAGAATTGCATTACTACTATTCACATTGAAGCAATGAACAAATGCGATCCGGCCTGCGCCCCATTATTTTCGCAATTTTCTGCAAGGGAAACACAGAGAACAATGCGAGGGAGGACAAGAAGAGACTGCGAGAGAAGATGTCGGTGAGTATATACCGCTATCAGTTCATGCCCTGAATGCAAAAATTGATCTCGAAGCTGGATACCAACACCCAGGGACACTCCCTAACCCTCTGGGTATTAATCCAAAAGATCATGAAACTATTGGCGTTTTTTTTTTAAGGGACCTTGACACTTATCGACCCTCGCCTCAAACGCAAGACCTGCCAATTTTGCCAACTTCAAGAAACTCGTGCTTGCTTCGTGAAAGAGTCAATCTTTAATAAATAGATGAACCCCTAGGACAGACCTTCAATGTCTTTCTCAGAAGCACGCCGACATTAAAAATCCAATTAAATATTTAAATGTGTAATAAGGAATTTAAGCAGCCTTGAAGTGTGCCGAAACCCTCTCCGACTATTATCATTTCTTACACGAATCTTCCCCAACTCCACCCCACCTGAGTTCCATTAAGCCCATTTCATTTTCTTTATTACCAAATTTTGTTGGTAACAGTTAGCATTTCAACTTCATGTATATAACATCTTTATTTTCTTTACGAGTAGACTTCTGAAGATATCAATGTTTCATATAACTTTGCATCTTAAATTAAATAACACATCGTCATTATTAATTGAAGCAATTATAGCATCATTATGTTCCTTTTCATAAATTATACCAGTTCCGCATGTGAAAACGGGAAACTGGAATAAACTTTGAGGTACAAGGTAGAAAGACCACGGACCATTCGTGGCTCCTTTTCATGAAATGACATCCATTTGCAGATGTCATTAACCCCAACACAATCAAACAAACTGAAAATATTAGCCAAAAGAATATTATTAAACATATAAAGGGGGAAAGATACAGGGAGAAAAAAAGAGATCAAAATATCCAAGGAAGATGCGGCAGATTACTTAATTATTTTGTAACGGAAATTTTACGATAATTCTCAGTTTCTCACGAGATAATTATGAAATCGTCTCATCTCAAAGTTTTCCCACGACGTTTTAATTGTTACCCGTCATATCACTTTGATCACCTGCAAATACCTTCACAATATTCTACGATCGTGATTTTGGCGGGGCCCTTTGAAAGAATACCTGAAACATATCTCTTCGCTCTTTATTACTTTGCGATAATACCTATAACGTCATACCATTTATACCAGGTGGCGGGGTCCTTTGAATTGATACCTGAAAATAATTATCTCTTTCCCCCCTTTTTTAAAAAAGTTTCTGTGATCATAAACATACATGTGACACTGGCGGTACTTTTTAAAAGAATACCTGAAAACGTATCTCTTAACTCTTTATTACTCTGCGATAATACCTATAACTTCATACCATTTATACCAGGTGGCGTGGTCCTTTGAATTAATACCTGAAAATAATTATCTCTTTTCTCCTTTTTTTTAAATTTCTGTGGTCATGATCATACATGTGACACTGGCGGTGCTTTTTAAAAGAATACCTGAAAACGTATCTCTTTTCTACAACTCCACAATGATAATTAAGATTTCGAGATATTTGGCGGAACTCTTTGCATCAGTACCTGAAAAGAATTTCGTATCTCTTACCCCTTTCTTTCAAAACTTGTGATCATATACCTGTGACCCAAAACATATATTTACTTGTTCAACTCCACAATCATACCTAATCAATTATGTCCTATCGTTTTGCAGATCATTTAAATGCACGACTGAAAATAACAAGTAACTATGCACTCTTTGTACCTCCAAGATCATGATCATGATCATACCTGTGCATTTTCACATTTTGTAGGATCCTTTGATTAATACGTGAGAAATTGTAAAACCATATCCGTGATTCATTTCACAATAATTTGCTGGGGACCTTGGACCAGTACCTGAACACGTCTCTCTGTATTTGTGTTTATAAGTGCACCTTCATACCTTTGGTTTTGGAATCAGTTAGCGGGATCCTTTTAAATCAATACCTGAATATAGTCTCTTCTCCTTCGTAGCCCTAAGATTGTGATCACATTTGTAATTTGATTTAAACGAGTAAGGCGGGACCCTTTGAATCAATGCCTGAAAACATATATCTCTTTATTCTGTGCAACTCTATCATGATATCATCACACCTACGACTTCCTAAACATTAAATCAGTACCTGAGACATAATTATATATCTCTCTACTCCTCATAACTCCTCATCATACATGTAACCTCTTAAACTTTGGCGGAACCTTTGAATCAATTCCTGAAAACATATCTCTCTTTATTCCTTCCAATTAACTTCATGATCATTCACACCTCTAACTTCCTAACCAAAATCTGGTAAATGATTACATATATATCTCTTTACTCATCATAGCTCCTCATCATACATGTAACCTCTTAAACTTTTGCGGAACCTTTGAATCAAAACCTCAAAGCATCTCTCCTTTTTGATTCACATGCGACTTCCTAGCATTTGTCGTAACCATTTGAATCAAAACTTGTACACATGTAGCACATTTTGGTACAAATTAACAATTCAACCTTTTTCGAGGTGGGGATAAAGATCATGCATCATTCAGTCGAGTAGTGTAGATGATAATTTAGATTCCCGAGTATTTTGTATCATCAAATGGAAAAGATAATTCTAATTAGATCATAATTACAAAATCGTGTCAATGGCCCCTTGATAATGAAAGAACCAAAATTATAAATGTAACAAAACATAATCGTCATGGTTATGCACCACTTCAACAATATTTCAGGTTTATTCTAAACGCCAAATTTAATTTAAATTCAAAATAACTACTTTAAGGGAAATGATCCTTGTAAAAAAGAAATTGTTTTGAAGATATGAAATTTTTGCGAGCATTGTTTTTTCGGTTTGATAAGTACATATATTTAATGTCAAAGAGGTGTTTTTTATTCATAAAGTATGGGTTATTCCTACAAAATTTCGGGGAAAAATATTTTGTTTCATTGCGACCCACCATACGGAATATAATGCTATTAATACACGCATATAGAACCCCAATCTCGTGACCTCTGTACACGTCTATTGGTATTATTCAATCAACAATGTTGTTGTTTGTTTACTCCACTATCTTGTTTACAAACAAAACTATTTCACATCCACAATATCCCACTCCTGCCGCCATTGTAGAAATTCTAAGAAGGCCAGACTGTAAAATTCATAGTTCGCCTAAAAGACTGTTTTGACCGGCACTCTATCAAACGGGGTTCTGCACAGAACACATAGAAGTGGGTCATAAACCTAGTCAATCTTTAAACACAGTTTTGTATCAAAACCAAAGAGGAGATTTAAAGTAACTGTCATGACTCAGACAGTGACTTAAAATGTAAATATCGGCTCGTATTGAATCCTGAGGTCTTAGAAAACCTTTCGAACAAAAAGCAAGTAGCAGTAAACTAAAGGGAGGTGTGAATTAGCTATAATGCGCGCAAGTCCTTTGAAAATGGGATTAACTTGGGGTCCATGGAACTTTGATCGACTTGAATTGAGTGGATTAGTGAGAAACATAAAAACATTACGGTTCCTTCTTCTTGAAAAAGACGACATAAAGTGGGTTTTAAAGCATATAGGATATGTGTGATGTTACGTCGCGTTTCTATCTAGTTATTAGGTTTATATAGCATATAGAAACCTGGTGGTATTTAGTCCATAAACCCGATTCAATGAAGTTGGAAATCTAATTTAGAGCTTGGCTGATTTGGCCGAGTTTGAAAGCTTCACAATCATGTTTGAAGAGCCGCATACGAATAAGAAGGAGAATATTCTCCACGTAGAATTTGATATTCAATGGCATACCAAAGCCGAAATCGGGTGTATGCCTATCTGGTAATTTTGGTTGGGCAAGTTATACATGTATAATATGGAAATGCATGTACCTCAAACATCCTTGATCGTTAGATCGAATAAAAAAAAAACGCAATAACGCGGAATCCTCCTGAAATAATTAATTGATTAAAGTTCTGTATTCATAAAGTGATATGAAGTTCTAATACTCATACTTGATTAGTGATAAAGAAGACAGAACAACACAGTATAAAAATGCATTGTTTTAGCCAATTAAGACAATTAAAATGAAAGACTCACAAACCTCGTCAAAGGGGGAGTAGACATGGGGCAAGAAATTGATGTCGCATCGTCGTCGTCCACTTCGAGGCCATAACCGATTTCGACATCGCTGCTTCTCAGCCAGCTGAAGGCATTCACCGCTAGCTAGTGAGAAGAAAAAGAAAAAATATATATAAATATGAAAGCTTAAAATGTTGTCGATTATAAAATTATCTTTCCATTACTTTAAAGATGTACAATATTATACAATTTTCGAAATATAGACGTAAAGCATCAGTAAAGTATATCTCTGTAAAAAAAAGACAAAACATGACAAATGTAAGATTTAGATTTTGCCGATTACAGAATAATCTTTCCAAACTGCTCTCCCCAGGCCTCAGTTACTTTTAAAGATGTACTATATTATTCATTTTGTTTTAATGTAGACGTAAATAATCAATTAAAGTTTATCTGTAACAAAAAGGATTATAACTATTGATGGAATCATATATAGATTTATGTGCGCTTGCACATTGCATTGGAAAGAAGACATAAGGTTCATGAAAAACGTAAAGCATTATTGGTGTAGTCTGATGTTTTCATACCTGGATGTAATTCACTGAATGAAAAGTAGGCCTACTGGAACTTTTTAGCGTTCGACATGAAACGCGATTTCCAGTAAAGTAACAAGAGATTGAGGAGGAGGAAGTTTGCGGGAGATGGAGGCAAAGGCGTTACTTTTACGTTGAATTGTCATTCTGTCTACAATCAGTTCGTCTTCTATTCACATGATCTATATCATTTCGTCTTCTTATCATTTGGTATAATGGCTAATTAAGCTAATAGTCATTTGGTCTATTTCCATATGGTCTAATCTCCGATTATTCTACTACCCATAATGGTCTTTTGTTCATTTAGTCTAATTCCCTGTCTGGCTAATGCCCATTTCGTCTACCATCTATAAAGTCTAAAATTGATTTTATGATTAAATGACTATGAGAGAAATGAATATTTGACAAACTAGGAATAAGACCGCGACTGGAAATTAAACTCAATGAGCAATAGACCTAAACCACTTTTACAGAGATACAATGGGATACACATCGAATGCAGATAGGCAAATAATTATAGGTGATATTTGTGGACATGACGTACGTTGTCATGGTTACAACTTACAACGAGTATGGTCACGTGCTTCTCATATTTGGGGAACGTTACTCGGCCCTCGTTTTTGGTATCCTTTTTAAAAACCCAGAGTCGTTTACTCGAGATTACTTGTTCCTAACGACTAAACTGCTTAAAAACTTAATATTGTTAACTAGTTTTTATACAGTTTCCTTAGAGCAAGAAAGCCGTTACGTTGACCCATTTCGCCCTATACACCATAGAGTTAACGCCATTCCGACTCCAGGCAGACAACACTTATCATGATTATACTCGATGTTCGGCCCGCAAAGAAGCCCGTAACGATGACACAGATGAGAGCATGTGGGAGAAGATTTATGAGAGCGGGAGCAGCGAATTCTTGTTCAGCCGACCCGAATAAACGACAGGTATATCGACCGAGAAGTCAAGTCGAGTCAATTACAATCCCGTCCAGAACAAAAACCGTTTTTGTACAGCTTACATACAAGAAGAGGAAGAGATGAAATATATATTGCATAGCGTGGTACATCATACACGGGTCACGGTAGAAGTATGCGATGGAAAAACAAGAGCCGAATTAAATTGCCAATGAATTGGGGATTGGTTTTGAAACACATGTTTGTTCGTTTGAATTCAAGTGCATCAGTGATGTATGATACCTTGCTAAGAAGACTTCGTTTTCAAAAACATTGTAAACATTCTTCACTGTTAACAACATGTTTTCCTTAAAAATGTTGTGAATTACGATTATTGCTGAAATCTTTAATTGTCATAAATCATACTCATTAAACTAGTTTAGGTGAATTTCTCATTATGTTTCAACACAGTCATCATTTGATGAAAACCATAAACAAACGACCAAAATGTAATGATGCTTTCAATTGACTTACACCCTTTGGTGCAGAATTTATGTTGTTTAGCACATGGCCCAATTTTGCGGCGCTGTGTTGTGAATGACCTCAGAGTTTATATGTATGTTCATGTAAACACGGTTAACATGGTTAATGTGCGCCTTCGTAAATATGATACCACTATATGTTTCTTGATGCCTCTCTAATAGGTTTTTAAAGCTGAAAGAAAATGTATTATTTGAATTTCCCTCTTTAAAGATTGGAATACCTGTGCAACTAAAGGTCACACCGCACAAACCAAATGTAATTAGACAAGGTCTAGCATGTATTGAACAATTAACCACATACGTGTAATAACGGAAATGCTTAATGAACACGTGAGAACAAAATTGTAATTTTTTTTTTACTGAATATTTAGGCAAAGTCATTTTGAGTGCTAATTCTACAGCAAGTCTAGCTCATGACCACAGATTAAGCGAAGGTAATTATATAACTTAATTTGATTATTTAAAATCACATTTTCTATTTTTTAAAAATATTCTTTCATCTACATTTTGAGTATTCCGTATTTTTGTCGTAAACATTTTGATACCACATCTTTTCTTTGGTGTAGGCTAGATGCAAAAATGCCACGCTTATATTCTTGCAAGGTTATTGTATAACGGATTCACAGGCTGCACAGTTTATTTAAGTTTTAACATTAAAATTGTAATAATGATTTAAAAAAAAATATATTTTGTATTATCATGTTCTGTATGTATAGTTTTGTCATTATCATATCATTATTATCAATATTATCAATATGCGCCTTGAGCATTTGACTGTCAAGTGGAATTGGCGCCTTATAAATCATATGTATTATTAATATGTTATGCTTTCAGTCATCGCTTATTATGGTTGATGTTCATTATGTATATCTTAGTCTGTATTATGTATATCTTATTCTGAAGTTTTGTATAATATTAATTTGTACATGTATTCAAATATGTTATTCAGAGATTTATTTTCAACAAAATGGCCTGTCGGAGGGTCCCAAAAATTGAGGGGAAAAATGAATTTCAACATTAACCGTTGCCTTGATTAGTGATCTCATGACTACGGCTATTTGTTTCTTTTTCAAGTGGGTAGAAATGCCCTACCGACAACCCTGCAAAGTGGTAAGAATCACAAAGTGTATTCACCTTTCATACTTTAATTACCCCTAAAACGTGACGATTTAAATTAATGAGGTATTTTTGAAGGCCAATGGTAATGAAATTCGTTTTCTCCATTTCATCGTTGGCGCTCTATACGACATATTTTCTGGTAGGTCACACGGGGGAGTTTAGACACCCACTTTATAATACTGAAAGATATATTGAGAAAGTCATGACAATGAGGTCAATTACATCTAGCCTCTCTGCTTTCCGGGCGGAATGTGAACTCTGGATTGGGAAATATTAGTAATATAGCAGCAAATGTATTCACATGATATTATGACTCAGCTAAAGATCATTAATGGAACTATAGACTAATAAGTATTTGAGAATATAACCGAATTAATCGTGTTCATATGACATTGCGTTAATCTATTTCATGAGTTTTGTCTGGGGCTGTCATATTTTCACGGCAATCTGCTTACAATGACAGTCCTTCTTCCGCAAATAATTTGATAATGTTTGATGAAATTTAGTTTTTATGAGTTTATCATTCCGTTCTTGAAAAAAACAATTGTTCTATATATTAGCATATTTGTGATTCACTGTCTGAAAAATGATTATTTTTTTTCTTCAAATATTACTATTGTTATCTCAAAACTGTGTACTTATATGAATGCAGAAGAAATTCAAATCAAATCAAATCATATCAAATTGTCATTTATCAATTAATAACACCGAGTAAAAGATCTTAAAGTTAAACAATATGCAGAAATGATGGAAACACAAAATTGAAATGCCCGTTCACGTCTCGTCGATCGTCTAGTGTTACAAGCCAGGGCAACCCAACAGTATCCGGCTCATAATGTGAAATGATTCATCATGTTTTTCTCGAGCATCCGTATATATTTATTTACAAAAAAATCTTAATGGTAACATTGTGAAACGTGAAATAGCTGCTTAGCAACCTGTGTCCGCGGTATGACTTCCTGACGCAAAAACCCGAAGGACAATATCCAGGTAACCAAGCATCAGGGGCGGCTTCAGTGATCCCTTGTGGAGAGAAGGGGGGGGGGGGGGGAGAAGGGTCCAAAAATGTCCGAGAATTTCACGTGTGGTAGGCACAAGTTCGAAAAATGTCCGATATTTTGACATAGGGTGGGGCCCCAAGTCCGCAAAATGTCTGATATTCATTCCTATACGTGCCCTTAATGACTATAAAAAGGGACGGGGGCACAAGTCCGCAAAATGTCTGATATTCCTACGTGCCCTTAATGATTTTAAAAAGGGACGGGGGCACAAGTCCGCAAAATGTCTGATATTCCTACGTGCCCTTTATGACTGTAAAAAGGGGGCGGGGCGGCGCACAGGACAATTGTGCCCCCTTCTTACATCCGCATATGAACATGTTTACCAGCACATTGACCGCCAATGTGGGGTCACGTTTTACGTTTTCACGTTGACATTTAAACATCAAAATGACTTTCCTGTTTTTTATCCAACGTTTCGAATATCAAATGATGATCGAATATCCAATTTCCATCACCTTCTATAAATAGTTCGCTAACGACTCTTGAACAAGAGTGTTACTCATGGATCACCTTGGCAAGGTCTTGCCATCATACGTGATGTAGTCATATGTTTCCTATCTATCATGTGCTAATTTCAAAGAATTGTTTTTAATGATTTGTCCTTCTTGTTAAACCTCTATATGCCCTTGCAACATTACAGATATTGTTGTTCACGTGGGAATTGTATTCTTTTCCGGAAACTGTCATAAGTTCGCCGACATGCCATTGAAACGCGTTTTACCCCTTTACCTACTGGAACCGGGAGGTTCCTTTGATAAGTCAATGGGAATGAGATAATTCAGTAGTAAATGGGTTAATTGTAATACAAATGTCTATAGGATGTCGGTGAAATTGTACTCCTGACGGTTTCATCAGAGCCATCTATACACAGAGTTGGACCATAGACGTAATTACGTCTATGGTTGGACCAACTTGGTTTCACTGGGTCGCAACATGGCGTATATTCGTTTATTTTGTGCTTGCCCAACAAAGCAGTAGTCGCCATAGTGTGTCCAACTCGAACCGGGTTGGCCAAACTATGTGTATAGATGGCTCTGGGTTTCATGAAACCATGCCCAGTTTATATATTGCTTCTTTTGGACTGTCTCAACGTATTTCACCCACCGCCAATTTGTAACACAGGTACAATCTCGAACTCCAATCCAGCACTCACCAGGACTTACAATTGCTTAATGGCAGCTTCTTTATGAACCCAACGCTAACCTAATTTATCAGACGAAAAATACAGCTTCTCGTCAAACACAAATTGTCGCCTTTTCGACACCTCCTGAACAATTAATCTTTAAGCACCATGTAGCCAAACTGATATGAAACAGACCCAAAAATGGCAATAACATTTCGCGGGGGGAAATACACATCTCAAACAAAAATAATGCCAAATTAAGACGTTAACACCATATTTCACGCGAATCAGATGATCCAACGTTTCTATGACTTATCTCAATACATTAATCTCCCAATTTTGCTTCTTTCTTTCTTTCTTTCTTTTTTCTTGACCACGACGAGGTCGCCGCATCTTTTCACACGCGCCGCATTCCTTCTCCCTTTTCTGGTCTATGTCAACTTTACCGAAAACTGTTTCTTCTGTGAGTTTATTTCCTTAGTCGATGAGGTCAAGAACTGAAGACCCTTTTCAATCGGTTCTGTGTCAAGAGGTTGCTCAAAAGAAAGAAAAGGACCAGGGTTTCCCCAATCTATATTGACGCCGGAGTGTATATTTACCCCGCTATTTGCCGATCAAATACGTTTTGGGCACACATCTATTTCATTTTTCCATATTTTGTGCATTGGTTGCGGAAAGATTGCGACCACAAATTTTGGAGTGTTTCGTCGATATCTGAAGTGCAGTTTGCTCTGTAGTGAGGAAGAGTGTCTGAAGACGGAAGTTATTTTACCACTTGGCATTTCTGACTTAAGTTTGCTTAAAATGATCACAAAGACTTTAAAGAAATCAAGTTAAAGGCAATATCAATATGTGAAATGTATTGCCTAAAGCATGCATGATTATGTAATATGTTACTGCCAAGTTCGCATATTCAATAAGGCGAGGTGACGCACGAGGCTATACAAATCGCCTTCGGTCGATTTTTATTTAAGTCTAGCCAACTGATAAAATCTTCATACACTACATAGACCACATCGATGGCGTATCCAATAATGTATACCAGGGGGCGACCCCTTGAGGGAGATGTCGGATGTTCGTTTACAGCCCTCTCCCCAATTTCCCCGGGCTTTCAAACCCAAAGAGGGGGCACGGGGAGGGAAAGGGGGGCTCAATAGTTTCTTATCCAAAGGAATCGTATCTGCCACCGCCCTCAACCCTCGCTGCGGGATACGCCACTGCTCACCCAATATTATTTGCCACGTTACTCCTTTATCACGGCAAGCCCTCGCTATCGTCATCAAGTAGGTCTCGACATTGAGACTACCATGACAGTATATACAGCAATGACAGGTAATGGGCGCAGATTCACACCTTTCCTTTGATACACCGCCACTATCAACCAACGTTTGTTGACGGTAAACGCATCGTAATGTGCCTCGATCAACACGGCGTTGGTGTAAGAATGAGCGTATGGGTATTAACAAGGAGTTACCAGCACTCCTTGGTAGTACCAGGGAGTTGAAAAGCACAGAGCCTTGGCTCGGAGCTATGTCCACGGGAGGTAGGTGGTGTGGTGGGGTGGCAGCGGTGGTGGTGGTGGTTGGGGTGGTACAGAGGTGGTATTGAATAAGGTGCTCAGCAACGTTTGGCAGTAAATGCATCATAATGTGCCTATCAACACGGTCCCCGTGTAAGATTGTAATGAGCCTACGAGAGGTCCCATTAAAATAGAGACCCTACTCGTGGCGTCTCTAGAGGAGGGTAGTGGTGGTGGTGGTGGTGGTAGGGGGTGTTGAAATGGGTGATCATCAACGTTTGTTGACGGTAAACGCCTTGCAATGTGCGTCTATAAATATAATGTTGAAGTAACTACCCTATGAAGAATCCCATGAAAATATAGACAGACCAAAAGAGAAGATGTGGGGTATGTGTGTGCGTGTGTGGGTGTGTAGGGGCTATTAAAACAACAATCATCGCACATTGCATGTGGTGGCTGATGTTTGAAAGCCGTAAATGAATGGGTTAACACCTCTTTAAAAATGTGTAGCTCAATGACATTATAAAAGGTATATGATAGTTCGAAAGGTTCTGCAACTGCTTATCTGTAGTCGTATCCCAAGCAACATAAGAAAAGGATAAATGAACCTGGAGATGGGAATGAACTTTACGCATGTTGCATATCACGCATGGCAAAGAGAGAGAGAGAGAGAGGTAGAACTAGAGAAACATCTAGTTTTGTTTGTGAAGACCAAAAAGCAAATTATATGAGATGTGTTGACAAAGGTCAGATAGCATTGGTCACCTCGCTTTGATATGCCGCCCGTATCTTTGGACCTTGTTGACTGCATGCTCTTTTAATTTGTATTATGACTTTAAAACATCGGTGTGTTCCGGGGAGCGTGGGGGACACACAGCCAAGCCCCAAAATAAAAATAGCATGTTCATAAATCGGTGAACTTAACACATCAATACAGCTCTTTGGTATAAGCATGCAACAGACAGACGTGAAGAAGAAAAAATATTTGCAAGGTTGAGAGAGCATCGTTTTCCAGAACACTAATACTATACAATGAAGGTACAGGCGACTATTGGTCATAATCCTAATAAAGATCATAATAAAATGATCACGTATTTATAAGAAGCTCCTAAAATTGGATCCTAGTACTCTTTTAACTACATACAATGTAGGACTACACAGAACTCTGCTCAGGTCCAAGAATGGATTATATCATTTTTCGGACAAGATGAACATTTTTAAGGGACTCGATTAAATATGGATTCTGAAAATTGCCTAGCATCGCGCCAAAGCCAAGGCCAAGCTACTTGATTCTAGAGAGGTATACTGACAAATCTCGCCAAGGGGTTGATTTCCATTGCCGAAATATCAAGTTTGTGGTAAACAATTATAATTTCGTAACTCTTGAGGAAATGCGGGGAAGTGGGGGGGGGGGGGGGGGGGTAGCCCTTTAAGGAACCCCAAACGCATCGTACTCATATTCCTGCATCCTTTACACACCTCCACCGTGTCCACTTCCTCGTCTATGACGTATGGGGACAGTCTCGTGTGTTATCACGATACAGGTGTTGGTCCTAAGCCTTTGATTGCTCTTAATCGTGTACAGAAGGGATCACTGTTTCCTTTGACAAGATGCCGACGTTTGTTTTACAAACCCAGTTGTCATAATAGAGCAGATACATAAAGCCCTGGAGCGAGAATAGTATTAAACTTTCACACTCGGTCATCACTAGGCCAAGAGGGAAACCAAGAACCAGATGGAAGGGGAACATTAAATACGTAAGGTGGAATGACACTGCAAGAGTGCACTAGAATGGCAACAAACGGGGATGTGTGGGGAAAAAAAGATGCAATAAATCTCCCGAGCTAAAAGATACCTTGATAGAGATCCTGGCTATCCACCTTTCGAAATAATCATGCTTATTCATCGTCCCTACGTTGTGGGATTTTGACTCTAAATCAAAGGGTTGAGGGTTCGAATCCCAACCCGGGACTAACGTCCTTTGGCAATACCGCATTTGCCACTCTCCACCCAGGAAATGGGCGCTCTACAAGAACGATCACTGTTGTTATAACAAAAACAAAAAAAGTATAAATTTCCAGAGGTAAAATGGCAATATCCCTAACCTTTAGCATCTTAATATGCTTATTTCTATCAGTAGAATCGCTGATTTCCCCTTTAAAATGCCTCTCCCTAAAAGGGCTCTCATATCGGTATTTCATCTACTGACAAAAAAGAACATCTGGAGAAGCATAGTCTACATTCCGAATGCCAAGACATGTACACAGATAGGAAAAATGTTTTTGCAATGTTTCCTGGAAATTTCACATGATCTCGTCGTTCTATTTTGAAAGTTAAGACGTGTTAAAACGCCCACTCAAGATACTGAATGCATATTGAACTTCAGACTTCGGTGACAACAGTGTACAGGTTCATGGGTGGAAATATGCAAAATCAAACGTGATATCTTTTCATTCAGTATTATCAAGGGTTTGCCTTAGTTTCCTCCTGTTGAATCGTCCGGGTGCCGGTCTTCAAGTTTCTTTAACTTTATCGGGAAAGCTAAAGAGGTCTATATTAAATAGATGGCATTTAGCTGAACAGTTAGCAGTACATTTTAACAGGGCCTAAGACTGAACAGGATCTGGTGGTGATGTGCCCCTAAGTTTGAACTCATGGTCCCCGTCTTTAAAGGAGTGCGATTATTAAACCGTGTGCTTATTAATATATAGGAAACAGTCATATTGCGATTGATTGGAGGACTTGCAACCTATTCGAATCCATTGCAAAGATGGGACCCAGCCTCTCATATTTCAAAATATACCACAGGGGCAAATGTACGGAGACCCTAACATTTCAACTCGGGTCCCCTCTGAAGAAAGAAGTTGGTTCGGAGCCCCGCTTTAAATGAGTGTGACCTTCACACGTTCCGTTTTATCTCTCAAGAACGATCGATGCGTAGGTGTAAATAAATTGTTTACTTTCGCAATTAGGTAATGGTGAGGTTAATTTAAGGATTCATTTGTATGGCGCTATAAAACAGCTTGATAGCCCGATTTTAACCTTTTCAAACCGTTCGTTCGTGTCTCCTTAGATTAAGATTAATGTAAAGTTGCTAAAATTAAATTAAGTTCTTTCATCGCCCGATGGTGGCGATGGCCGTCTCATTCGTCTTCTTCAAATAATGTCTGTGGAATCAAAATAATAGTATGATGACGGGTGTTGGCATTCATTAGTTCGGCGCTGGTGTACACAGGCAGATATAATAATCAAACTTCAGATCGATTTTTTTTTTTTTAAGAACAAAAAAAAAGCTGTACAAAATGTTTCTAAATGACCTGAGCCCCCTCATTGTGGTATCCATTATCATCAACACAAGCAATATCAAGAACATTATTGTATTATTATACGGCCTTAATCTGGATGCTAGGGGCAACACATCCTCCGAAACCCATTAGATACCGAGAATAGATGAATGTCGTTAACGTGGAATGGAATGCATCACTATCATTTCTTTCATATCATCAAGTTCTCATCTGTGTTTTCTTTCAACATTACCTTTGATTTACACGATATGAAAGGGGGGTAAACTGGCGAGGGCATACATGCCGCCTCCCGTTGTTATCGCTTTGGTGGTGGGGGATAGATTTCAGTGAAAGTCATGAGATTTCGTGGTAGCAATAGTTGAGTCGAGTCCTCGGGTGCTGATTCTAGCAATACGGCATGTTCTCTACTCCAGGCTGCAATTAAAACCACGCACCAAAGAATTCAGTCATACCCACCCTCAAGGGACAACACGGTATACCCCCAAAAGGAATAGGTGCCATAGCGGTTGGCCTTCCCGGCTCAAAAACCGTTTCTGAAATCCTTTCTAATCGCCTCTGTTTAGATAAAGTTCCCGCTCTATGATATTCGGTTCGCCTATCTGATATCCACAAAGCACCGCAACTGCAATTAGATACATTACAAGTATCACCATACCCCTATCACACCCAGCACCCACAAAAACGTAGAGAACCCGCGCCAACAGCCCCGGCTAAAAATCAAACGTATGCCACAGTCCTCTTTCTCTGCTTTGTTGGAAAGGAATAAAATTGTGATATTGCAAAATAAAAAGGAAAATAGAGAAGTTAGGAGGGTGAATGAGGGAAGGAGTAGGATCTCTTCGGCTTTGAATCTGCGGCAAAGTCTTTTGGAAGTCACTATACACCAATGGGAGCCGGTATGACCCGGGGCTGACCCGAGCTTTTACCCGATATCCAGACATGCAATTAGGCCAATTATCAGGCTACGCCTCCAGGGACCAAGTCCTCAAACCGAGTCCTATTCTATACACTCAAGCAGCCACTAAAGACCGAGGTAAACCCCCAAATTATAAAAGGAGTCTCGCCGGCAAAACCCACACCAAACTTTTGCCAAGAACTGGCCCAGAGAGCGAGTCTCTCAGAAAAAGAAAAAAAAGTTCAAATAGCAGCGCTTGGTAAACACAATCGCATATCGGCACGACGTTCGTTTTCTAAGATTTTTTTTTCTTCTCCTAATAATACCGTATATCAACAAGTTCAGAGTGAAACGACGGCTTCTCTGCTTCATCTTGCTTTGGCATTCGAATCCCCACGAGAGAAGACCGATTTATATGGGTAATTGTAGGGTACATAAAGCGATTTCTCCTCTCCCTGACACTCCGTCTATTTTATGTGTCACGAAACGTTGCCTCCGTCGGATCGCGGTTCACGGCTGCAATAGGAGAATGAAAAAGGAGTCCTCGTCATTTCAAGATCTAAATAATTACGCTCATTCATCGGTCTAAATGAACCGCAGCGAGAATGAGTAAAAACAACAAAAGAAATCACATCAACTTGTCCGATGCAACCTACTTTTGAATCAGCTGCATAAAACAAGGAGGATAAAGTCCAAACAAATACATCAGTAGTAATCGAATCGAATACATTTCACGTACAAATCAAAACAAAATGCCAAATGGCTTCTTCCTATAATACGAAGCCTTAGCACACACATCGTTGTCGAAGTATCGAAGGAGTCACACTTCACAATACTCGTTGAAGTAGAAAAAAAAAAATCTATGTTCAGATGAAAATCATAAACATGATAACATTGGTGGGGAATCATGGGGGAGGGGTGGGTACAGAGATGGCACCCTTATGTAACCCCTCGGTCATTGTGTGCCTTCGATTGCGTTCTTGTGCCTATCATTTTATACCAAAAATGGCACTTAACAAAAGTTCGCTAGTTGGAAATGTATCTTTGCCCCCCCCCCCCCCTCCCCCTTTACCTTTCAAAGAATTCTGGATCCGCCCTATGTGCAATAAGCACATTTTCGGCAAATTCCATATTCGGTAAAGGTAATCCCTTATACTCTCTCAGAGTCCCAAAATGAAACGTGAACATAATCAAAACGACAAGAATATCATGTTTTGGGACGACAGAATTGAAAGTGGGTGGATGAGCAGGCCCCAGAAGGGACCGTCAATCACCGACAGTGGATGGGTGAAATTTGATAAGTTAATTGGAAACTAAAAGGCAAAACGTGATATCTTCATATTGATGAACCTGTAGTTTTACTATAACAGAACGCTTGGTGAAGCGTTGATGAAATCAGGAAGAAAAGCATGATTTTTAAAGTTTATCTAAATTTATATTTTGAAAACTAAATGTTTAATGAGGCATGCCCTCTTGCAAAAATGCATCGGTATATGAAGATCATTGACAAATGTAAACTTAAAGTGAACATTATGTACATGTATGTGTGTGTTTTGAGAAAAAAAAACCGCAGATATTTGAACTAATTTTCAACTGAAGCATCAAACATTTTTTGTTTTCTTCTTTCTCTAAATGCACCATTTTCATTGATACTTCACAAGGCATGTATTCAACCCAGGTTTTCTATGTCATCGATTTTGTTGACAATGTAATCATGACCCGAGAAAAAGGATTTTTTGTGTGTGTGTGCGATGTAAAAGGAATAACCTTCACCATAATGACAGTAAAATAATTTATGGGCACTTCTGTGGGAATGGGAACGGGGTAAGCCCCTTTCTTTCCTTGAACATTTATTTTGCCATGACTGCCACAGTGTTAGGTCATTTCATCGCCTCGCCGTCACGACTGAGTCACCGTACCATGGTCATGATGGATCAGACGAAAGGCATGGTGTTTGGTATAGAGGACTCCGTTTTGAAAGGTGTGGGTTCGGGTCCCCGGTACTCATTGGTACTGGAAGCGGTTCCCTTTGGTCCTGGACCACTGGTAATACCAGTTGTGCCAGGAAAGTGATGATGTATACGGGGTGTCATCGAGTAATAGAACAATCATCAAAACACAACTGGCATCGCCAGTTCGTGACGTCTGACGGGAGGAGGGGGAGGCATGCCCCCCCCCCTATCTGCCGATTCGGACCATTTCTGATGGTCGATACATTTAATTTTGATTTACTATTGTTTATTTGTATTTTTCTGTACATATGATAATTCATGTTTGATATCTTTATTTTTCTATTCATTTTAGGGTTATTTTTCTGCTAAACCTTTCGTTTTGATTTGATTTGTTAATTTTTCATAAGTTTTTCGTTTTGTTATCTTTTGCCACTGGCTTTTGATAGTATGATAATTTGTATATTTTTATTCAGTTTACCGTCTCCCTGAAAAAACAGCCGTTTTCTTAGGCTAAAGCGAGTTACAGCGATTAAACAAATAAATGAAATGAAAGGAATTGAGTCGGTCGGTATGTATAACAACTTTAGTATATAAAAAAAAGTAATGGTGCATGAACACTTTATTTCTTTTCGTTGGAACATTTTCATGACCACCCCCTTCTTTGCCGATATGTTCCCGTAGCTACCTTCTGTATTCAAAGAGAGAGAGAGAGAGAGAGGGAGAGATAGTGAGAGACCGGGGTAAGGGGGGGGGGGGCTACTGCTGCTCATGCCAAATACACAACAATAATCTTATCATGAACGTCGCCTATGAGAGTTTCCGCACAATGGTAATGAACTGTAATCATGAGTGGCCCATATCTAAGGGGGAAAAAAAGGTCCATGCACTTTGCTGTCACAGATTTCCCTCCTATAGGTTCAGTCAGCCCTTGATAAGAAGAGCCTGCATACATGGGAACATGAAGGCCTACAATCATGTACTGTGTGTATGTTACAACAAGGCTTTATGTATATCAGTGTTAAAAATATCTGAGCAGCTGAAAGAAACGAAAGGGATTGGGAGAGGAATACCTGGATGGAGGCGAGAGGGGCCGAAGGTGCTTGGGGTCGATGATGATACTTGGGGCCAAAACTCAAAACGTCCATTTTTTTTTTTTAACATTATCAAAATTACGCATGTAGCCAGCCTTTGTACATATTCCTTTTACAGGTACCGTTACTACCCTTCTTCGTTGTATGTTTATGTCCATTTTAATGGACTTTTAAAAAATAGTGTCAACAATATTCCCTAGTCCACCATTTTCATTTCGTTGACTATGAACCCGGAATAGGCCTACGAGGGCTATCACAAAACGAGGCTCGTAAAAAAAAAAATCCACGAGATGAGACAAGACAACATGAAAATTGTTTCAGGAAAGTACATTGATACATTCATTTACAACTACGGCATCGTTTCTCGCTCTCTCCTACAATTGTTTTCAATGTCACATAAATGTATTGCATACCCGATGCCCTGTACGCGTGTGAAACTTTTATAATTGTGCTATGACTGTTATCGGGATGACCATGCCGATGGGTTAACACAATCCGCTTGAACATTGTCCATATCGCAGAATGATAGGTCTACAAGTTATCACATCCTCCACCGATAACTTCAACGGTTGCCCATGACAACGCATCCAGAGTGCTCCCAGACAAGGGGAAAGCTGGATGTTGCCTTGACGATGGCAGAGAGGTCGTCGACCTTCATTTCCCTTCGCCTAAATACGGTCCTTGCCAGTAAGCTCAGTGTAGATAAATATTGTGATAATGTGAACATGTTTCCAAAGTAATGGGTAAAGGCGCAGATGTAAGAGAAAGAGAAAGAGAGAAAGAGAGAGAGAGAGAGAGAGGCGACCTGGGGGGGGGGGGGGGGGGGGGGACAGGGCCCGTGGCCATTTAACACCCGAGAGGCATATGAACAAATGCAATAACCTGTAATTTTTTTTCGCTTGGCTCGTTAGAGATTTTGTGAGAAGGCGATAACATTTTGTTTTGCTTGATTATGTCGGACTTTTTATTTTTATTTCGACAGGATGTTTTCTTGGATGATTTTCATTCATAAATATATATTTAAAAACATAAAAGTAAAGAAATAATCTAAATGAAAATTCAGGTAAGGCTAGACGGTCGGTTCCATTATGGTTCATAAAATACCTAAATGGAACACTTCTTACCCAGCATGCCCAAAGTGAGTCTAACTGTAACATAAATCGAGAGAGAGAGAGAGAGAGAGAGAGGGGGGGGGGGGGGGCACATGACAAATTCTTGCAGCAAACTGTTTTTCGTTTCGTTGCTGAAACTGATATTTTGAATACTGTTATTATTGCTTCCCGATTCAGTATACATGAACTTTTAGTTCATTCTCTACCCAGCATATTTAAGAAGCACCTGCATTTTAAATCTAAAGAGTTACATTTTTAATCAAAGAGACGCAAGGTCTAACTTCGTCTTGTAACTTGTAATTACATCTGCCTAAAAGCACCCGAAGGCAAAGCGAATGTGCATTGACATATTGTGCAATCATTAAATATGAAAATTATAAAGTAACTGAAAATGGACTGCACTGAAGGAGAAGGGGGGCTCCAGCTCCAGCTCCACTAGTATCTCATTAACTTTAAAACTGTTTTAAATAAATTTCCCAAGAGATCTTTGAACACTCACCAAGATATTTTCCGCCCCGGTCTTGGCACGAATCAAGATCTAAATCAAAATCGAGGAAGAAGATTATCACGAGATGGCCAAAACTTGCTCGTGGGTAAGGGTCTATCGCGAGCACCACATCGTGCGTTCCACTGCCACTCAGTCCGCCGTCAGGCAGCACAGCATGATAGCCACCGGGGCGAGGCGGCGCGACATACAAGTTCATTTCCGTTTCAGGCCGCTGCACTAGCTGGAGGCACTCACGTTCTCTTATGAACGGGACTACAGTGCAGTCCAATGTCCTTGGGTAATCCATCGCCGCCACGGCCCAGCGGTGGAGCTGCATCTCTGCCGTGGTGTGGTGCCCGTGGTTCGTGAGCACATCGGTTCGGTACGTGTTGCTCACAAGGGTGGAGGAAAGTTGCAGAAAGCAACATAATATATGAAATAAGGATACATGTGTCCTGTAAATTATCTGTTGATCCAGTAATCCCATTTTGGATTTTTGAGTCTATTCCTCTCTGTGAAAGTTGACAAAGCTCCTCTGATCAGGACTCAAGAGTGTATTCCTCCGATGCGAATGGTGCAATTAAGCGCACACTCCGTGATAAAATTGTGAAAATCCGGGCCTTTGCTTTGACTTTGTATGAAAACAGGCAAATTTTATACAACTGCTACAACTTGATCAATAGTGAGGTCTTAAAAAGATGATGCCATCTTTTTCTCCAAAAAAAAATCAGTCAATATTTAAATCATACAAGAAATAAAGATCTTGAGCAAAAAATAGATGTTTTCAACTGCGATTCCAAGGCTGGCAAAGTCACACCACCATAGCTGGCTCAGCTCAGTAGAACTCCTGCGCAATAACACGAAGCAAATAAAACCTGGAGAATAAAACTCTCATGTCGATCACCTTTCGATGCGAAAATAAACAGTAACAAACTTCAGAGGCTCACGCCACTGCCTGCCACAGATACTCAACGCGATCGAGCGTCTACTTCCAAAACACAGCTTGGTATTTAAATTCCGTGAAGTTACGCGGGGATTGCCTTCAATGGGAGTGTCACAACATCAGAGGGTGTAAATAACTGAGCTCCAGCGAAAGCGAGAACCTTTCTATAAAAGCCGAAAGAATATGAAGACGTAGGAGCAAGAAAGAGCGTAAAATCGCTGCGCCGTTCGAAATACTATGATAAATGCCGCGATGAATAAATGCAACTGTCGATTATGCGCGATATGAGGATCGTTGCTCGTTGTCGGCGAGATCAAACGCTTCGTTTTAATGTCCGCGAAAACAAACATAAACCGAGAACGGGTTCTGTCTCTCCCACTCGTACCGCTTTTCAAAGCTGACCGAACTGTAAACGCCTGCAGTCATTAAACCAACCCTCCTGCCAGCCCACCAATCAACGGCGCCCTTCACTATCTCATTTCCATATCGAATGGTTTTCTAGAGCGACTCCTGCTGTGAACAGCCAATGGGAATTTGCCCCAACACGCGCGGGTTTATTTTTTCGTCTTCATATATATATTTTGGCAGAGTGCAGTCTCATCCACATTATGATATAGCTCCACTCGATTTGCCGACCAATCTTCGGGATTCACCGGGTGACATTCCGAAAGAGAAGCCGACCAGAACCGAAAGTCACCCTTGATCACCTGTCTCGCCGAAAGACGTGACGTCATAATCATTGATCATAACCATAATTTTTAAGGGACATAATCATGACACAAGATAGCTTCAATGGGAAGTTACAAGTTGGAAAGGTCAATTTAGAAGAAAAATAAAAAAGCGAATTTTTAAAAATGTAAAAAAGGTAAACAGATACCATTATCGACTATCAACAAACAATTTTTTTTTCTTGTACTATCTATCACCGCTACCACCATCGCCACCACAAACACCACCACCACCACCACCACCACTACCACCACCGTCCCCACCCCTCATCACCACTACCACCATCACCCCCACCCCTCATCACCACTACCACCACCATCCCCACCCCTCATCACCACTACCAAACATATCCATGAGGGCCCAGGGAGGTCGCGAGAAAATGTTGAATTGATGAAGGGAGGGGGGGGGGGGGTAATATCTAAGAAATCTTAACGATTATATTAGCCGAAAATTGCCAATCAAAAAAGTAGGCATACCCCCACCCTTACCCCCGTTATCAACGCCCCTGCCGCCACAAACTATTCTGACATCTCCACTACCACTTCTGACACAATACCAGAACACCATCACCACCACTTCTACCACTTTCAGGAATACTTCTTTCTTTCTTTTATTCTTTCTATTTCTTTTTCGTATTTTCTTTATCTTCCTCGCAGTATCACGATTAGGCAAGGGGGTGGGGGAGGGGGAAAAGGTTGAACTCCTTGAAGATATCAGAATTATATTTTGGTCGTCCGTAATTATTCTTGTTATTCAGTCATCTGGTATGCCATCGAAGAATTCTTGGTATCTTGGACTTGACGAGAAATTCCCAAGCATTTCATACCTGTCTCGTCCCATTCATCACGAAATAGAAGATCTGTGAGTAAGACCGTTGAAGAGTGCCATGCAAACCTATTTAATCGCAGACACGAGCGGGGGAAGGGGGTGTGGAGGGGAGGGTGGACGGTTGGAGGGGGTGGCACAAGCCTTCATAAAGTTACTTATTCAATCCTACACAAATGCAACGAACATTACATATATTATGTATATTTGATTTGAGTATTACTATAATGAACCGACGATGTTTTTGTCATGAACGTACCATGAATCGTTTAACGCAACATGAGTGACCGAGAACACCATACAAAAATGATTATATAACCGTGTCTGTTTAGTCGAAGTCATTACGACAAAGTTTGATATGATTTGAGCACTATTGAGCACTCTACCGATTATGTGCACTGCAGTAATAATTAAAGATTAAGCTACCGAAGTTGATTGATTTCCATTTATGAAAGGGAAGGGGGCGCAATCCAAATCTAACAAGCAAGACCTCCCCGTAAAATAATCATATTTTCATGTTGTTTTGGGGTCATTGTTTTTTATGAGGCACTTTTAAATGTGTCAAGGGGTTCCAAAGGGGGGGGGGGGGAGGGGTAGAGCCCTCTTTATTCTCCACTGGTCTGAAGAGCAAGCAAAGAAAAGGTGACCATCCAAAAAAGGACCCTATCTTCCATTTGGTTGTACAAATATATCGGATGAAGCGCGCGATCACAGACAGAGAAAATGTTATTTTAGGTCATGGACTTTTCAAGCTAAGAATAAATCTTTTTAATACTCTCACAGTGGAATGCTGGGTTAAAGGTCAAGGTTAGCAAAGATATTCAGCGGTCAAGGTAGGGTACTGGACAACGGACGTTCTTTCCGGTTTCATTTTGAAGAAGGATGATACATGTAATTCTGTCTTCAAATACATGTCTCATTATAAAGGCTTTTAAACAAAATTTAAAAAGTCTGTTTTTAAGGTTGCGGATCGATTGCAAGCAATTTGGCAATAAGTGTATTTCTATGTAGTACCGGGATGAATCCAGGTCATCTTCTTACAATTAAGCAAGTTATAATGATTGTGCTATACAATGATATTCAGATTTATTATCTATTTTATATGAACAGAGAATATCATTAAGATTTTATGCAATAGGTATAAACAGGTGTATGCAATTTTGGTCAGTCAATGAGAGGGAAAGAAAAAAGTGGTGCACGTCTGTACCCTTCTTCATTCCTCCAAAAATCTCTCTTCATTAAATGCTGCAATACAAATATCTTAACGGAAAAAAAAGTTTGCAAAGAGCGTAGGAGATATACTTTGCTTTTGGTTGGAATAGTTGTTTTTTCCTTCTTTTCATGAAATCATTGTGACGATATGATTTATCCTTGATAGATAAAGTGTATTTCTTCTCATAAATTTATCGATCATTCTGAAAAGTAAAAGAGATTGATCAATAAAGGCTTTAGCAGATATAAACTGTATGTATAAAGAAGAAAAACCATTTTGGCACAATAGTTTCACAGAAAGATCGAGATAAAGAAAAATTATGCCAACATTGTGGGCATTAGTGTAGATAGAAATATTGTGACATTGTTCATCAAACTTTAGGCCAGCTGTATGTATGTTCTATGCTCGTATATTCGTGATTTTCATTTGATATTTCCATCATGATTAGAAGAGAATTTGAGAAATTCTTTTCAATTTTCAACAAAATTTGAGCCCTTGCATTATGTACATGCCCTACACAATCAATAACGCCAGGGTAATAGTTACAAAAGTTTTCACGGTCCAGTGGCAGAGATAGCGGTCTTTGTCATGTCTTCACAAAAGTCACTACAATGCCAATTTGACTCCAGTTTGGAGCTCATTGTATTGAGACTGAATTAACAATTTGTAGCCGCTTTCACAGTCAAACAAATGGCGTAGCCACTGGGATTACGAGCGGGGGGGGGGGGGCACGTGTCCCCCTTGGGCGGTGAACACTATAACATGAAATAAAAAAGAGAAAAGAAAACGGAGAAAGGGTAAAGAAGATGACCGGAGCACCTCCCGTACCCTCCCCCCATCAGAGTCCTTGCAAATTCGCATGTCATTTTTCAAGTAAAACCTCAGTCACATCGCCAAACCAATTCACACCGACTCCAAACCGACTAGTTCTTGGCCCTTGTAGTTAATGTAATGTCATGTTCGGTCTGTTGTCGATCTGGTATTGGTCCCACTGGTGTGACTGAGGTATGAGACGGTTGCCCATATCGTTCGAATACCCCCCCCCCCCCCCCCCCCCCCCCCATGGCCTGGTCCCACGCTACGCCCGTGGTCACACTCCACGCTTGACACTATTCTATTTGCACAAAACACTTGCTTTGACTGCGCGCCGGATGATGTATCTCTTCCCATCTATCAATATCCGATCTAAAATGAATTGAAAATGGTCGTGGTTTGAATTTCACCGAACACGATATACCAATGCGCAAACACGATAGGCAAATTATTTGATGAAAGGAAGAATACTTTGAAGTAAGAAAGGCGAGGCAATCACAATCCCACCTTTTTTGTCAGCCGAAAAGCCATTTATTCCGTTTCCCCCTTTGGAAGGTTGTTAAACCGTCGTCCCCTACGCGTCGAACCGCGACCTCTTTATCACTGAGGTGCAGACGGACAAAAGATCAAATAAAATATCTTCCTTTTTTCATAATTCAATTAATTCAATTCAGCTCTGATTTGTAACTGTTCTGCTGAATGCACCCGTTAGAAAATTGCTTTTTAAATGGAATGATTAATGGTTTATCAGGAAGGGTAATCAACTTGTGATGATGGTCCCTTTTCGAAGCGATTGTTACCCGTAATTGGATTGTTAAGGAAGGTGTTTGAGCCTCCCGAAAAAAAAAAGAAAGAATTGGGAGCCATGAAATAAAGATTAATATATTTACACGAAAATACTGACTGATGCATATTCAAACGCACAAATTGGACCGTTTTTAGTGTCAATTTTCCAGCACAGTTGGCGTTTGAAATTCAAAGCGTAGAGATAAATAGAGCAAATAATTAAGTTGTGCAACAATAATATTTTAGGCCAATTCATTGGTCCTCTGGTTCACATTACAAAAACTTTAAGACAATGCATAATTCAAAAGCACATGTGCTATACTTCATCACAAAACTATGACATAGATCTGAAACCTGAATGCAAATATGATATTAGGTAAGAAGGAAACAATTTTCTAAACTGATGCAACTTTTGCATCATTGGTATGCTCTGTCCCCGAACTAGGAATTGTACATGACGAAAAGAAAAAGCTTAGGCAAATATTGCAGAAGAATATGATGACACACAACCAGTACAACTAAATGTAAATATTCTAAATGCTGTACAAATATGAAGATAATCGTTGAAACATGTCTTTACCAAATTGTGTCAATGGCTGTAATGTAAATAACGTATACATTAGTACATTTTTATCATGTTTATCTTTTGAGTCATCTATTCTCCTACATGTGTTACTCCACGCGTACTCCAATGTAAATATCAAACAAAAAGAATAGTGTCGGTGACTTTAATAACGATTGACCTAAAATCAAAATGACTTGAACGAGCAAGCCTTGACGAACAGTTGCCCCATTAACGAAGTGTGCCAAGTCTCACATAATAACTCCATGAAAATGTTAACATTTAGTGCTAAATAAACACATTAATGTTTGCACTTTGAAATTCGTGGGCCTCCGATATATTGAGTAAATTGGAACACGGTGAATGCCAGTTTACGGTATCGTATAGATAGGTAGGAAATAAAATAAAATAAGCTATAAGCTGCTCAATATACCATGCATGGTCGTTTATTTTTGTTATTTGATTAACCGGTAGACTTGAAAATAAGAGTGTGTTGTTACATGTACCATCACCTGATCACCATATGTTAGTTAAAATTTGCAGGGGCAGCCTAGATGGAAAATATGGCTTTCAAGGTAAATTAAAAGAAGAAAAAATAGAGATAGATATATTTTTTTCTTTTAATTTACCTTGTCACTTGCACTTTTTCTCACTTTATGTTTAGTGAAATTAATAAATGAATTAATAAAATGATGGATGAATGGATAGGTGAATGAATTAACGAATGAATAACTGCCTGCAAGAATGAATGAATGAATGGATGGGTCTTTAACTCGTATTCAATTCTTTTTAAGTTTTGCCTCCTGATGAAAAAATACTGACTCGTCTCGCATAATTTCCGTGGCATGCATATTCGAATACCAACCTCTGAAGATCGCACTATACCGAGATGTCAATCGGCATCTGCCGACAAATGTACTGGTTATAAAGGATATCGGATTTGATCTCAGGACGATTTATTCTAAAAACGCCCCGTAACCCGACCCCCAAGCGCTAGGCACATATTTTGATTGGGCATGACAGAGATATGACAACAATCACGCTTTTGTGGGACGGACGGATGGGTGCACGAGAGGGGGTTAGAGGGGTAAGGGGGAAGAATCGTGTAATGAGAAAAGGGGCGTCTTTAGCAGGCTATCGAAATAAAAATATGTAAGAAGTTTGCCGTGATATTCTGCCTTACACACAAAAGTATAATAACATGATATTCTGGTGCGAATTTTTTTTCTTTTTTTTTCATTCGATTCTAAACATTTTCTTAAAGGGATTGGGTATCTTTGTCTCAGATTCTGAAACAAAATCCCGGATTTAACTCATGCTGCAATGATAATTATGAACCTTTAGGTTAGTCAGGAACCCGGGCCATGCCTTTTACAAGCCGATCGCCTGTCTGATTATCAAGATATTCATGATTGGAAATAAAAATCAAATTTTGCGTATTCCTAACTGTTTTTATAACACTACATCCTATTGGGAAAATTGAGTATGGTAAAACCGGTCACTCAAAGACTATTTTTTACTTTTTGAGGCACTTCATGATCATTTTGAAGCGCATTTTTTTTTTTTTATCACAGACACTGTTACGGGCACTGTTAACACGTAAGGCCATGCATATTAGATTTAACATTGTTAAACCATGCCTTTAAGGATTTCATATCATGAATTTACGGCATGGAGTCACTGACAAATATATTTAACCCCCTCACCGATCGCAGTAACCAACCACGCCCCCGGATGGGATGTGATCAAGTCTTCAGGTTAACCGGTAGGATCATTGCCATGACAACAGGAATGATGATGAGCAAAAGATGGTGAGAATTACCCGGAAACGCATTCCACATAATCTTGGAGATAGTGATGGTGACAGATGATATTCATCGTGTCTCCTTCTTCTTTTTCTCCTTCTTCATGGCATGCGGTTTTATTTTCAGAATGAATTCTTCCACTTCTTTTCTCTATGTTCCTTCTTTTCAGTACTCCTTCTTTCTCAGTTGATCTCGAGTCACCATCTTATTCTACGTACTATTCTCTTTGGAAACATACGATGTTGTAAACAAAGCAAACTTGAAAATTATGAATAAAAAGAAAAAATAACTTAACATAGTTATTATGCGTATATGCAGTTCTAGTTTAAAACATGATCTGGAAGTACCCAGCCAACCAACCACCAATGCACCTCCACCACTATTATCACCACTACCTCCACCATCAACTACATGATCATCATTACAACCCATATTACATTCACCACCACCATCACCAAAACAAAACTACTTTCTTCATCACCACCTCCACGGAGCTCAGCCACTACCACCACTATCACACCATCACCACAACCATCACAACCAACATCACCACCTCTTCCATCACCACCAATACCGTCTCCATCATCATCATCATCATCATCATCATCGTCGTCATCATCATCATCATCATTATCATCATCATCACCACCACCATCACCACCATCACCACCACCACCATTACCACCACCACCATTAACATCATCATCATCACTCCCAACACCATCAACACTACTATCACCATCACAACCACAACCACCACCACCACCAACAACAACCACCAACAACAGCAACAACAAAAATACCACCAACAACAGCAATAACACTCTACAGCCAGCTCTACCACCGCCAACACCGCACCCACAACATGATTTGATTTGATTCGTATTCACAGTATCAAATCATTGCAGCTGACAGCTAAATCGAGGTTGTTTTACATTTAATAAGACATGGAAATTTCGCCATGGATTGTGGTTATATCAAGAATTAGTAGATTCATGATTATCACATGTATGCGATATCAAATCTTTTATCCCATGAAAAGGATGTTAATAAACGATAAAAATTGATTCTACTTTCCTTCCATTATGTATGAAGTCATCTTATCAATCGCATGTCCGTTTCATTGTCGAGGTGATAGACCGTGAGGTGATCGGTGTTAATACAAAATTGCCTTTAAAGGGAATACATTAAATAAAATCCATTAACAAAATAATTTATCGGTAAATGGAAACCGGTTTCGTGTGGTGTGATTTATTTCGGATGTTTTCAAGACTACATCGTTATTCTTTCATCCCTTGAGTTGATTGCAAAATAAGATTTTGAATTACTGAATGTCCAGAAAACATTCTGCAATGACGAAAGCATTCTGATAAACTTAATCAATAAAAAAACCGAGTATGGTATGTGAGACCAGGCAAAATTGATTTCTATTATTCTTTTTTTTTAATGAGAAAAAACAGGATCTCCAGAAAAACAATACATCATTTCTCATGGTACTGCTGATTTTGAAATGTGTATCTCCTGAATTGGTGCTAGTTCCTTATTTAATACTTCACTGATATTCAAATTAATACAAATAAGAAAGAAGGAGATAGTAAGAGACAAGGAGAGAGAGAGAGAGTGAAAGATGGAGGGAGGGAGGGAGGGAGCGAGCGAGAGAAAGGGAGAGAGAGAGAGAGAAAGATGGAGGGAGGGAGGGAGGGAGGGAGGGAGCGAGAGAAAGGGAGAGAGAGAGAGAAAGATGGAGAGAGGGAGGGAGGGAGGGAGGGAGCGAGCGAGAGAAAGGGAGAGAGAGAGAGAGAGAGAGAGAGAGAGAGGAAGAGAGTCAAAGGGCGAAATAGAAATGGGAAGAGAGAGGGAGTGAAAGAAGGTGAGAGGGAAGAGGCTAGAATTTTTTAAAAAGGTGCAGAAGTTTTTTCATCAGTCTTTGTACCCATCAATATTCTTCACTCTTCCAGCAGACTTCTTGCTCTACACAGAATTGAACAAGGTATCCCCATTTACCTGGTACCTGTACCCCCGCGGGACCCGTTTGCCTAATTGGGAGGGTGTGGTAGGGGTTAAAAGAGTTTCAGGGGCAGTTGTAATGGGCCGGCAAGGGGGGCTTTGATGTATGCCGCCTTCACACCTCTGCAGGTGGATTAGGGCCAAAGATGGGTGCTAATAGTTTGGAAAGGTAAGAGCTTGGAAGCAGCCAGTGGAAGACTGCAGAGGGGGAGAGAGAGAGAGAGAGAGAGAGAGAGAGAGAGAGAGAGAGAGAGAATACAAAAGCTTTCCACTGTATTCATGATACCCTTTTCCTGGCAAAGTGCCCACTCCTGTTCTATTGTAGCATATAGTGTATTCATACTATTGTAACTATTGTCTATACATATCTGATCGTAATATTCTAGAATCGAAATGATGTTCCCGACTACTGAAGCCATTTGCAAAAGAAAAGAGGAAGAGAAAAGAAGGAAGAAGAAGAAGAAGAAGAAGAAGAAGAAGAAGAAGAAGAAGAAGAAGAAGAGGAAGAAGAAAGAGAAGAAGAAGAAGAAAAAGAAGAAGAAGAAGAAGATGAAGAAGAAGAAGAAGAAGAAGAAGAAGAGGAGGAGGAGGAGGAGGAGGAGAAGAAGAAGAAGAAGAAGAAGAATGAGAAGAAGGAGGAGGAAGAAGAAGAAGAACAAGAAGAAGAAGAAGAATGAGAAGAAGGAGGAGGAGGAGGAAGAAGAAGAAGAAGAAGAAGAAGAAGAAGAAGAGGAAGAGGAGGAGGAGGAGAAGAAGGAGGAGGAGGAGAAGAAGAAGAAGAAGAAGAAGAATGAGAAGAAGGAGGAAGAAGAAGAAGAAGAAGAAGAAGAAGAAGAAGAATGAGAAGAAGGAAGAAGAAGAAGAAGGAGAAGAAGAAGAAGAAGAAGAAGAAGAAGAAGAAGAAGAAGAATGAGAAGAAGGAGGATTAAGAAGAAGAAGAAGAAGAAGAAGAAGAAGAAGAAGAAGAAGAAGAAGAGGAAGAGGAGGAGGAGGAGAAGAAGGAGGAGGAGGAGAAGAAGAAGAAGAAGAAGAAGAAGAATGAGAAGAAGGAGGAAGAAGAAGAAGAAGAAGAAGAAGAAGAAGAAGAAGAAGAATGAGAAGAAGGAAGAAAAAGAAGAAGGAGAAGAAGAAGAAGAAGAAGAAGAAGAAGAAGAAGAAGAAGATGAAGAAGAAGAAGAAAAACATAAACGCTTCTGTTTAGGGGTGAGGAATAATCTACTACCCCTTCTGTCGGGGTTTTTCAGAGGGCTGACAGGAAACCTACAGGAAAGAATTCCCGAGAAGAAATAAAGTTTTCTTTTATAAGGGAACGGTTGAGCAAATATTATTTGCGTCAAAAATTATCGGGGGAGGGGGGGGGGGGGGGGGGATGCAGCCTCGTCAGCTCCACACGCCTATAATCGTAATTGGTTAAATAATCCTACTTTACTTGACTTACACAATGTTTAGATTTCTCCCAGCGCTGAATGACTGTTCTCTCTCTCTAAAATTCAGCTTTGATTTATCTAGCTTTTCATCTCCCCAGCTCAAATCAAATGCGGTCATTTTTCAGACAAACTGAACTATTGTAAACTTGAGATTACATCTATATCCGTCCCCTCTCATTTTGTTGAAAAGTCGTGAGTATCACGCCGATTTTCCATCGCTTTTTCTATTTTGAAAATAATAAAAAATACCTTATGGCAATTCCGGTCGCTTGCTTTGTGTACATATCTCTGTTTAGAGTCGCCTCAGACTTGTCAAAAAGTGTAGTAGCTGAGATTCGTTTGTGGGTTTTGCAGATCTTCAACGAACAACAGATAATAATGGAGCGTTTGTGCTTTTGACCAAATCCAAATAAAAGTTTGTGTTTGTTTGGCTGAGTAGTGAATAGGTCGGCCCGTGACTGACTTAACCTGGTCTAGGCTAGGCTAGGGATGATGATGACAGTCGTGTCGAGAAGAAAGGACAGTGACTTGTACTTTTGTCCACTTCCGTTTAGGGTCCATGGTTTACACGATGTGGTTGATGGGTGCGTTTAATCGACACTTTTTCACCCTAGAATCACGGTTTCTAAAGACGTTTAGTTTAAAACGCAATGCGTTCAAGCGATTTTTTCGTCGGTCGTAAAAATAAACGTCTTTGAAAACACAAACATGAAACGCTGAAAAAGATGCGTTTTGAATCATGATTCTGCAGAATCACGGTCGCTAAAATTCGATTGAACGGACGGAGTTTTCAATCATGATTGTATGACGGAGCCTGTTCCGGTTTGGGCAAAAACCGCGCGCCTGCTTTTCATGCAATTTGCGTTTACTATACCATGCTCTTTATCGTGGCCTGTTCCGTTATGTTATACCTTGTTTTCCTTCTATCTTTTTCTCTTTCTGTCTTTCCTTATGTTATTCTTTGTTTCTTCCTTCTATTCTTATGTTATTCTTTGTTTTTTTCTTCTATCACCTTCTCTTATGTTATTCTTTATTTTTATATTTCTATCACTTTTCTTTTGTTATTCTTTGTTTCTTCCTTCTATTTTTATGTTAATCTTTGTTCTTTTCCTTCTCTCAGCCTTTCTTATGTAATTCTTTGTTTTTATAATTCTATCACTTTCTCGTTTGTTATTCTTTGTTTCTTCTTTCTATTCTTATGTTAATCTTTGGTTTTCCCTTCACTCACTTCTCTTATGTTATTCTTTGTTTTTATCATTCTATCACTTTCTATTTCTGTCTTTCCTTATGTTATTCTTTGTTTCTTCCTTGTATCACATTCTCTTTTTGTCTTTCATTATGTTATTCTTTGTTTCTTCCTTTTATTCTTATGTTATTCTTTGTTTTTTCCTTCTATCACCTTCTCTTATGTTATTCTTTGTTGTTATAATTCTGTCACTTTCTCTTATGTTATTCCTTGTTTCAATCATTCTATCACTTTCTCTTTCTGTCTTTCATTATGTTATTCTTTGTTTCTTCCTTTTATTCTTATGTTATTCTTTGTTTTTTCCTTCTATCACCTTCTCTTATGTTATTCTTTGTTGTTATAATTCTGTCACTTTCTCTTATGTTATTCCTTGTTTCAATCATTCTATCACTTTCTCTTTCTGTCTTTCATTATGTTATTCTTTGTTTCTTCCTTTTATTCTTATGTTATTCTATGTTTTTTCCTTCTATCACCTTCTCTTATGTTATTCTTTGTTGTTATAATTCTGTCACTTTCTCTTATGTTATTCTTTGTTTCAATCATTCTATCACTTTCTCTTTCTGTCTTTCCTAATGTTATTCTTTGTTTCTTCCTTGTATCACATTCTCTTTTTGTCTTTCATTATGTTATTCTTTGTTTCTTCCTTGTATTCTTATGTTATTCTTTGTTTTTTCCTTATATCACCTTCTCTTATGTTATTCTTTGTTGTTATAATTCTATCACTTTCTCTTATGTTATTCTTTGTTTCAATCATTCTATCACTTTCTCTTTCTGTCTTTCCTAATGTTATTCCTTGTTTCAATCATTCTATCACTTTCTCTTTCTGTCTTTCATTATGTTATTCTTTGTTTCTTCCTTTTATTCTTATGTTATTCTTTGTTTTTTTCCTTCTATCACCTTCTCTTATGTTATTCTTTGTTGTTATAATTCTGTCACTTTCTCTTATGTTATTCCTTGTTTCAATCATTCTATCACTTTCTCTTTCTGTCTTTCATTATGTTATTCTTTGTTTCTTCCTTTTATTCTTATGTTATTCTTTGTTTTTTCCTTCTATCACCTTCTCTTATGTTATTCTTTGTTGTTATAATTCTGTCACTTTCTCTTATGTTATTCTTTGTTTCAATCATTCTATCACTTTCTCTTTCTGTCTTTCCTAATGTTATTCTTTGTTTCTTCCTTGTATCACATTCTCTTTTTGTCTTTCATTGTGTTATTCTTTGTTTCTTCCTTGTATTCTTATGTTATTCTTTGTTTTTCCTTATATCACCTTCTCTTATGTTATTCTTTGTTGTTATAATTCTATCACTTTCTCTTATGTTATTCTTTGTTTCAATCATTCTATCACTTTCTCTTTCTGTCTTTCCTTATGTTATTCCTTGTTTCTTCCTTCTATTCTTATGTTATTCTTTGTTTTTTTCCTTCTATCACCTTCTTTTATTTTATTCTTTATTTTTATAATTCTATCACTTTCTCTTTTGTTATTCTTTGTTTCTTCCTTCTATTCTTATGTTAATCTTTGTTCTTTTCCTTCTCTCAGCCTTTCTTATGTAATTATTTGTTTTAATAACTCTATCACTTTCTCTTTCTGTCTTTCCTTATGTTATCTTAGTTTCTTCCTTCTATCACTTTCTCTTTTTGTCTTTCATAATGTTATTCTTTGTTTTTATAATTATTCTATCACTTTCTCTTTTGTTATTGTTTGTTTCTTCCTTCTATTCTTATGTTATTCTTTGTTTTTTTTACTTCTACCACCTTTTCTTATGTAATTCTTTGTTTTAAGCATTCTATCACTTTCTCTTTCTGCCTTTCCTTATGTTATTTTTTGTTTCTTCCTTCCATCACCTTCTCATTCTTTGTTTTATTATTGCGATCTATGCTCAAAACAGCAGTCGACAGTCGGCCGTAAACAATTCCAAAAAGCGCGCGCCGAAGTTGACCTTTACTTCCTGGGTCAAACTGCAAGTGTGATCCGCAGTGGCTGGGCTCGAAATGAGCTAGAATCAGCGTTGATAAAAAATCGCTTGAACGCTAACCGCAGTGACCTTGTTGTTTGTAATGGCGTTTTGATTTGTGATTCATGTTTGTGATTCTAGCTTCGAAAATTCGATTGAACGCACCCATATAGACGTTCTACCAACAAAACCATGAAGGCTTAGAAAGGGCACTGGCGTAGGCTTGAAGTCGATGGAGAAAGGGGGGGGGGGGGTTGGATGCCAGGTATTGAGGCCACAGTTTTACGAATCACACCGTCAGGAAAAAAACTGGCTGTTTGTGGGGGGGGGGGGGGGGTAGTAGAGTAGAGTGATCCCCCCGAATGAAAATCTAATCGAAACTTTCCTGTCTTGAATGTCTGCGAACCTATATTGATGTCATCAATTTAGAGTGCTTTAAGATTTTTACTCATTCTAAAATCCATCCGAAAAAGAAAAACAAATTGTGATTAAACTTTCCGGATTACGTACATCATTATCATAGGTGTGCGGGAGCAGTTTCCCTGGGGACCAGCAACGTTTCCCAAAATTCAAACTTACAGTTTTTAGATATTTCGAGCTAGCGAAGCGAGAGAGCGCATTTTTGACATTTGTTCATTGTGAAAATATAATTTTGCCAGTGAAATACATGACATAGGGCAAGGACGAATTTTACTGTCCTAATGTGAGGTGGCAGGTGCACAAATATTGCTAGGTTTGAAATCTGCTCTTAACTCGTATAAGCGTGAAAGAAAATGAGATCACACTCCGCGATCTTGAATCTCCCTTTACAGTATACCAGTGCCCCGTTGCATGAAACTTACCACTGATGGTAACTTTGCTACCAATGGTAACCACCATTGAAACCTTGATTTTGATTGGCGGTTGAGCCCTGTTACCATGGTAGTTGCCATTGATGGCAAAGTTACCACCAATGGTAAATTTTATGCAACAGGGCCCAGAACAACTATGTTAACTAAGTGGCAAAACTATATGACTCGATATAACAATGGCTAAGTGAAGAGGGGTGCCCTAATTTTTCTCTTGGAGGGTGGGGGAGGGGGAGGGGGCAACAGCCTTTTGAGGTTGATGGAAGGCGAGGTAATGATGGAGTTAAAGTGTAGAAGGGGTCCTATTTTCTTCTTTTCACGTCGCCTTCCCACTTCACCTCTTTTCCTCTGTTCTATTTCATTACCTTGCAATTTGTATTTTGGGGTTGGGGTGGAGAGGAGTGAAGGAGGGGGGGGGGGTGGGGCACATGCACCATGAACTACAAAAGCTTTAATATTGACCCCATCCTACGCCCATGCATCCCTACTTCAGTTTACCTACTACACTCGTTTTGATCACCACCCTTCGCAACGACTGTTCAGCGCCCCGAATTCAGAAATCGACCGGTGCCGACATCGTCTTCCAATTTTGTTCATCAGCTCCCATTTTTGAGGTACCGTAACAACTCTTTTAAAATTTAGATATGAACAATAAGAAGTCGGCTCGCCAGCTGTGGTGTCAGGCCAACGCCCCGGAGCGGGGGTGCCGCTACCCTTTTTCTCGCCGAGCAGTCCGAGGGGAAACTCGACCCGCTGACAAAGCCGCCCGCAAATCTAATAAAGCCCGACATGAAATGGATCGAAAAATGATACTCTGATCCTCGTGCCAAAAAAGACGTTATGTAAATTGAAAAGAAAAGAATAATAGGAGAGGGTACCGCTTACAAAGATCAAAATGAAGGCAGGAATGATCTCCTGAAAAGAGAAAGGTAGAATTTCGTTCTGTGAGTAATCTGAAATCGATTCTTGGTAAGACCAAGAGAGAGATGGAAAAGGAGCGTTTATAGAGAAAATATTGCCAAACCAAAATTAGAATACGTATGGGACTACGCATGTTTATTCTAAGCAGTAGTCATAATATACCCCCACAATTAAACCAAACACCGATGATTGGGTAATTTAAATATAAAATCAAGATCTGGAAAATATTTTTGTTAAGGGCGAGAAAGGCGATATTAGATTTAGAGAGATGGATTTCGAAATTTGAACATGATGCTGTCATGTTTCAGGGGTGTGTCGCAAAAGTCAATGACTTACTGGGAAAGACTTATTTTGTGAATGAGCCTTATAAAGTAATTTCTGATCTCTTCAACGGCATAAAGAACAAGGAACAAGAATAAGTTGTATATGTATACAAAGGCAGATCAAAGTTGGTCAGATAAAAATAAGGGGGCGAGGTGGACAGTGTAACGTTCGGCGACTCTAATGTCATTTTAACTCTAAATTAGATTTCAACCTATGAGTTTGATTTTCAACTTTGAGGATCGGGGGGCCTAAAGCCTAAATTAATGTAAAATGTGTTCTGAAATAATGTTTCGTAGATATTGATGAGACTCCTTGTAAGTAGATTTGATATTCATATGCAAATTTCAGTGGCGTACCTAGGATTAGGCCCCTCCCCCAAAATAGACCCCCATTTTGTATTCAAATTCAAATGTTTCTTTGAAGAGCCCTTTGTGACGAGCTATTCAATTCACCTGTTACGCCTTAGCAGTTGCACGCAAGAAATATATCTTGATTACTTAGTTGATGTATATGTCGGACAAGATGTTGATGATATGTCGGACAAGCCTCTGGTAAGTCATCGCGTTGTCCGGAGAAACCTTTGTCCAAGAGGTATGTATACAATTCTAAATCATTTTGTTCATGAAGGAAATTGCTTTTGCTATGTAAAATAACAAGATACAAATAATCGTAGAGAGAGAGAGAGAGAGAGCGAGAGAGAGAGAGAGAGAGAGAGAGAGAGAGAGATTGTGCGTATTTTAGTAGCCTACTCCCCCACTTAATCTCTCTTCATTTTCGGGGTGGCCGTCCTTGCCCGAATCAAATGCTAGCTTTTGGTCATGACTCGTAATTATTTGCACTATTTTGTTACAGTGATGCTATCATTTCCATATGAATGTACTGTTATTGCTCGAATATGACTTATCATTTCGAGGGAGGGGGGGGGGGGGGGGGGGAGGGGGGCTGCAGCCTCCAAAATCTTCGTCTCGTATACGCCAATGTTTACTCACACATAAGGCATTGATTCGTTTGTCATCTTAGGTCATTAAAAACACAATTACTCTGTTTTGTTGATATTGTGCAACTATTAAGTCGGTAGCGGCATACCCTGTGAACCGGCTCATCGGTCGGCCAGGGGCCCCCTCCCCAGCTCCTAATGATCGGCACACGGCGGCTCGTTTGGCGGCAGTGACTTCAAACCGCATCTCACCGTCCACACGCTGTGCGGTGACAGCGAGCTAAATGAAATTGTAACACGAAAAAGAAATGTCACAATTTACACAAGACCCTGCCACATTTGACACAAAGTTTGCGTCCTTGTCGCCACTTTACACTGCAATTTTTGTTGAGATTGAGATGTATTTCAGCTTTGATATGCATGCTTCTCTCCTGTGAGCTGCTTGTTTGATGTGTTTTTACCATAAGCCAAACCAATAGAACCCCTGTTTAGAAACCATTTCATTCCCCTGCTAGTATGCATAAAAGCATCTCTTTAGATGGAACCAACTTTGCATACATTGGTTGGTGCTATGTCGGGGAGCATCTGGCAAGCTTTTTAGTTGTTATAAGGAAATTTTGTTCGAAATGTAACTATGGATTTGGAAACGGGTTTATTTTGCGTAACCTTATCTGATACGCAACAGGCCTGCTTACCGTACTTTATATGTCAATTTATGCTTGGTTCTTTCTAAACCCTTTGTTATATTTGTAGATGGAATCCACATAGCAGACTTTTTTCCAAGTTTGGCGAGACTCTGGAAAGCTTTAAAGCCCCAGTCCCATATAAAGCCGGACCAGCACGGACGAGCACGGACCACTCCGGACCATCCCGGACCATGGTCTGGGGTGATCCGGGATGGTCCGGGATGTTTTGTTCAAAAAAGTGTGATGCTTTTAAGCCCCAGTCCCATATAAAGCCGGACCAGCACGGACGAGCACGGACCACTCCGGACCATCCCGGACCATGGTCTGGGGTGATCCGGGATGGTCCGGGATGTTTTGTTCAAAAAAAGTGTGATGCTTTTAAAGCTACAGTCCCATATACGTCCCGGACCGTCCCGGACCATCCCGGACCCCATCCGGGGTGATCCGGGATTCGGTCCGTGTTGACACCGTGTTGGCACCGGGGTGGTCCTGGATGGTCCTGGATGGTCCTGGATGGTCCTGGATGGTCCTGGGCGGTCCGGGAGTCGACCCCGGATGTTTTTGACGGTCAAAAACTGCCGGGGTGGTCCGGGACGGTCCGGGACAATATTTTGATCCGGGGTGATCCGTGTAGCCACCGTGCTGGGTCCGGGGTCATCCGTAGTGGCGCCGGGGCGGTCCGTGTTGATCCGTGGCAGTCCGGGAGTGAGTTATTGACCGCCCAGGACCATCCAGGACCATCCAGGACCATCCAGGACCACCCCGGTGCCAACACGGTGTCAACACGGACCGAATCCCGGATCACCCCGGATGGGGTCCGGGATGGTCCGGGACGTATATGGGACTGTAGCTTTAGAGCTGTTAAGAGAAACATTTTTAAAAGATTATCTAATATAATAAAGTATGTGAAGTGGTTTATTGTGATACCATCGTCACACTGACAAAACCGACTACAAACCGACGTTAGATCGAACAAAAGAAAGAAAAACAATACGTCTTCCCCCTAATTATTCCAAGACTTTGTCGGTTAACGACCCTTTTGGAGTCAGTTTGGCGGGATGACTTGGGCACAGGGGCATGCATGGGGATATATTGGCGTATTTCTTGTGAGAATAGCTCTTTGGGGGGCTTCAACATATGTGAGCAGGTTCGGGGAAAGATGGGAAACGTTCAAAATTTGGGTAGCAAGCCGACGCCTGTCAAATTTTCTGACAGACGGTTTGTATCAGCGGGTAGTCCCGTGTCGGATCTTTAGCTTGTCGTTCTGAATTCGTCGGATAATTTGGCGAGTTGATGTGACACAGTGACGACTTGCTTCCGAACACTTGTTTACAACAGTGCTACATCAGAAGAAGTTTATGTAGGCTATAACCAGTGGTGCGGTTAGGCATTTAGGGAGGGGGTGCACCGGAATATGTGCCATTCAAAAGACATAGTGACATATAGTCTTACCTCGTGTACACCGAGCCTCTTCGACTTGTCTTAATAGGCCCCTCGTTCCATATTTTTCCGACGCTAATCATCAGCATTGTGTTCTCTTAAAAGGATTGGGTATCTTTGCCTCAGATTCTAAACAAAATCCTGGATTTAACTCATGCTGCAATCCTAATTATTAACCTTTAGGTTAGTCAGGTATCCCATGAATTTTACAAGCCGATCGCCTGTCTGATTATCAAGATATTTATGATTGGAATTACAAATTTTGAAAACCGTTCGCCTGACGGTTTTCATAACACTACAGTCTATTGGGGAAAACGAGTATGGTAAAACCGGTCACTCAAAGATTTTTACCTTTTTTTAAAGGCACTTCAACATTTTGAAGCGCATTTTTTAGGGTTTCAATATTACATCATATCACAGACACTGATAACGTGAAGAGCCATGCATCTCAGATTTAACATTGTTAAACGATGCCTTTAAAAATATAAATATGTAGTTTATCTCAGGCGATCCAAGCATTTAAGGAATTAATTCCTACCAGGTACACATTTACTGCATCTGGTTGGAGAGTAGTAAATGTTGATTAATGTCTTTTCATTGGACATAATCAAAGAGCCGCGAACCACTGTGGTCCACAGTGCAGTCACGTTACCACTAGACCATATAACTCTCTATTTGATAAAACATAATCTTACGCGTTAAAAGTTCATGTATAGATATTTTTCGAAGATGAAGTACTGGAATCTTATTTGGCGCTCGACATGATCAACATTTTAATTCCCCATCCTTGATATACCCGGATCCGCATTATTGTACATGAATTTGATGGGAAGATCGTCAGGAACCAAATAATAAACTTCAAACAATTCGACAAAAGTGCCGCTAATATTTGACCCTGCTAAAAATGCTCATTGAATAGAAAGCTCATCCGCTGAAATTTAAATTAGATTTCGGTCAAAATATTTCCCAAATGTATCCTATCTGTTTGTTATCATGCATATTAGGAGAGGTTCTTTTGCAAAGTTCTTGTCTGCTTGTAAACAGCTTTCATCTAATTTGAAGCTTTTGATCAGATTATCAAATTGTAGGGTTCGTATGGTAATCAGCGGCATCTGTAATGTTTTGTGAAATTCTTCTTCTCGTCTTTGAGAGATATTTCCTTTTTTACTTTTCCATGAACCGCGCCGATGTCATCATTCAGCTCAACGTCTCTCTAAAGTGAAGGGAGTCGCAGCGGCAATTTCGGTTTCCTGCTGGGACGCCCCCTTTGATGATTTACCGCGCAGTCACAGAGCGGCTGCCAGCCAAAAGGGGAAAAAAGACCCCAAACCTCAATGTAACGAATTTTAGCCCAGAATGTCGGCTCCTTTTCGGTACTCTTTCAACTATTAACAAGCTGATATTAATTATTGCTCAATGCTGCTTTGCCGAGGCAAGTTTTGAATTAAGTTTGCATTTACAATCTGACCTTCGTGGTCTAGATTACGTTCTACATGTTATTAGATAGAGAATCTACGCCTGCATGAGAGAAAAAATATATAACTGGAAGTAGACGGAGAGAGAGAGAGAGAAAATAAAATGAGATATAGATTATAAAGAGCAAGAGAGAGAGAGAGAGAGAGAGAGAGAGAGAGAGAGGGGAGAGAGGAGGAGAGAGAGAAAGAGAGAGAGAGAGAGAGAGAGAGGGGGGGGGGTAGGATAGGTGTAATAACAGAAAAAATAGAGATTGATGATAAAAAGCCAGATAATGAGAGAGGAAGAGTGAGATAGAGAGAGAGAAAGAGAGAAAGGGGGGGGGGAGAGAGAAAGGGGGGGGGGGGGAGGAGAGAGAGAGAGAGAGAGAGCGCTTGAGCGAAAATATTGGATGTGTGTATGTGTGCGTGTGTGTGTGTGAGTGAGTGAGTGAGTGAGAGAGAGAGAGAATGTGATGTGTTTGTGTGTGTGTGTGTGTGTGTGTGTGAGGGGGGGGGGGTGAAAATATATAAGGTAGACGACCCGTATGGTAGAAATTAGATCAACATGTAAACACTGATTGAAGTAGATTACAAAAGGCCGTAGATGAATGTGTTCCTGTATGACTACGGCTCAAATTGTGAAAAGGAATTTTGGAAGGGGTTTTTCTGAAATGAGAGAATCTTAAAGATAAATTGTTTTCTCGAAGTTCCTTTACAGGCGACGTATACCATACAAAAGCATATCATTGCATCGTTCAGTCTCTTTCAAATCTTCCTGTTTTTCTTTAAACAAAACTGATACCAATATGGTCCTGAACCAATTCTTAACTGTAGCTATTTCGATATGCTGTAACAATTACAAACGTCAACAAGACTATGTCATATGGGGACAAAAGACCTCACAATGGCAGATTATTTTTTTTATAGGCTGACCATCATCTTTTCCAAGTCCAGGGAAGATTTATTTTTGACAACATTTTCATGATTATTGTTTTAAGGGTCTTAAATAAAACAAAAGCTACCACACACAGCTAAAATTCTAGAAACATGATTAGTTTAAAGGGCTTTAAACTAATCACCTGTACATACGACATCATTCACACACAGAAATTTCGGTGCGATCGTTAATCGTTTCGTGATTAACTACTGCTCGTAAAATGCGCAGTAGTGCCATTGCGCATTGAAGGTCATGTCATATCAATCAAAGCACACGCTCCATCCAGTTTAAACACGTTTAAACACGGATAACCGTTCACACACAAAATGTCAAGCTCTCTAGATACGAACTTCGTATCTGCAGCCTGCTTTAGGGGCGTATGAATCGCGACTTCGTATCTATCCAAACATCGTATAAACGATGTTCACACAGGAAAAATTTTCTATAAACATGTTTAAAACTGTTGAGTTAAACACGTTTATACTAATCATCTCTAAATACGATGAATTTTAGCTGTGTGTGAAAAGGCTGCCATATGCCCAAGTTTGACCTGAAACTGTTTTGGAATGCCCCTCCCCCAAATAACGAGATGGAAAGCGTGTTTTTGTTTTCACTACACTACAGTCTATTGGGGAAAACGAGTGTGGTAAAACCGGTCACTCAAAGATTTTTACCTTTTTTTAAAGGCACTTCAACATTTTGAAGCGCATTTTTTAGGGTTTCAATATTACATCATATCACAGACACTGATAACGTGAAGAGCCATGCATCTCAGATTTAACATTGTTAAACGATGCCTTTAAAAATATAAATATGTAGTTTACGAACTTCGTATCTGCAGCCTGCTTTAGGGGCGTATGAATCGCGACTTCGTATCTATCCAAACATCGTATAAACGATGTTCACACAGGAAATTTTTTCTATAAACATGTTTAAAACTGTTGAGTTAAACACGTTTATACTAATCATCTCTAAATACGATGAATTTTAGCTGTGTGTGAAAAGGCTGCCATATGCCCAAGTTTGACCTGAAACTGTTTTGGAATGCCCCTCCCCCAAATAACGAGATGGAAAGCGTGTTTTTGTTTTCGAAATTTAAGCATTTGGTGTTGATTTCTCGCAGCTAGAACCTCCTCGCTTTTCCACATCCCATGTATTATGCCCATGTGTCACAGGTGCTCTCATTCCTATGACCTGTAATGGTCCAATAATGTCATTTGTTTATTTGTTTATTTTTAACTAAATCGCAGCTATTTTCAAAATATCAACTTAAGGCAATTTAAATTACCCTATCTATCACCTTTTAAAATGTGCGAACATTATAATAATGACGTATTATGTAACCCGAATATGATTTCTATGGGACAATCAATAGGGTATTATAATGGCCCAGGGGCCTGTTTCATGAAACTTGTTATCTATAACAAATGCTAAATTTCTATGACATATTTACTCTCAGCCAATCAGATGCCATGATTTCAGTAGCTTATAACAGCAGCTTGGAACTTGTTATTGATATCACGTTTTATGAAACAGGGCCCTGGTTGGCTTTTTAGGAAGTAGTCGCGATCGTGTTTTAATTATTCATTTATTTATTTATAATTATTCAATTTAAAGATGGAAATAGAGAAAGAAAGAGAGATAGATATATAGAGAGTGGGAGGGAGAGAGAGAGAGAGAGAGATAGAGAGAGAGAGAGAGAGAAAGAGAGAGAGAGAGAGGGGGGGGGGGGGGGTAGGTAGGCAAGTACCAACAGAGTGCGAGCAGATTTATTGCAAACCTGTCGAATGAGGGCGTTTGTCACATCACAGGCAATGATGCCATTGAGTCTTTGACAACTACGAGGAACTTGATAGGAATATTGAAAATCTATTCAAGCTACGGAAATCGCGGCATTTCATCGGTTGTGAGCAATTTACGATAAAGTTTTTATATTGGTATTGTCATGATATTGATAAATTTATCATCTTTCGTACCGTGTTTATTATCCTAAACGTCTTGGATTTTGATTTCAGATTATTAATACAGGTATTTAGCAAATATTGATGAATGGTATGGGATACATATTAGATTCCCATCACACTCTGTTTCTTCTCGACGTTCTCCTCTCGCTCCTCTCGTTCCTCTTTCTCCCTTCTCTCCTCTCTCTCCCTCTCTTTCCCCTCCCCATCTCTCATCTATGTCTCCCCTCTCGGTATTTCTATCTCACCCTATATCCCTTTCTCTCTTTCTCTTCCTTTTATAACAACATCACATATATTCGCTAACTTCCTTTTGTTTTTCATATTTCCTCTTTTGTTCTTTCATCACACATACGATATCTTCTTTTCCATTGCGAAAACCCATATTCGGTAAATCAATTGTAATAATAAACGTGGAATATCAGCTCATATTCTCCCGAATGGGACTTTCAAAATCGTTTCATACACGGCATACATATGTTTGAACAAACCCCAACAAAAGAGACAAAGGACAAATATGAAGCGTTTCATTTGAGTTCAACAACATTATGTTGAATATAATTATATCTTTAATAATTAGGCTCTCCAGTCTGTCTGTCATATTTTCATTCAAGCGCACTTTCATTTATACTGATAACTTTCAAAACCAATGCATGTCATAACAAACGAAATGTGAACGCAGTTTATCAACGTCTTCAATTTACAAAAAGATAAAGAAAAGAAAAGGAACCCGCCTTGACACAGTAAGTACGACAAACTTTGACATTCTATTGCGTGTCATAGAGATATCAGGGTATTTTCAATGTGATGGTCATTTTACCTGACTGCTAAGAAAGCATAAATGCTTTTAAGTAAGCAACCAGAAGGCCGACGGCTTTAGGTACTCTCCGAGGGACTTGGTAATGAGGATTAATGCCTTACCAAAGGGCACTAGCGCAACGCCTTGGTTTCGAACCGGGTCACCGGAATACGAGACCATCACTGATTAAAGTTCCTCTGCACTAGTTTGGCATGGAGGGATTATACCTTCCTGCAAAGTCACTGGCAGGTGGTAATCTCATCAAATCAGCTCTCAATTAACATAAGAAAAAGGGCATCATGGGGGATCAGCGGGTAACGCTTAGGCATTGCTGGCTGTATAGAGGGCGTAAGTAGTTATAAGTAGTGCAGTGGGGCTTAGGGCGTCGTATCGTTCAAACGCAATAAAAACCGGAGCGTTATTTTTTAAATGACCTTAAGTGTTATACGTTAACTTATACCACAGAAGTCAGTGAATACGCGCTGGACATTGTGTGCATACAGCTGCCAATCATTTACACGCTAAAAAAAAAAACACCCTTGGCGGTTTACCACGTCATATTTGAACGAGCCTTAAGCATGTTAAGCGTTGATGTATACATAATATACATTACGTATCTATTATACAATACACCAGTGAGGACATTATTAGTAGATAATTGTACAGCTTTACTATGTTATATTCCAAACACTCTCGATGTTTCACAGGTATCGAGGTCAAATTATAATCAAACACATACCCGAACACGGTGATGGTGTTGATAACATGTTTTACAAAATTGCGTCGAGGATTCCTGTGACTTGGAAAATAAGCCTAATCCAAAATTCCATAGATCGTGAGTCGAGTGACAAAGTTAACTCTTGACCTTTACCTACAAGTCATTAGAAAATCCTAATGACCGGTCATTAGTACTATCTAATGACCCATTACGCGTTAGGAAAAACAAAAGCATGGTCAGCTGTCCCTTCCCAACCAATACTTTGATCTAGATCATCATTTTAAAGTATTTACATATACCCTGAGAGCTCAATATCTTAACGACGTCACATGGTGGTGATTGAGGGGGCTATCGTAATAGTTACTCAAGATGGCGACTGGACAAGCCATTTACCTGTAATGACTGTTTCGTAAAGAAGCAAACAAAGAAAATATATCATACTTTCATGTTTAAATTACCTTCTAATCAAAAGGATAGCAACGTCCACTTTAAACGATCCAGTTACTCTTAGGTATTCATTATACATACATATCACATCATGACATTTCATCAAGTACAATATGATAGCTCAATTGACTCCATATAATGTGTTCGTCGATTCAATACGCGTACATATTACGTCAATTCAAACACATTACATCAATCTAGTATTCGTCACACCCCCTTGAGAAATCTCTTTAGGAAATACCATCAGCCAACAATTTGATATCAGATGGCAACACTTGAAAGGGTGGCGTATGCAGAAGAAACTTTTTTTTTTGGTAAGTGTGTTTGGGGGGGGGGGGGGGGAGGGTGGAATCCTCTTCAGCCAATGGGCAGATGCCGGGAGGGGAGCTTTATGTGGGTACTTTCTAATAGAGTTCATCCAAATACAAGCGAAATATTGACGCTCAAATAAAAAAAAAACAAGGGACTTCTGGAATATTTACATGCTTTTACCTAATTGGAAATGTATAGTGAGTTAGTGACATGGTCAATAATATTCATAAATATCACGATTGAGGAAATTCTTGTAATGTAGTCCGCATTTGTGGTATTGGTAGCATATTCAAACATTTTCGAGAAATACTTGGAGGTTTCAGTGCACTTGAAGAAGTTGCAATAAGTAGCAGTGTAACTTGACACTATAGCAGTAGTAGTGGTAGGCTTAGTAGTAGTAATAGCAATAACGGTAGAGGTGGTGGTGGTGGTAGAAGTAGTAGTAGTAGTAGTAGTAGTAGTAGTAGTAGGAGTTTTCCTTATCGTCGTAATAGTAATATTAGAAGTAGCAACTGAAGAAGAAGAAGAGGTATTCTTTTTATTAGTATTTGTATTTGTATTCTATTTATTATCATTATTATTATTATTATTAATATTATTATTTTTAGTTACAACAATGAATATAGCAATGTCGATATGAATTAGTAACATGTAGTAGTAGTAGTAGAAGTAGTAGTAGTAGTAGTATTAGTAGTAGTATTAGTAGTAGCAGTAGTAGTAGTAGTAGTAGTAGTAGTAGTATTAGTAGTAGTAGTAGTGGTAGCAGTTGTAGTAGGAGTTGGTAGTATTAGTTTAGTATTAGTAGTAGTATTAGTAGTAGTCGTAGTACTAGTACAGTATTGTTAGTAGTGGTGGTGGTGGTAGTACTAGTAGTAGGCCTACAGTAATTTTTCTACAGTAGTATTTCTAGTATCAATAACAGTAGTAGTAATTCTAGTATGAATTAGTAATATGTAGTAGTAGTAGTAGTTATAGCAGAAGTAGTAGTAGCAGTAGCAGTAGTTGTAGTAGTTTGGTAGTATTCGTATATTAGTAGTAGTAGTAGCAGTAGTAGTACTAGTATAATTTTAGTAGTAGTGGTCGTAGTGGTAGTACTAGTCGTACAGTAATAGTATAAGTAGTATTTCTAGTATCAACAACAGTAGTAGTAATTCTAGTAGTAGTCGTTTACTAATGTTAATATTACGTAATACTATACATAGTAGTAGTATTGTCAGCAGAGTAGTAGTAATAGTATAAGTAATTGTAGAGCAGAGAAAAAATATGTATCTGATGTTTGACAATAAGACTTGAGAAGAGTCTGGGTAGCTCGAAATTTCCCTAGGTGCTCTATCCCCCCCCCCCCGTCCTTTCCTCAAGCGACGTTTTTATTCCCATAATTCCAATACATATTGACATTAATTACTCTATGATTGAGTGAAACAGAACATAGGCTACAACAATTTTTCAGCTTAGTATTATTTTCTTTGCTAACACATTCATACCTTAAAAAAATCTTAGCAACGACTTCAATTTAAAAAAAATGTATATGGGTAAAAAACAGGACCATTGAAAATCTTTTTAACGTAACATTTATAAATTTCATATCGTGCATAATTCAAAATAATATACGGAACAGTATATTTCTTGTTTCCTATGACCTTACCTACAACTAATATATTTTGGTTTATATGTATTTATACTTGAGATAGGTTAAATATCAAATTATATATATTTTTCCAAAACTACATCAAATTCTTGCGACATAAAATAAACTGAAACGTTGAATAAACTTGTCCACTTGCAGAACGAGAACTTTTAGGCAAGCAAAGGTTTTTTACGTCGTCATAGAGTTATCGATTTTATGAGTTTTACCGAAATCCAATGCGAACGTATCAAATATAACCGTTCCATCTCATAGTACTGTGGCAGATCATGAGTAAAATAAGGAAATTTACTAATTTAATACTGAAGGAATACAAAGTAAATCTAACTGTTTTCAAAGTTATGTTAGGAAAACGTGGGACGACACATGTATCTTTAGTGCCCTCAAAAGTGATAAGCTCTTTTTTTTTTTTGTATTTACTTTGATTTATCAGTGCGTTACGTAAATGCATTTGGAGGAAAAAAAGATGCAATTAAATATTTAAATAGTCATAAAGTTTAACACTCGTAGTTAGACACCCACACCATTGGTCTGATTCTACTTACAGTCTTTGGCGGTCTCCGTTCTGGGGTTTTTAGTGGTAATAATAGTTGTATAAGCAGCAGAAGTAGTAATATTATTAGTCGAAGATTTAACAGGAGTAGTAGTATGAGTACTAATAGTTGTAGTAGTGGTAGTATAAGTAGTAGTAGTTGTGGTAGTATTGAAGATGGTGGTGGTGGTGGTAGTAAAGGAAGAATAGTACTAGTAATATCAGTACGGGTACATGTAGTATAGTATAATAGTAATATAGCAGTTGGAGCATTAGTAGTAGTGTAGAAGTAGTAGTAGTAGTAGTAATTTAAAATTAGTAGTAGTTACATTATAAGTAGTAGAAGTAGTAGTATTGGTGGTAGTAATAATAGCAGTATAGTAGTAGAGTAGTAGTAGTAGTAGTAAGAAAGTAGTAGTCGTAGTCGTCGTCGTGGTAGTAGTAGTAGTTATATAGATGTAGTAATATTTAGTATACTGTAAGAGTCGTATTCTGTACTAGTAGTATAATAACAATAGCACAAGAGTAGAAGTAGAAGTAGTAGCAGCAGTAGCAGCAGCAGTATTATTATTATTATTAGTAGTAGTAGTAGAAGTAGTAGTAGTATTGGTAGTAGTAGTAGTGGTAGTAGTAGTAGTATTAGTAGTAGTAGTAGTAGTAGTAGTAGTGGTGGTGATGGTGATGGGAGAATAACTAAAGATCCCTCTGGTGGTGCATGGGACAACTACAGTCGTAGTATCTTGTTTTCTTTAATTAGGCATCATCGTCGTCGTAGTAGTAGAAGAAGAACAGTAGGAAAAGTTGAAGTAAGATTTGTAATATATATAGTAATAGTATGTCGTAGTAGTAGTATAGGATCAGTAGTAATAAGGTTTAGTACAATTTAGTAAACTGTAAAAGAAGTATTGGTATAAACAGCATTACTGATATTATATTGTACTGGTAGTGATTAACTAGTAGCGATAACAGCAGCAGCAACAGTAGTAGAAGTAGTAGTAGGAGTAGAAGTAGTATATTCAATAGCATGGTAATCTTCATTTATTTCATATTGTTAACTCAAGCGTACCCTCGTTTTGAAAGTACCCCCTATCTGCGGGGTGAAAGTCAATGGCGGACCGGACTTTGTAGCGCGAAAAGTACCTCTTTACCGGAGATTTTGGAAAAAACGCATCCGACCCGGTGTGTATGTGTGTGTGTGTGTGTGTGGGGGGGGGGGTGGAGATTTATACATTCCTACCTTGTTATTACGTTTTTCAACTTTATGTTCGGTTTTCTCTTTATGCTTATTCTATTTGAGTATTTTGTAATATAGTGTAAACAAGAAGAAAACAAATACTTGCAAAAACAACACAATTTTGAATTGAGTTACATTAATCTCGACTTACTAAGAAACACAAGACCCCCTTTCCCTTTTCCATACCAAAAATTTGCTTTATACCGGATTTTCTTTTCCTTAAAAGAATAACGAGGCATTCCTTTAATCATTGTATTTTAATGTGAAAGTGGATGTCATTTTAGACACATTTCTGCAAGGATTTTCTAAAAAAAAATATGTTTGAAATCGAATATTGATGAAAGATTATTTTTTTTTGGTTTTCTGCGTACAATAGAAAACCCAAATTATGTATTCTGTTATCAATATTGTGTTCAAATACATTTTTTTGAGGGAAATCTTTGCAGAAGTGTGTCATTATGATATAATCTGAGTGAACATTTTGCCATCAAATTTCTTGCGAATTTGGGGCTCCCAACACTTAATAGGGGCTTTAAAACCAAATAACAAGGATTTGTTGTTTGTTTACGTTTCCACCGTGTTTGTTATTGTTGAAATGTATGGGACAGCAAATCACCATATACCATGACCTTTTTCACAGTCAAAGGTCTACTTGTAATTTATTGTACCATGATTCAAGCAAGAGGAATTGCACTGAATTCCTGTTTTGTACAACACCGTACCATTTTATTATCAATTATCATTTTCACGGCGTTTGGGGCGGATAGGAAGCTACCAGGACAGCTAATTTGGAAAATATACCTTCACATTAACAGCTTGTGCCTTTATATAATTAACCTTCGTAATTACTACGTAATAATAAAAAAGATAATGGGTCATCTCTTTTTGCAAGGCCATTATTTCCATAATCCATATCGAATCATTCAGTCACACTGTTTCTTTCATCATTACCTCAGGTTCTGTTATCCTGTTATGGGTCTTATTCAAGTACTGTTACACTATTCATCAGATATCGTATCGTTTACTTCTGTGCAACTCAAGCGTTCCTTTAAAAAGATAAATAAATACTTCTCAAAATAATACAATCTCATTGGTCACTTTAATAAGCCAAAACAATGAATTTCACCTGCAATGAAAAAAACAACATAATTACGATGGAATGTCTTGAAGATTAAATGTCAAATAAAGCAATACACCAATGAAAAACAAGAACAACAGCAAAGTATGTAAACAAAAATAGGTCTGCTTAAAAAATTACCTCCATACTTAAAGAAATCAACTTACAGAATTACGTTGACATCAATTTGTTTTGATCATATTGAATTGTTCTTAACTTTTGTGTATGTCGATCGATACAAATCATTACGAACTTGTTTCATTTTGCAAAAATCTTCCATGCGCTCTGAAACGTCTGTCTTTCGGGGGATTGCGCCAGAATTTGGCCAATGTCGCAATGTCAATGTCCTCAGCGCATTTGTAACGTACGACAGAACCCTGATAAGGGTTACACTATGTTCATGGGGTTTCCTAAACTTGATTAATTATCTTTCTCTTGTAGAAGACGACGACATGACCGATGATCATGGCAGAGATAATTTAGCCCTCGATCACATTATTAGAGACATTAGATTGGGCGGAAGGTACATGGTCGCTAAACTAGTAGAATGGGACACATTGGCATTTGGAAGAGCCCTGTGGCTAAATACCTCTTTAAAATGCGTTTTTCTCTCAAGCAAACTCGATTATATACCTGCTAGTTCTCAAACACAGTTTTGAAACTTATGTGATCGAAATAAATGTATGGAACATTTTTTTGCTACAAAATTAATATTACAGTCAAACCTGTTTATCTTCAAAGGGCTATGCAGCCTATCACAAAGACCTTCAGGAAGATTATAGGTTGCGTCTGGTCCATTTATGAAATTAAACTCTCCGGCAACAAAAAAGGAGCTTGGCAGTGAATTTTCCCTTTAGAAAACAATCTCTGCATTTGAAAAGGAAGGTTTTAGAAACGTCACAATGAAAAGAAACATGGCTAACATTGAGAACATTGTATGGATGCATTCATGTTGAATTTGTAATTTAATCCAACCTCTAGCAGATTTACCACTAAAGGGATCCAGTATTGTTATGCCGAAATGAGAGACGGACCGGAAGCAATAATCAGACATCAAAAAACATGTTTTCTCGGTTTAGATGTCCTGGTTGAACTTTCAATCCATTGAAGTCATCTGCACTGCTGCCTTAGACGGAATCGGTTTCGTACTATTGACTCTCCCGTCTAACCTTACTCCATTATGTCTGCAAGGGGCAGATGGAAGTGCAACAAGACATGCACAAACTATCGAATGTCTTGGTCTAGACTCACTTCTTGGTAATCTTCGACCAAGAGAACATTTGTGGTAATCGTATCCATCACGCCAATCATCTCTTTCTTTGATTTGACTTGTCTGGCTGGTGGAGGGAGGGGGGGGGGGGATTGGGTTAGATGTTATGCTTTAAAGAGAGAGAGATAAGTTCTGGTAAAGGTAAAATACATAATTTGTGAGTTTAAAAAAAATAACAACTCTTGGTGGTAATAGCCGTGCAGCAGGAAAAGGATTGCTCTTTAATTCAATGGACTTTTATCGAAATATGACGAGAAACAGCTAGATAGTTTGGACCAAACTTTAATACCACATGCATGTGTAGTCCCATATACACAATTTCCTGTGTAGTGCATGTGTCTTTCAGGAAGCATGAGTCAACGTCTTCTTATTTTGTTGATTCAGTAGAACTCACGATATACACCAATTTTCATGTACTGCATAATCAACCTTTTCCAGTTGCATTTGCGATGCAGTTGTACGACCTGAAACTACATTTAATCTTTAAATGAGTAACATTTCCAGACACGAATTTTAGAGGAATGTATAAACATGAGCTCCCATGTCACCCCCACTTCTCCTCACTGTAGTGACAGAAATACGTTATGCTTACTTTGTGTTTGACACATCATACAACTCTTGAGGCTAACATCACCTTGGAATGCAAAAACAAGTCGATTAAAGAAAAGAGAGACTATTAGAATTGACTTATTAAACATAAATTTAAAGAATTGTTATTGTAGGAAGCCATTCTAATCTGTTAAAACCATTACAATACATGAATTATTAAGACACAGAAAATGTAAATAGATCTTGCATCAATATCTAAACGCTCTTTTTCTTCTTCCTTTTGAAACATTTCCTTCTTTAAAACACTTTCAATCCGTTGTTTCTCATATGACGATAAAAGTCTGATCCAAACGAGTTAGGTATCAAACGATTAAACATGAATGTATTTGTCTCTATCGTCTTGGGTGTCTTGGGTTCGAAACCAAGTCGATGTACGCTAATGCTCTTTTTATGGCATCGTCGATCATTAAATCAATTGGAGAGCACTTACAACCACAGGCCCACTAATTCAGAATTTATTTTTTCCCTCTCACTGAGCAGTCAGAAATAAAGTGTACAATTGAATAAATTTAAGAATGACGTTTATGGACAACCTTATATTGCATTTCTCTTGTAAAATGTTCTATTGGTTACATGAATGACACATTTCTTTTAGACACCCTGTACTTTGTTATGTTTTCATACTGTCATGGCCCTTATGGTGGCCATAATTAGCAGCCAAATTATGAGCACGTATAAACAACATAGGAAAAGTAATTAAAATCGTAGCATATAAAAACCATTTCAATATAATTTATACAAAAATAACGATAATTCATATTGTAAATATGATAAAATATTTCAGGCCTGGATGATTTCATATAATTAGTCTTTCATTTTAACATCATACCCGACTTTCAACTGCTGTCCCGTTCGCGACATCGTTTACAACATCGTCAGTCCTATCATGAACCCATTCGGATGTGTTGAACACCTGCTGCACCCTAGCAGCTTTCTTGAACAACACCTTGAGGGCGTGCCGGAACTCTGGATTCCTGGCTGTGTATATGAAGGGATTGGCACACGAATTGACATAGGCGAGCAGGATGAACGCCATGTACAGGCGACTGTGCAGGAAGTCCACATTGAGAATACCGATACTGTAAAACAGATAACATAGCTGGTCGGGAGTCCAGCAAATTATAAACGTCATCACCACGACAAAGAGCATTTGGAGGACCCGCTCCCGCGCTTGCAGGAGATTGAGGGTTATCCTAGAGGAATCCATGCGATTTTCTTTGAGTGCACGCGCCTCGGTGTGCAATTCACGTATAGTTCTCACATGCGCGAAGAGCATGATGCCGATTGGGATAACGTACTCGGTGATGAATAGCAGAACACCCTGCATCATTTTACCCAGTCGGGTTGGGAAATGGACGATGCAACTGCATGAGTCTGGATGCACCGTATTGACGACGAAGCTACCGATGTTCACGATGAACGCTAGCACCCATATAGGAATGAAGACATACTTGATCCGCGAAGGGGTTATTTTTGCGCGGTAGATGAACGGGTAGACGATGGCGAAGAACCGTTCGAGGGATATCATGCATAGTGTGTACATCGACGCGATGAATGGAATCCATACAAGAACATTGGAGAAGACGAACTTACAGTAGATGTTCCCCAACCAATTGTTCGACAACCTGGACGCACCAGGGATAGGGGTGAGGAATACAGAGCACAGAAGATCAGCTACGGCGAGTCCTGCTATCAGCCGATCCGTGCCACGATTGCTCTTCGACTTGCCGTGTATAATGATCACCAGGGCGTTTCCCATGATCCCTGCGAGGGTCAGGCTCAAACGTAGGATATTAAACCAATTCCAGACGACTGGCGCCCACGTCCATGCTTCACCAAACTCGGGACAGGAAGCATTAATCCCTCGCTTGATCACAACTGACGGATTCGTCGCACCTATATCGTACACCAGAACCCCTATTCCTTGGTCATCTTGGGTGGAAGTGCCCTCACCCATTAGTCTGTATGTCGAGTTCACGCTAAACGAGTGGACAACCGACTCGTATTGATTGAGCGACATCGTGGACGAGGCTCAAATACTAATAACGGCACGTTCATCTATAAACAGAAAACAAGAAACGTAACGCAATCGGATAAATCGTGACCGGAGCTAACGAACAGACTAAAGCAAAATTGCGGATGGACTGGCGGCTTTCGCTTTCAAATATTCCAATTAATCTGTAATCCTTATATAAACGATGTCAACACAACATGTAGGAATAAATGTCACTCACGTCCTACGTATGAATATCCACTCAATAATTTATTTCTAGCTCCACCGTTAAACGTAAAAGAGATTTATGTCAGGCAAGATGAATCTTTCGCTCTAATTAGTATACATATTTGTTTTGAAATAGATCTGATACAGATGTTTCAAACCATTTGCTTAATCCAGTATTTATCACACATCAAAAAATGAATTTCGACCCATTTCCTTTGAATGAATAATTTGGAGTAAAATCTGTAATGTGTATTCCGTTTCTACTCCAAATTGTTTCTGGAGATAATAATCCGCCGCATGCTTATGAGTTCCATTCAATAGAAACTAATGTAACACACCAACGCAATATTGAGAATAGTAATTTGAACAGCGATCGTAAGTTTTGGTTTCCTATTGACTGGGAACAAGCGACAAGACATCTTGATATTCAACAAAATGTTTTCCTCATTCCTTGGGAAACCAACGGTGATTTAAGAAGTTCTAGAGCGATGAACGCCTCCAGAATTTTGTATTAGTAATGCCGTCAAGTACTCGCTTCAGCGATTTATCGGTGGTTATCACAATCGTTCAAGATATTGCAAATTCACTTTCTGCCCTCCTGAAGAATAAATACGGTGTCGCGGCGAATCGAATTAAGTTCCACACTTAAATGTGATCAAAGTGGAGGGAATCATTCAATTACAGCAGACTGAAAATGTGATTAGCCTCCTCTTTTGTCATCACAGGCGAGGTACGAAGACAGACGGTCGTTCCCTCCTCAAAAAGGCGCGAAAGAGCGATGTCCAAATGGAGCCTGCAACCATTAGATTTGATTGTGAGAGCGGAGAGTTTCTTGCAATGCGTAGGCGCATTGCCTGTCACGAGCGGCTACTTTTGGAAAACAATACGCAGACGATTTCGATGAGTAAGTTTCATGATCGCGCCTTGCTAGCATCTTTTAAAAGGATTTTACAACCCACGTTTTGTCATCTAGCCTAAACACATGTCACTCAACGAAATATTTCCTTTACTCCAAATCTTTGACTGAGCACGATTTTTTTGTCACGCTCTTCGCAAACATTTCTTTTTAAATAGAGCGATCATGGAGTTATGAATAGGAAGAAAGATGACGAAGCAACCAGCTTTGTTATCACTGTTAAACTTCTTTTCTCCAGGATGAGACACTTTCTGTATAGACGGTATATCAAGTCGATATGATGTCCAATTAGTGCGAGAAATCACTAGTTAATGCTTCCGTCCTAGAAAAGGAATCCTGATATACGATTCGAGACTGCTAAATGTTTACTGCATCTGTCCACTTGGCGGTGCTTGATTGCCTGGCTTGAATGTTGTCACATCGGCGGGTATCTGTCCTATGTCATCGCAGTCATCTAAATAGAGTGAGAGAAGGAGAAGGAGAGAGAGAGAGAGGGGGGGGGGGGGGGGAGAGAGAACCGTTATTAACCGACACTTCATGGAATGATTAAGGCATCACTCAATTTCAAAGTAAGAGCAACATTCCAATTAGAGCACTTTAAATATTTGAACATTCTGTCACGATACAGGGCTATTTTAATTTGGTCTATACACGATTTGTGGTTAAAGTGATTGATGGATGCAAAAGTACTCATTATCCGTGTGCTGCAAATCCTATTTCACATTTCTCAGTATCCACATAGATCCCCTTCAACATCGTGTAAACAAGTAAAGACCGCGTTGACATTATGAACAATCACATGGATCCAATAACAATATTTAAATATATACTACTGAGTACATGTACTAAAGCTTATCATGCTGACATTTCGGTGCAAATGCACTATTTTGATTGCGATGAATATAAATATTTAAATGAAAAAAATAGCTAGTAGGTGTGAGTTACATACTTTTGTTTAGGAAGCTGACTTTTAAAGAGAAAAATGAGTTCTCAGGAGAGGTGGACAATACTTTGTGAGCGTTTTCAAATGTGTGGAAGAACATTAGGTAAAAACAAATGTTCCCTGGAAAGCATGTTTTTTCAAATGCCTTCATATTCTAAATATGACATATGCAACAGCTCAAAAATGAGGGCCTCATTTTTATGCGGCATTTTTGTGTAGTCCCATATACATGTTTCTGTGTACAGTGCTTGTTACTTAACCAAAGCTGAGCTAAATTTCTTATCAATTTGATGATTCAAGAACCTTGCAGTACACACCAATACTTATATGCTACATGATCAACTTTTTCTGATCGATCCACACCGTTACTCTCACAATGCAATCGTATATGACCAGAACTCTACTTTATCTTTAATGTTTTTCTAAAGTAAACCTATTTGCATGTGGAATTTGTTAATGTCATTTTCAGCTTCACATTGTTTAACAATCTTGTATTTTGTTGAATGGTCGTAATGCAGAAACAGCGTGGCTTTTATTTTGGATGCATGTCATGATTCCTCTAGATATCGATTGCAATATGAAACAACATCTCTTATAACCGGTGATTTTTGGAGAAAGACAGTCATACTCATCATGCTCATGGTTGCCACTAGGAATGCTCGGAGAGGGAGTGCATGGAAGAGAGGAAAAAAAAGATATTCATTGAGACCTCTCTCACACATTGCGACGAAAAGGATGCGATATCAATTTATGCGCTCATTTCTGGCAGATGCGGATCATCTTGAAAGAGAGAATTCGCCACATTCGACAATAATTGATCGATTTTTATAGAGGTATTAGGGTGGGAGTGCGAGGGAGGGAGAACGAGAAAAGGTGTAAGGGAGAGATGGTGAGATGAAGTGGGGAAAAAAGTGGGAGGAGAGAGGAGTGATGACATAACGAGAGAGAGAGAAAGAGGCGGAGGGGTGGCTAGGAAGAGAATGATGAAGAGATGGAGAAGGAGTGAACAGGAAGAGACAGAGAGACAGAGAGAGAGAGAGAGAACATCAGGGGCAGAGTGACATGGAAGAGAAAGCAATATTTAAGAGAGAGAAAGAAAGAGAGAGAGAGAGAGAGAGAGAGAGGGAGGAAAAGTGAAAGAGAAACAAGAGAATAGAGAATGGGAGAGACAGAGAATGAAAAAAGAAAGAAAAAGAGGGAGAAAGAGAGAGAGAGAGAACGAGAGAAGGGGGGGGGGTGAAGGGAAAGGAGGGCAAAAGAAAGTGAGAAGAGGGAGAGAGAGAGAGAGAGAGAGAGAGAGAGAGAGAGAAAAGTTATCGAGTATATTTCCTGAAATGTGAAACCCCGGAGATATGATCGAAATCAGACAGGATTTGTCAAAGGGTTCGAATTCAGAAGTAGTCTCTGGGCTGTTGAGAAGCTGCTTTATGCATATTTTCCTCACATTTTTACATTCCATCTTACTATTTTTATTCTGTCCCTGTTTTTTACGCGTGGAATATGAACCTCAAATCTATTGGCTCCAGGGGCGATTCCTGATCTTTTACTTCCCTCTATTACTTGAACTAGATCTCTGGAGAGAGAGAAGGGGGGGGGGGTTAGGGGGTTGGTGAAAATTCTCTTCCTCCGAATGGGGAGGGAAAGGAAAAATAGGAAAGAGAGAGTATGGTTAAAGATAAAGACCAGTTATGGTTATGCGATTGCATTGTGAAAGAAATGTTGTGGAATCGATCAGAAAAGGTTGATCATCTAGCATATTGGTGTGTACTTCAAGGTTCTGCAATCATCAAAATGATAAGAAATTTGGCCCAGTCTTGGTAAAGTTACAATCACTGTACAAGATGTATTTTGGACTACGCACAGGTGCGCAACACGTGCATTATATCTATCAGGTCCAAAAAGATATAATTATTTACCAAATATATCAATTAGTAGGCGGTTTCTCGGCAAAATTTGTATGATCACGTATTAGTCAAAACATAATCTTTTACAAGGTTGGTAATAAAAGCTTCGATTTCATTTTTTGAGAGAGGGTGTTTCCAAAACTGGTCTTTACCTTTGAGTGGCAGCGTAAGCGTAAGGAAGTAGGATAGAGGAAGGGGAGAGAGAGAGAGAGAGAGAGAGAGAGAACAGATAAGAGAATGGGGTAAGGGAATAGGATCGATTGTATATCAAATTGAGTATTGTATGGAAAAGATCATCTTGTAGTTCGCATCCAAACGTAAGTTTATAAATGAAATAAAAAGGCTTCTAATAGAAACGTGTATAGAGTTTCAAGGATTTAGTTGTCATTTAACACTAATTTTCTTGAAATTCAAACGAAAAAAGGGGCATCACTATAGCATTACATTGATGAGGGAGAGGGGAAAGAAAGAGAGATCGCCAGGGACTTTTCTTAATGCTGAGTGGCTCAGGAATCTCTGCTCCAGCACGTGTGAAAGGTTAATTGGTATGCCGAGCGTTACTGTATATTCTCCTCGACGCCGTATTAACGCTTTCCAAGCAGTTACTTTCCTTCTTCATCCAGTACAAAACGCCATCGGCACTTCCTATATCCAACGAACTTAAAATAGACGTGCTTAGTAGGAACCGGGAGTGAGAGACCGCGGTCCATCCATTTATCGCAATGTGAGTAACGTTTTGTGAGAGCGTGAATGAGGTGTGATAACGATTCGAATAACGTTTCGTGTGAGAAGAAAAAAAAGAGCTAATTTTGAAGAGGGATCCCTTGCAATTCCCTGGGACATACATTTGAGACACGAAACTGAACTGAAACAACAGATTTACAAGGTCATTGAAAATCAGAGTCAGAGTCAGAGGCACTATCCTGCGACCGAACAAAAATGAATAGAAATTAAGAGAAACTATGATTGCCTAAAGCGCCGCCGTGAAGAGTGAATTTTTTAAATTTGTAATTAAGGTTTTAAAAAATTATTGTGACCACAACCACCCATGTCTAAATCCGATTCCGCATCGACATCTCACTATGGAAAGGGATGGATATACGGTCTTTTTTTTGGACTATGGTTTATTTGTGTAGATGTAAATTTAATTGTCAGGCAATTCCGAGACAAACATATATTTAGATGCTGCTTGTAAGTGTCGGCTTGCATGTTGATTTAGATATACAGTAGGCTTGCGGGTGCACCATGTAAAACATATATTTATAATAAAAATATATTGTTCCGATATCCCTGTCCGATCTTAAAACAAGTCTATACACACTTTCGTTGTGATTGAAAAAAAAATCATGGGGCAAGACTTAGCCGCATATCAAACTGTATGCTGCCAGCTCATTTCAATCTGAAAATTATCTTTGTTTTCATTATAATTCCTTTAAAACTTGTACACGTTTAAATTCCACGAAAGCTCTTGACATCCAAAGCGATCCCCTAAAGAATCGGATATCACCGTCTTTACTTTTTCATTGGGGCACTTTCCGAAACCTTTATACTGTATTGAAGTAAATTATTAACAGGTTCTTGAACTGCTATGAGACGTTTAAAAAAAAAATCAACCCGCAATCTAAGAGGGCGGCCCGATAGGCTATATTGACATTACACTCTTCATCTCACCCCCTAGAGGATTCGACTGAAACACAATGGCTCGGCCACAGGGTACTAACCAAACATTTGCGATCGTATTCAAGACGTCTACAGTCCTCTGAGATAACAGTCCGAGTATGCCTCGAACCATAGGCGAATTATTAGGAGCTTGAGTTCTCCTATCACCTCTTTGCTCAACATTTTTTATTTCATTTTTTAATTTTATATACAACTGATATTATTCGGACACGTATAAGTTTTCATTACAGCTATTTATGGAAAGCTTTTAAAGCACTCTAGTATCAACGTATCGCGTATTCACAAGGGGTATCTTTATTCCAAATGGCTATACAAATATGATCGTGAATTGTTTCGAAACTGGGTAGAAGTGTGATTGCCATACATTAGACAACTTAGAGCAAGCGTATTAAAGTGGGTGTAGTTGTGGGGAGCGTGGGGGAAGTGTTCTTGGGGGCATATATCTCGGAAAAGATAATAAATATATAATTACTATGCAAAGTACATTATACGAAACTTAATAACATGGAACACGCAACACCTGAGCTCGAAGGGACTGGCATTTCAAAACACTTGCATGATGATGATGTAAAGTAGTGTGCAAACAGGAAATGTTGCTAAATAGGAATCGGAAGGAAAAAGTGCGCAAAGAAAGGAAATCGCGCAAAAAGAAATTGGAAGAAAATTTGTTGAAAAAGGGGTCACTTGGTTTTATTCAATGAAAACGTAATGACAGTAAGCATATAAATCTGAAATAAACATCACAACTGGACAATCGCCAAAAACAGTCTACACCAAAACGAATCACACTTTAACCTAACCATGCCTACGGAGAATAGTACGGTTTGTAAGTTTTCAAGAAACACATTGGTTTCGTTCAGTTTCCTCAACCAGATTCACTTTTTGTTCAGGTCTCATTTGTTTGATATCTTACCACTACCCACTCGCAGAGACACACAAGCGCAGTAGCTTAAAATTCTTTGGTATCTTGCTATTTATCACCAAGAAATAAATACACAAGACGAAAAATGTTTTGGACCTTACCATATCGCTTACATGGAGAGGGTGGGAGACGGTGGGCTGGAAGAAACGTGATTGATATAGATATTGTTGTGGGGATATCTTTCTTTTTCTCACTTCTATTATCAAATTCTTTCCATTTATAGTTTGTTTTCATTTGTCTATTTATTTGGCAACGTCTTAAAGTTGTTCATGCGTGGCTATATATGGTCGTTATGACACTGAGTCAATGGGTATTACGCTCTCGTGCGTACATCCGTGTGCTGCCCTCTATATATCCACACTTGAGCAAAACACTTTATGCCGAGATAATTCACAAGGGATTTGATACTTGGTACTCCTTTCCGCTCCAGATGTAGGACAATATTTTCGTATTTTTGAAGTGTGAGGGCAAATCAATTCACACTGTCTTTCTTCATTGAATAAGCGCACCTGGCACTTCCTCTTTGTTATGAGCAATTAGCATTTTGTGAGTTAGTATGCAAATAATACATGTAAATGCGAGTGCATTTTAGTGAATATGCACTGCACGCAGGTTAAGTCACAGTAGGATAATGCACGAGACTTGTCGAGTTCATTGCCCGTCGCATTGAAACTTAAAGGTAATACAAAGTTTTGGTATGGGGTCATGGATTTGGTTCAAATGAACATATGGGAAGCAAATGCGATCCTACAATATTCAATGATTGTTGTCGCGGTTGAAATCGAGACCAAAGTTATGAAATTTTTAATATTAATCTCTTTATGTTGTATAGCTCCTTCTCAAGGTCAAGATATTAATTAAGCTATAAAACAATATTTTTTGACTAAAATCGACCGATTAGCTCTTCCCGTTTGGAAATTGTATATCACAACTACATATTCTGAGTTTTCATGGTCGCAGCTACCATTTTACGGCCGTAGGCGCTATTTGAAATTTATCAAAATTTACCGGGAGCACCGATAAATTGTTATCTTCAAATTTTCTCGAAAGCAGAAGTGTTTTAGGGGCTAAATTTTCTATTGCTTATAATACATCCACAGGGGCATCCAAATATATCAAAATTGTAAAGAATCACTATCCACCTAATTTTCGAAAATTCCCAAAACTTTGTATTACCTTTAACTAAGTGCAGTGCATATCACTAATGTATGAGCTAAACACATGTATTGTTTTGTTTATTAGATGGTTCTACAATGATGAGTATAAAGTCGAGAAATTGACGGTTGTTATCACCAAAATGGACTCCCCGTGAACATGGTAAAAATTAACGCACGCACACGTGATTCAATTCGATGCTTCGCATTGGCTACATTTTTTTAACCCATTTTATAATTTCGTTTAATAAATTTTGTGCTCTCTGTGTTAGTATGTAATACCTCTACGATCAACACGTAGTCTTTCAGGGATTTTAGCCCTGAAATTGCATATGTTTTCAAGAGTTTGAAACTGTTGTGTTATTAAGCGATATTTTTCTCAAACTATGTACGTATTGAATCTACCTGTGCCCAAGTATGTGATGACTGGAATTCAATGATAAAAGGCTGCATTTAGTATTCTAGAAAAAAAACTTAAAATTACTGTTATTTTCTGTTCACCAATAGATCGTTTCTAGCCAATCATTAGGATCATGCATTAAAAGCCGAAATTAAAACAGGGAAGCTCATTTATTATTACATTAAAAGTCGGTGGCATTGAACTATTAAATACATCTATTTCCATTCCCTTTTAAAAGCTCTTTTTAAAAGAAAATATAAGATGACTTTATATTTGCTTAATCGCCTGAACAGAATGACCGATGTCATCGATTAGACATGGTAAGATTAGCCGAAGCTTAGGGAGATGGACACTTGCCGCTGGGTTTTGATTTCCTCCCTAATGCCCCACCTCTCGATTCAAGGTGCTAGGGTTACGGGAGAGAAACAGGCATCGAGAGATCAGGAGAAGTGTTTTGACGTAATCCTTTTGAAGATGATGGTGGAAGAGGGAAGGGCTCCGTGGAATAATGAGGTAGAGAGAAGAGAGAGGTGGTAAGAAAGGGTATGAATTGATGAAGGCGCGAGGCAAAGAATGAACAGAGAAAGATGGGAAGAGAAAAAGAGAGGGAGAGGGGGGAGAGAGAGGAGTGGGGGGGGGGGGGGGGAGAAAGAAAAAGTGGGGAGGAAGGATAGGTAGGAAAGAGAGAGAGAGAGAGTTAACAATAGGCTAAACGAGTTACAAATCAATGACAGACCTGACAGAGAGCAGCAGAGAAATCAACAACAAATGCCCAAAAGCAATATTCTAAAATGAATACCAGAGAGCAAAAAGATAATAACATTTATTGAAAGATGTTAGAGACTTTAAGACATTTTGACCTTAGGTTGCAAAGCGTTAATAGACTTATCGATTGCGTAACAGTGAAAAGAAAAACGAAACTATAAATACATATACAAGAATCCAAACGAAACTCAATCAAGAAATGGTAGTGGCCTTCCAAGTTTAAATATGAAGATGAAGGCTATTAATAATAGTTTTTCCTCTTGAAAAGGGCAATCGAATCGACAATGGCACATTTTGCCAGGAATAACAATCTATAAAGGACATTTAAAGAAAATGATTATCAAACATTTAAAAAGGTAATTCAGGCTGTCTCTCGGCAATGCTAGAAAACATTATAAATGAGTTAAGGAGAGTGAGAGGAGTTTAAAGTCGAGTAAAGTGACATTACTAGATAAGTTAATAAAAAGGTAAAGAAGGTATGAACAGAAATGGAGAATAAATACTACAATGAGAAGATATGCTGCAAAAGGAAAGAGAGAAACATAAATAAAGAGAGAGAGAGAGAGAGAGAGAGAGAGACAGAGAGAAACATAAATAAAGAGAGACACAGAGAAAGAAAGGGCTAGCAAGATATATAAATGGAGATTAAAAGTGAAGAAGAATGCTAGAGAATGGGTTCTGAGTTTAGGGAAAAAAAGCACAAGCGAGGAAGATGGGAGAGAGAGAGAGAGAGAGAGAGATAACAGGACACACTACATGGTGCCTCATAAGGCATATATCTTGTTTTATTTCTTAATATCGTAATTTTGATCTAACCGAATTTTCATCTTATTCACTTTCTATATTTATATTACGCATGTGAACACACTTGCTTTCCATCTACATTTTATTGATAATAAATAATTGAATTCAATTGAATCGAGATACCTAAGCCCTGACAGGGGAGCGAAATGAAGAGATCACTTTTCTTTTCCCAAAAGATGTTATTCAAAGAACTAGAATGAAGGAATTGACGAATCTGGGGCGTCAACAATATCGATAGTGCCTCTTATTGACTCAGTTAAAATAAACTTGAACCATAATCTGTTACTCATGGGAAAAACACGCAGGTCTGAAGAGGGATGATGGGATCAGTAGGCTTTCCTTCTCAAAATACATAGCATTAAAGAGAAGGTTCTAGAAAAATTAAGAAAAAAAAATTGTGAGCATTCCCATTCTCTTATTATATCATTCTTTTAAGTTTGGAAGGACATCAATGAGGTAATGCCTATTTCCATGATTGCCTGAACAGGATCGGTCTTAAAATGCCTTTTTGATCGAAATACGACAACAAAGGCTAAAGTATTTGGACCTACCAGACTTTCTTGCCATATTTACGTTTAGTCCCATACACATTAATTTTATGACAAATGAAGCGATTTCCTATCATTTTGATGAATTCGAAGTATCACAGTATACAGTTATTCTATCAACCATCACGAATTGTTTCAGCTAGTTTCGTTTTCGCATGACCATAACTCAACTTCGCATTCAGAGTCGTGAAATGGTGAATTATGTCGTAACTGCATCCCCGCTAAAGCATTACATAGAACTGTTCAAGTTCCGGCAGATTGAGGGCGGATATAGATCGAGGGAGTGAACTTAAAAGTAGAAAAGAGGACGCGTTGTTGAGTGTGTGCGTGGGCTGGTGTGTGAGAGTTTTGAGTGCGTGCGTGTGCCTGGGTAAGCGTGTTGAGTGTGTAGTGGGTGAGGGTGAGTAGGGAGTCTGATAAATCGACCTTCGCTTATCTTCACCATAGTATAGGATGACTACACGATGAAATGGGAGAATATTGAAGATGTCCGTTTGGGAATTGAATTCACACGTAAGTAGAACGACAAGTTAAAACTCGTGCCGAGAAATGAAATTTATTGAAACTTACACAGATAGGGCGGTAGTTTAAAGGAAACCTAGATTTAAGGTCAGATTGAATATAGAAATGGGAATATTACAAAATTAAACTTGAAATAGGTAGATAAAGACGCAACACAAACAGAAGTCATAGGCCTATGAAATCCGGGAGACCACCCACATTCCCGAAAGGCTTACTTCGAATCATCGTGTAATCGCGTCCGGCCAAGTGGTCACGTTACACGACATTTCGTGAACGAAAACAGAAGATCATGTGAAGATTCACGTTAAAAACGCGACCATTCGTAGAGCTTCCGTTGGGCTTTCACAAAGTGTCGGGCAAGTGAAACCTCATCATTTGTAGATGAGAGTTTTTTTTTCTTCTCACAACCATTACCCCGACATTTCGTAAATAAAGGGGCATATTTTTACAAAACCCTACGCGATGACCCAACGAATCGAAGTAAGCCTTCATGAAACACCCCACCGCCTGACAGGAAATTAAAAATCCACTCGCTTCTTTACTTCTTTATATATTTTCAACTTCCCTTACATTTCATTTTCTATTTTCCTTCATTAATGTTTTCGACGTTGTGCTCGAATATTCTTGCAGCGCTTTCGCGTTTTTCCAATCAACTTTATTGAATCATTATGACAACGTGCATCCCCTACGAGCACCCCTGTCTCGTCCCACTGGCAGGCCTGTGGCTAAAAACGTATCATCACGCTTCTTTTATAGATATACATAGGCTCCAAGGATCTTTTCAAAACTAGGCTCTAAAGGGACATAAACATTTGGTTATCTTACAACTTAATCAACTAATGACTAGTGAGTAAAGACTTGTGCTGATACTTTGAATATATCTCTTTGCACTCTATCCATGCAATGTATGTATTCATACAACTGTAAAGTGCTTTAATAGAGGCGTTATTTCGTATTAGGCGATATATTAATCCAGATTAACTATTATCATCACCTAAAGAATTATTAATATAATTATTGATTATCATTATAACTATTATTACTATTATTATTTTATAATTTTTTGTTATTGTTATCATTATCATTTTATGTGCTCGTTTGGTGATCAGGCCTTTGTCTTCGCCCTACAAATTAGCCGGGTTCAGAACTGAGGGTTGGTCCATAGAGCTATTAAAATGAATACACATGATTAAAACTCGTCTTTAAACCCATTTTATACACTCACACATACATCCAAACACACACCCACACGCACACCAATCCCTCTCACACACACACACACACGCTCCCAACTCGACTGTTCCCCAAGTTGCTTCAGTTGAACTATAACTAGATGAACATGGTTAATACGAAAAATAAACTCAATGAGCGGTAATGATGTGAGAATTACACAAATGTCAAGGAAACGTGATCTCGTTTTCTACCTCACTGATCAGTTTGGTAAATTTAATTTCCTTGTTCATTCCATACAATTTTGACATCATTCCTGTCCAACCTTCCTAATCTCATCCCATTAATATCGGCATCCAATGAACTATTCAGCCCACTTTTACTCATTATTCCTTTTCCCATCAGTGTCATTTTCCTCTATGTCAGTGTCCTGGTTTTTTTGTATATTCTTTCCCCTTATGTTGGCTCAATATTTTCAGCAAATTCCGACAAAATCTAAAATAAATTTCCTTTCTGCTAATGTGTCTTGTATCAATATCATTAACTTTGACAGTAGCAGAATAAAAATAACGCCACGTCATTATAGCTGTAAAGAGCACATGCTTGTTGTTGTTTTAGTCTTAAAGGTGTGTGTCATTCAATTATAAATATTTACGCCGAATTCAAGTTGTATTAACAATTTTAAATGAAGGCAGGAAAGAGAAGGAAAAAAAAAATCGACGCTGTTCAATTTTTCGCATTTTGCGGAGATTCCAGACAGGCTGTCTACATAAATTCATTTGCCAGTATCGTGCTTTTAGCCTCGTTGACGAATGTCAGTGTTTAACATTTTCAGGAACTTTTTTCTTCACGATGGCTGACCTGAAATGAACAACAAGATGCAGCTTTATGTTTTTGTTAATACGTGACATCTATTAAATGGAAGACATAACAAGCACAATTTAATCTTTGAGAACATAATCAGAAAACATATATTTTTTTCCTGCCAGTCAAGAACTGTTGATAGAACCTTTGGTGCAACCCTTACTGTAGAACCTGACACAACTCTTTGTAAGATGTGCCTTGGCCTTTGTTCTTTGGAGTCACTAATGGCATAACCTTTGACAAGCTAAGGGTTGTGTTAATTTTACTAGGAAAAGTGGTTAACATTAATCTGAATGGGTTATGATATATATATATTTCTCTTTGACCACATACAGGGACTTTTATCTAATTACGCAACTAAAATCATAATTACAAAAATAAAATGATCTAAGATCATATTTACGTTAACATGAAGTAAAATGCATGGTTCACGATTCTCTGTCTAAGCTGGCACGCAATCTACTTTATGCAAACTGTCTATAGAAAATATGAACTTGTTCACACGTAATGCTGTAAACCGTCTAGAACACACACAGATCAATGGGCAGCTATCCTTTTCACTTGTCATTTCTGTATTCGTAAAATTCATATTCAGGTATGACATAGTAAAAACGAGGAGTTCCAAAAACATTTGAATGACGAGGTAAATGCAATACGTTTCAGGTGTTCGTATTTTATAACACTGGACTCAGCCGCTGCGTAGGCGCGCATTGCCATTTATTTCAACGTTGTAAAAAAGAAATACCGCAGCAGTTTACAACATCATACTTTAACGAGCCTTAAAAAGGGTTTCATTTTGCCGCAACTGTTTTTATCATTTTTCGTCAAGCAATATATCGCGTCATGTGTGAATGAGGCCTGAAGCAACTAGTTCATAACAGGAGACACGAACCTAATCGTACAAGCTTCACCCCCAAAATAGTCGTAAAATGAATACTATTGGCGCCAATTCCTTCATCGACCGAGCATTTCAGAGATGTTAGCATTTGTAAGATGGTATGATGAGAAATACGAAAAAGAACGTTCGCATTGTTAGCTATCGTTAAGTCGATGTTTCTCATTGAATTTTTGATGGCCTTGAAATTGAAATTGTTTTGTGATTTAATCTTAATGTTTATCTCCCAAGAGTACATGTTAATCGGTTACTTAATTTCTAATTGTTGATTAAAAAAAAAAAAATTACTGTGATGTCTATGTTTTTCCTGAAAGTAATAAATAAAGTACTGAATTAGACGCACGGATATCTTGTGTTGCACTCATTCGCACGCCACACTCACTGCATCCGATTTTAAACCACGAGCTTAGCCCCATGCAGGTAAATATATTACAGAGTTGTTTGTAAAAGTTGATCAAGTAATCTGGCTATGTGAAAGGTTTTCCGAGATGTGAGTCCGACGTCTTTCCCTGAACTTTTTTTCATGAGTGAGAATTTGATGAAATGAAAGTGAATGGGACATGGATGTGTCGCCAGATTAGATAGCACGGTGCTCTAGGCATTCAATAAGGATGGAGATATGCATGGAATGATCTGTAAGGAAATGATATGCGGTTGGGAAGGTATGTGTGGTCGAGAAGAAGAAGGAGAGATTGAGAGAGAAGCATATAAATATATATTGAGAGAGAAAGGGAGAGAGAGAGAGAGAGAGAGAGCGAGGGGGAAGAGATAAGTGTATGTGCGCGCGCGCGTGTATATGTGTGTGTGAAAAAGAAAGAGAGAAAATAGTAAGAATGGGGAAAGTTAAACCTTTACTAAAGTCAATATGTAGGGGAATTAAAAAGATGGGGAAGAGATAAGGACAAAGATGAAACAGGTGAATGGATTGTTTGGTGAGAGAATCTGTGGATGAGTAAACAAGAGAGAGAGAGAGAGAGAGAGAGAGGGGGGGGGGGTAGACAGTTGTTTTAGACATGGAGAGATTGAGATAGATAGATAGATAGAGAGAGAGACTTTACAAACAGAAATACAGAGAGAAAATGATAGATAGATAAATGAAAGAGAGAGAGAGAGTGTTCAACTTTAATATTACACATAAGGGCACAGTAAGTTCTCTCCTGGTAAGCTCATGGCTTCGGAGAACAGCTGCTCGGGGCATTGACTCATCCACGTTCCTCAGTATGCATTAATTTGCCAAGCATGGAATTAAAACTAGAGGTATGTATTTTGCCTGCTAAAGCATGGATTTGTGAATGCCTTAGAAAGTAAACTAAAACGTCATGATTATTGGCTCAAACTTGTCAGATAAATAGAATAAAAATGAATCTTCTGTTCCTAATTGGAGACTGAATATCAATCCCTCGTCGATGCGATCATCGTTTTGTTATCTTCTGTCTGTTATCACGCTGAAAATTCAATTAACTTAAACAAATCTCCTCAGAGAAACACCCTCATAGACACTTCGAAAAGATCCTTTTTTGCTTTCAAGTATTACAAATGCAAAACCTCATTTTATCTTTTTCAAGCACGAATCGACCCAGTTTAGAAGACAAACATCGTTGTGTATGAGGAGTTTATTTTAATCAGACACGTCTTACTTCTAAATGGCACTCAATACAAAGAACACAAAACATAACCTAAGTATAACTGTACCTAAATGTATTTTAGTAACGGACGTACGATAAGGGTTTGTTGCTCTAATAATACCGCTCAAATAAATATTTTAAAAATTGTCCATATTTTCACCCGAAAGCCAAATATCGTTGCGTTTGATCATGTTTATTTTAATTCGATACATCCGACTATATGGAGTAGAACCCATCACGAATAAATATAAATAAAGTACGACCGTCCTGGAAAGAGCTGTGATTGGCTTTTCCGAAAATTACTTGCTACTTTACTGAAAACAAATCGCTAAAATTACATTTCTTCTTTTCCTTTTTTTGTCAACCCGACCTGGTTTAGAAAACAAATATCGTTGTGTATGTTCATGAAGATTTGACATGGCAGTGGAATAGCGCCCAACACGACGGAGTGTACATAAAACCTTTCTACAACAGTCAAAGCCGTATGTCTAAAATTTGAAAGCGTTTTGATTTGGGATTTACGACAAGGACTTGCTGCTTGAGTTAAAGATATCGCGGAAATCATCCATTTTCTCTTTTTTTCCCCAGCACGACTCGACCCGGTTTTTCAGACTCGGATCATCTGTCGCTCGCGTCGACGGCCGAACAGTTGTTGCCCCGGGGAGCAACTACTCGAGGCCTATCATCTTCACCGTTTCGGAAATGTCAATAATGGATTGGTGGGACTATATTTCTTCATTACTAACAATGCCCATTGAAGCCAATTGTAAAGTAAAGCACTAGAATCGGACTATCACTTTCACTGATTCATCAGGATGCTTGTACTTTGCTGCAAAGGTATAGCTAAGGGACATCCCCGCGATCGATTGTAAAAAAAAAATGAAAATGAAATTAAAGGTATGACTAGTAATATAAAGAGGAACAGAGAAACAGAGGGAGAGAGAGGGGATGTGTAGGAAGAATAAGAGAGAGAGAGAGAGAGAGAGAAAGAGAGAGGGAGAGGGGAAGGGGAAGGGAGAAAGTGAGAGAAAAGACAAAGAAATACATAAGAGAGAGATATAGAAAAAGTAATATTTCACAGAAAGAGAAGTGAACGGTGAAAGGGAAATAGGGAAAAAATAAAGATGCGAAGGTAGAAAGAAAGTAAAGGGACGGAAAGAGGAAGCAAGAAGAGAGAGAGAGTAAGAATCGGGGAGGGGGTAATGAATAACGTGAACATATCACTATATGCCTAATCACACAGTCTCCCCCAATTATTTGTCTCTTTAAATGTGCATTTCAACTACCTCTTGAGACTGTGCCGCAACTTGTGTCAGTGGCCTCTAAACTTTCACACTCATGGTACGCCATTGCTTTGATATCATTAGTAAAAAAAACAAGGGATTTCCTAGTGTGATAAGACCGCGAGCTGATTATGAAATTAGTTTGCATCAGGTAAAAATGATTTAAAGGAGAACAGTCAGGAAATAAAATAAAGGTAGGAACATTAATTAGGATATCATCCATCTTGTCACAGGAAACATTGTGACACCCGCCCTTCATATCCACGCGCATCAATTGGTAAAGTAATAAATAAAACGGCCAAGCTATATAACAAAGAAGTGAATTAAGAGGAAACACTACGTAACATATATTAAAACAAGGCAAACAGAATAAACCAATTCCTCGTTCCAAAAGTACCTAAGTCGGTTACAAGATGAGTTTTTGATGGAAAACGAATTCGTAACAGTTATATCACGCAATTCCTCAAATACTTGAGATGTTCCTCAGAGTCGATGAAAGAAAGGTGAGTGGGTGTGTGTGAATTTGTGTGTTTGAGGAAGAGATAGAAAGAAAGAGAGAGAGAGAGAGAGAAAGTGGGGGAAGGAAAGACAGAAGACGGAATGAGGAAAAGGAGAAAGAATTTGGTCATGCTTTTATTGAATTAGAACATTAAAACGTGCAATTAAAGTAACTAACCGTTTTTAACCCTAATAGCTTCAAAGAATAAGCACATTTACATTCTTTGAAATATAATTATATTGAAATTACAAGAAATATGGATCAAGTAGAAAGCTAAAACGCCAATCAATACCCATTTTTATCTGAGACGTTTTCATGGCAGTAGATTCTATTCAATTCTCGCAGCTGCATATCATTTGTAATTGGCATCACCACTAACGCACTAATGCGATTCCCCTAGTAACAATTGCATGTTTCTATACCTGAAACTTGTCCATTGAAAGTGCTAGTCCGAAGGTTCATCCATTCTCATATAAAGCAGCCTCTTTATGTGAAAATCTATCAGGGTATACGTACCGCAAAGCCTGGCTGAAAAGCCGTTTGATGTATTTTAGACACAACGTTTGGAAATACAAAATTCAGACCCAGATAATAATAAACCGAAATAGATTCTTGTATGGTTTTTCTTTGCGTATGTAGACCTACTGTAACAGACTTTGGTCAATAAATGGCTTCCAAAGCTTTCATGTCAGGTTCCGATCGATCCTACGCGCCCGGTCGGCGATTCGAAGTTGAATTTCATATTGTATCAACTATGGAGAAATCCTTAGTTTGCTGCTACCCCACTACCCTTATGATCCAGGTGCGCCTATTGAATCTGGTGATCACCCCTGTTTTTCAGTAGGCTTGTTGTAAAATACACCATTAAATTTCGCCCAATCGAAATCCAATGGATACCTTTTATAACTCTTCAGCTCCCCTAGAGCGATTGCTTGAAAATCAGGTGTTGATGTGTTTATGGCTTTGGTTCAAAGTGAAGTTTCCTGTACAATGAACTGAAAATAATCTTGCTCTACCTGGAAAATTGTCCCTGGAGAAGAAATATAGGTTAATCTGAAGTATTACTGTTTAAGATATAAGATGCCAAAATGCCAAGTTGTTGTTCATGCTTTTAAATAAAAAAATGAAAACGGACGCATTATCATACTTTCTTAGAAGCGTTGTGTGCTGACCCGCATACCTCTTTTCTTTAGAAGGCTCGTGAAATAAAGAGACTGCCACTAAAAAAAGGGAATAAAAGCTATTAAAAGAGGTGTCCCCTGAATTCGATCCCCAAACCAAATCAATAGAGTGTTCTACAAAATACGTTCTGACATATTGAAATTAGGCCCACTGACAGTACTCCTGCAATAGGGTTGAATCTTAATTTCACAATACTTTTATGGCACACTCATCTGTACACATCAACACACGCACACATACACACGCATATGCATCCCCCTCGCGCGCACAGTCTTTCAAACACACACCTGCAATCACAGTACTCCTGCAATAGGGTTGTATCTTTATTTCACAATACTTTTATGGCACACCCATCTGTACACATCAATACACGCACACATACACACCCACACACACCCATACACATACCCTCGCGCCCTACAATCACCTACACATTCCCGGTAAACGAGTATAAATTTAATCATTTTATTCAATTTTTCATCAATCCCATAGATGAAATTACCCCTTTTTTATTGCTTAAAACACGGAGAAAACAAAAAGAAAATTAGGTCAATTTTCATACATCAAAGTAATTTCGATCGATCAAATTAATAAATGGAGCAATTTTTCTAAAACCGAATACATCTGGAGTATCTTTATTTGTCATTTGGTAAATTGCATGCTCGATGGCATCTAAAGCAATACGTAGGTTGAATCGCCTCAAGAGTTTTTGTTCTTCCTCTCAGGCACCCATCAATATCTAGGTGAACACTTTCTAATGGTTGTAAAATCACGATTCAACTTATCGTCAATATAATTATGCGAGTGTGCAGGAGTGATAGCTTTGAGTAGACATTTATACAGGCGCGGATCCAGGATTTCTTAGTGGAGGGGGCCCAACTTTTTTTTTTTTTTGCTCCCGAAAATTTGAAAATCGCGCCGGCCGAAAAGTCGCTCAGTGGGGGGGGGGGGGGGGGGGGGGGGGGGTAGTGAGCACATTTTTTTTTTTTTTGATCCTCAAATTTTTTTCAATTTGCACCCCCCCTTGAGCGCCAGGGGGGGGGGGCCCAACCCCCCAAAAAGGTAAAAATCACGTGATTTTACATGATTTTTTTTCTCAAGGGGGGGGGGGGGGGCCGGGCCCCCTGGCCCCCCCCCCTGGATCCGCCACTGGACCCATAAGGGCGTTAGATCTATGCATAAGTATAGAAGTTAGGGCGTTTTGTCTTTCAACAGACATGCGAGATGAAATTGATATAGAGATCACCAACTCTCACTGTCAATTGTTAATCACAACATGAGTGATATCAATGAGTTTTTAATTTAATTGAGCTCAATGAACATCATGAAGTGTATAAAAAGAATGAGAATGGTTTGGCCAATTCAAGGCTAAGTTAGTTGAATGTGAATGGGATTCAGAAACCCCTACCTAACTCATCCAACTCGACCCGGGAAATGGGCGATCCGAAATTCTTCCCTGTGATGCTTTCCGTTGGTTGAGTTATTAATTAGGTTTTAGTCTATGTTTAGGGGAGGGGTAAGGGTTCATTAAAGTAGGTGGTACCGCGACGCGAATCAATGAAATTTTGAGCTGCAATGACGCATTTACTTCTTATTCCATATCCCGATGGCGGTCTCTTTTCCTTTAAACCTTGATGAAATTATATGAGCTTCTTATAAAAATTCATATCCAAACGCAAAACAGGCCGTTCCTTTAGATGTCTACACAGTTCCCACTCAACTACTCCTCCTATACTTAATTTAACAAGCACGCACCGGCTTCCATTATCCATCACGCATTAAATTGCAAAATTTCATTTGCCTAAACTCTTTGCGGATAAGAAATATGCTTTAACGAGCTTTTTCCAATTTGGTGACACACAAATTCTATTTCTCGTATGAACAATTATCGCTATTAGTTTTGGCACTACACATCAATCACTAGCTTGAGAAAGGGTTAACTATAACTAAAAAGCTAATTGTTCTAAATACATAATGTAACACTACTTTTAATAAACATATTTACTCTTTATATTCTTCAATACTTTTTATTTTAAACTGCCGAAAGTATCTTTGATATTTCATAGGGCTGGGTCAATTTTCATTCATATAGACTTTTCTTTATTTTATATGTGAACCTAAGCGAATATTAATCATTATGATCGATATAATTATGTCAAACATTTTCCTTTAACTTTAATTTCCTAAATGGAAATGAATAGGTTAATGGAAAGTGAACGGGAAAGTGCTAGTGGGTTCGTACACTTACACATTTTAAAAATTCCATGACTTTCCATGACTTTCCAGAGCAGGATAATGTAAATTTCCATGACCATTTTCAATGATGAACATGTCTTAATTTAAAGCGTACAACTATACATCATCGCAATACTAGGAAGCAAATCACAAAACTATAAGGCGCACCCCTATTTCGAAGATCCCCCCCCAAAAAAAAAAAATCTGAAAAAAAAATCTGTCATCTTTAGTTTAAAAACAACATTGTTACTAGACCTAGGTCTAACTTAGTTCACAAGCACTTCAACTGAGCCTCGTATAATGAAAAGTGAAAGTATTTTTCGAACACTGAAATAAAACGCGATCTGATCTGGTTAACAAAAAGCCACCAAAAAAAGCCAACATTGGTCTTTTTGTTAACATCAGATCGGCTCTTATTTCAGTGACAGTGTTCGATAATACTTTCATTTCATTACGAGGCACAGTTGAAGTGATTGTGAACTAAGTTAGACCCATCAGTAACAATGTTGTTTTTAAAACTAAAGATGACAGAATTTTCCTCCGAGTCCAAACAGAAATGTGGACAGGCTAGTTTTCGTGTGGTGATTCGTTATCCCCTGTGTAAGTGAGCTGCATCATGTGAGTTAGCTGAAGACACGGAAGAGCTTCGGCCGGCAAAGTGCTTTGTGACAGGGCATAATTTATCGAGACTGAAAAAAAAAAAACTGAAAAAACTCTCTTCCTTTCAAATTAGGAACGTAGTTTAACTTCAAATAGTAGATCCTATTCTTTATTTGCATTATGTAAATTATGTTGAGACACAGAGATTTTTGAAAACCACTAAAAAGTAGCATTTGAGGACTCAAATATCCTGTACCTGACTATATAAAGCGCACCCCCGACTTTCGATATTTTGCTGACGGAAGAAAGTGTGCCTTAATTGCGGACCTTGGGGAAAGCAGCAACCACGAGGCTAGGCTAGCTAACTACTGGCTGTATGCTCGCGCTCGCACAATGGACGCCAAATGTGGAATCAAATGCGATTCAGGGTTGCGATATTCGAGTAAAGAGCAACACGATTTTTAAAGCGGTTCTTAAGAAAACACGAGTGGCTCATGATGCATAGTTATTTACATTTAAATTATTGTTTAATGAATATTCTGTGGTAAAACCCCGGGGTAAAACACCTTCATTCAAACTTTTAATCAAAATCAAAGCACAAGCTCGATCAAAAAGTAATCGTACAGCGTGCATGCAGCATTCCTGTATGTACACACACCGGCATCACGCACCGCACCTGTCACTGCAAGTCATTTACGCACACAAACATCTTGCATACAGTATGAAAGACACAATAGACACAATACTAGTAGGTCCTAAAGATATTGCGTGTAATTTATTACGAAAAAGGTCCTGTGAACCACAGATTTGACAAAATGTTTTTTCCTTTGTTCACAAGACAAATTAAATGCCATTTTAACAAACATCTTGAAGAAAAAAACATTTCCCCTGACTTTCCAGAAGAAATTGATGAATTCCCTGACTTTCCCTGACTTTTTGCTTCTGGTAAAAACATTTTTAAATTCCCTGACTTTCCAGAAATTCCCTGACCCGTACGAAAGTAATCATTATGTCTTCTATAAAACATAGTATCCACATATCTATTAAACATGATAAGCGTAGAAACAATTTTTTTTCAATATAAACATCAAATCGATTTCTCTGAAAATCCAAATAGCAAAACTTGGCCTAATCGTCTAAACTGAAAAAGGTGACACTTTTATTATATATATATACCGGTTGTTTGCATTTATAAGTTTTACACTTCTGTATTTATAGATTAATAAAACATTCTCTCACGTTTTATGTCAAAATGACCCTCTGTTTTTGTATCGTCATACTTTCGAGTATACTATGCACTACTACGTTCCCTCTCTATTCACTGTCTTCGCAGTTTTCCTTCTTGCATTCTTATTTATCTTTTAAGTACCCGTTGATTCGCACTTTTCGATATTTTGGACACATTAGCATTCTCGAGAGTGCCAACATACGGTTCCCGTGAGCTTGAACCCAATTACCGTGACTAGAGAACCTTAAACACGAGGATGTAGATGTTCCTCTTTGACTCGATGTTTACCTCTTTTAAGGGTCAACAGATAGCTAGAGGGGGACAAAAATAGTGGAGTGGTCAACACCGAAACTTGACATACGACGCCTGTTTTTCCATTATGGTAATTAATCAATGTCATTCTCTAATTGCTAGTATAAGAGCATGGTGAACATCCAACGACATCACACGATTTTATGACGAAAGGTTGATCTGATGTATGCTCCAGGCCTTTTTCTTGCTAAAGATCAGGGGTCTTGTGACATAAAAATTGACTTATAATCAATTGTATTGCATCCTAGTATTAAAGCATGATATTCAATCCATTGATTCTCAAATTTTGCTGCTATTACATGTATTGTACTAGTTATCGTTTCTATCTGTAACTTAAACATAATCGTAGGATGACATATATTGCAAACGTACGATTAATTAAATGAGATATGATTAATTTGGGGAGATATAATTAATCGTAATTTTTTTATGAATATTACAGGGCCCTGAAGATATACATCTCTGAATAAGTTAGGGTTGAATACTAAGTAAGCGTAAAGTTTAGGGTTAAGGTAAAGTATACTGTAGCGTTAGGTCCAAGACTGATGCTAGTGATTTTATTACGAGTAGAAATTAAATATGGAACATGTCACTAGAACGTGTGTCCTATACTCTATTTCAGAGGAAATTCTTCTAAAGTTATAAAAACAAAATTGCAAAGACATTGGAAATAATAAACAAGGGAAATTTCCATATCCTACAGAAGTCATGTCCAGATTACTTCCGTTATTATTACGTTTGCACTTTTCAATGGATAATGGACAAGGTTATTGAAAACTACGTTGGCTGATTTCCCAAAGGTTTTTGCAATCATGTTTAATCGTCGACCTACTACGTAGTAGGTCCATGGTTTAATGCACGTCTGACAGAGAAGTCGTTCAACTTGGTTCTGAGATAAAGCAATATAAACTCTGTGGCGTTTATTTGTATACACCTTTATTTCTCAAATCCTCGCCGTGGCAATATACGGATGGGGGTATTAATACAGTCGTCTTGCTTGAAATGTGTTTGTTGTGAGTTCTTGGTCAAGTACATGATCCTAACAAGAGGACACTAGGTGAGAGTGGAAAGTCAGAGAAAGAGAGAGAGAGAGGAGAGTGTGTAAAAGAGAGAGAGAGAGAGAGAGGTACAAGAGAGAGAGAGAGAGAGAGAGAGAGAAAAAAGAGAGAAAGAGAGAGAGAGCGAGAGATAGAGATTCCGGAAACATAGTCTATACATTATCATTAAAAAAAAACAGGGAATATGATCCTGATACGAATGGCATGATATCGTACTTGTATTGACTAATGCATCGTAATGAATGGAACAGGGAAAGACCACAGAGCTTTATATAAAGAGTACCGAACGACAAACTAAAATACCAATCTGCTTTGTTCATGGTACTACGGCACATTAATTTTGCAATCCATTGTTTTTTACCACGGTTTCCCCTCTCTACGTGTCAGTACGGTTGACTGAGGCTCTACCCTGCCTTGACAAATGTCGACCCTCCAAAGTGCATCAGCGAATGAAAAATTTAGGATGCGTTAAATCAGGGAAGTGGCGCATTGACAGGTCATATGCTGAATGGATGGGATAACATTGGACCCTATGGCGTCTTCTCCGACACTTTAAAGAGGTACGTCACCCCTCAGCCATGTGGTCAAAGGTACTCGACAGCGACTTTAAACTTACCGATTTAAGGTTATACAAATAATACACAGCAGTGAGGGCATTAATAAGAAGTACCCACATAAGTTACGTTGGGAACAGTCTAAGATAGCCGAGGGTGTTTGGACTGTTTCGAAGGTACCGAGTGTGGGTAATTTTACTAATGCCCGAACAAAATGATGTGTCTTATTTGTTTTATAAGATGATGTTTTATAACATGATTTCACTAATGACCGGTCATAAGCATTTACTAATGACCGGTCATTAGTAAATTTACGTGTTAGGCCTAATAAATGCCTGGTCACGTGTACGCTCTCAACCAACCATTTGATTATGATTTGCTTAATCGTCTTATAAAATGTAATATGTTCTTCGTTCTTTCGTCGGTGTCGTTAGAGTATCCGGGAGTTAAAGAATATATCTTATATTGTGAACGCATGGGTGTGTGTGTGTGGGCGCGCGCGCATGTGTATTTTAGTATGATTTCAAAAAGTACTATAAGCCACTCCAACGAGACCGATATTATGGTGCTAGCTCGGAATCCGAAACATACAGAACATTTTTTCGAAAATTGAAACTTTAAACTACTTTAAAAGAAATCAGAAGAAAAAAAAAAAATCAGCGAAGCAGACTGGTGAAATTTTGAATGGAATCGGTCAAACAATATGGAAGCTATACATTTTGAAAGTTGTAATCACTGTACGAATGGGCACTTCAAAATGGCTGAATCGGTAATGTGACTGTCACATAGTGCAAAACAACTTTCCAATTGGTTTCATCACAGTAAATGTTATTTTTCTCCAAAACTAAGTGGCCACTGGCCAAATTGCCTATTTGAGATTCGCATAGACTTAATGATCTCAGTTTCTGTTTGTCTTATTTTGTCTGATATCATACGAATGAACTTATTACAAATTTTGGATAGCCCTTTAACATGTTTGAGAAAAGATGGCACTTCTTTGAACTGCACCTCTACCCTCTATGATCGAGCGTTTAATGGTATTGCAATCAATCCTAGGGCCCCACAACATGCATTATTGATTGACTACGAGTTCTCAGAACACTTTGAGGCAATGTTGCGGACTCGTGAGGGGTGGCCAAAGAGGAATAATGAAACCTTTTATAATGAACTACATTTACAATGCAATTTCTTTTCTAGTAAGACGGCAAATATCATGAGGTATTCTTTAGCCATACTCATCGAAAAACCATTAATGTCTTGATACTTTGTAAGAACACAATCATGTCATCACACATTAACGTTATGGTTGAATGGTTGATGTGTATATTTGTCGCTACGCCAAAGTTTATAAAAGCCGTTTATGTTTTTTTTTTCGTATACGTGCTCTAAATAACGTTTCAGGATAAATGCCTAAATTTCCTAAAAAATACATTCATTCCAGACATTTAAAGGTACTATGTCCCTTTTGCAGCCAACCTCAAATTCTGTAGAACTTTGCAGGAATTATGAATATGTCATGTATGTCCTATCTGTGAAATTACGTTAGCAGTGTCCACATATTCAAATTATGCAAGGAAACCCGTTTACTTGCTAGACTTCATTGTCAGACACTATTAAGTGACTGACTGGCTTTTTCTTCTTTGGTAATAACATACATGAAAAGAGTCGTAAAGGGTACATGAACATTTGTCTACATCAATAACCCACTTCTTGTGATGCCCAAGATTAAACTGATTGAATATTTGCGCAGCATAAAATGTATGACCACTCGGTACAATTGTCTGAAAATCAAGACTATTACTTTTTGGCTCTATAGCCCTAAAGTCGATTTTACAACTAATAGTCATTATTTTCCCACTTGAAGACATTTTCAAGCCCCACCTTTTTTAGGGAAGTTGTAAATAAGTATTATCTTTCAAATGCAGTTGGAATTTAACTTTTTCATTTTTTTTGGCCTGCAAATGGGACATAGTACCTTTAATGCCCGTGGTGTTTGTTATAAAAAATATAATTATTATAATGTTATTAATAATAATGATAATGATTACACGTTAATGATGATAATAAAAATAATAATATAGAGATATCGACTGCATTGAGAGGCCTGGCTGTTTTTATATGCTCAAGGGAACCGCGCAGATCCTGCCATTACAGGTCATGGCAGGACCTGCGCGGTTCCCGAGAGCATAAAAAACAGCCAGACCTCGAATATTAAAGCAGTCGATATGTCTTTTATATGCCGAGTTCAAACAAAAATCTACCAAGAATGCTTACCTTATTCTTTTATTGAGTAAGGATTGGTTAAAACATCACGGAAAATCTGAGAATCTGTATGTTTATCTTTGCCGGAAAAATGACTGAAATTTTAGATCAGTTGGGAATCGCAGACACAAAGCACTGTATGGTGTCCGCGCTCACTCAAAGAACATTTTAACACGTAAACCAATGGGTATCGCAGCAAAATGTTATTATTCTCCCGGTAACCGGAATTTTACTCTTGGACTATTAAACGGTTTTGGTATTTTCGTTTCTTAATAGGAATGGCTAAAATCACGACTACAATTTCGACCAATCAAATGGCTGGATTCCTTAAGTGAGGTATATAAAACTAACTATAACATGTCTTCTTTACCCAGGGTAGCCTTAGTTCACTGTTCTCCCTGATCGAGGGACCTGCAACTTCCCATACTTTAGCCGAGCTACCATCAGAAGGCGCTCAACTTGCTCGAGGAATACCAGGTACCGATTTATTACACCTGAGCAGAGAGAGGTAAATGTAGAATAATATCTTGCCAAAGGACATTAGTGTCACGGTGAGACTCGAACCGCGAACCATGCTTTTCGCAGTCGAGCGACGTATCCGCTAGGCCTTGACACCACTCCTTGCCATTGGTTTGCGGGAAGACATTCATTTTCTGAATAGATATTTCATCATACCTCCCAAGAAATGGAGTAGCACCATGGAAGAGAGCGCTCTTGCTCTTTTCTCCATTCTGAATTTTGGGCTTTAAATGAGAGAATAGAGTTTATCAACCTATAAGGAATGCTAGGCTCTAAAGGCACTGTCCGAACCTTTGACGGTTGCACTTTGTACATCTCTATGGAACGAAAGTGAGATGCATTACCTTATCCCCCTCGCACCCCCATTCATCCACCCTCCTAGGTCGATGCACCCGTGAATCCTGAACCAAACCTATCGTATTAAATCATTCCAGAAAGAAAGATGCAATCTGATTGAAGCTCCTCTATCAGTGTTTTGATTTTGCTTGTGAAATATATTGAATATGATAGAAAATTGAAAGTGATACCTTCAGATTGTGGGGAATGGGGATGTATAAAGACCGTTCCTTTTCACGCTGACTACCTTGTCATGTTTGATTTTTTTTTTTGAAATTTGAAATTGAAAATATCGTCTTTTACGAAGTTTATACGCCTTTTTCATTCTCCAGATTATTTCTCCAGGAAACGATATGTAACTTGGGTTATATTAATATGTTTATGTAAATTTGGTTTTACCTTATTCCGAGAAACAAGTCAAATTAGCCCTTTGCTTTCAATTGTAAAATAAAAGACGACTGTCTAGACTTACCTCTTGACTTGCCTCCGACCGAAGTAACCTCTGAGAAGTCTGGGAAGTCGAATCAATGATCGGAGCAAGCAATATGTTCTTGACAGACATCAATACTTCAAATCCACCTGGAGAAGAGAACATATATCAAATATTTGATCATGTCTGCCTCTGATAATATTGACATTGTCATACTTGACATTTCCGCCTAAACAAAATCTATAGTACTCGTAGTGAAGCCTTATTTTAGGAAGAAATTTTCCGAAATAATTGCAAAATGTTATCATGCACTCGTTTTAAGCTTAGGTAAAGTTTACGACAGTACATTGCAAATGAAATATATAATTATATGACATCATTATACTATTGAAGTCACCAGCACGGAGATGCATACATGGCACAAGATGGAAGGTACAGGACGCTCATGTACTGCAACATGATAGTTCAAGAGAGAAATTCAATGGGACACACCCTAATATATACAAAGTTGAATGTTCACTTCATTAGTAATAACAACAAGCGAACAAAAGGACAACAAACCATATTTCCAGTAGATCAGATCTAATAGCAAGTTTCTATTTCTAATACACTTTAAATGATAAAGGTTCCTTCAAACCATATCAAATCTATCCATTTAAATTTGAAATGAATTAAGACAGTCAAACGTCATCTACATTTTATGAAGTCCAAACAGGTTTTTAAACGATTCATGAAATAATTTCAAATTCTAGGATGGATAAGGTTGTTTATCCTTAATCACTGAGGAAGGATAACTTCAATATTACATAAACATCACGACCGCAAAGACATTCAAGAAAGCAATGGGCTTCTTGAATACATCAAGTAGATGCGCTAGTGCCCTTTGGTAAGTACCTCGGAGAGGACCTTAAACCATCGGTCCACTGGTTGCTTACTTATACTCATCACACAAAGGAATTCAATGGCTGGTACGAAAAGGCTTTGTAAATGTTCACGTGGCTGTCTAGCGGTCTAGTTACATGTATATGTCTAGTATAATGTAAAATGATATGAATTGATTTGATTTTAGAGCAATCTTCATTCCTGGGATAGGGTATCTCATAACGTTTCCACTAACATCACTTACTGAATTAGATCTTAGAGGTGATGTGTAAAGTATTTACATAGTTACACCGCAACCACAATTCCTGGCCGGGTGAACGCGAGGATTGTCCCTGTTATACAATGTTTACGAGAAAGGAAAACGATTCGTCACCGGTTTCCCATCACTTTCACCGAATATGACACTTTCACTTCCCGACTCATCCCTTACCCTGACAAATGGTGTTCATCTATCAGAGGAATTTTATCAAATGACAATACTCAGGGTTTTAAAAGTCAATTCTCTCTATTGCTAAAGTCCAATCTGTGAACGAATTGAATCATCCTTTGTTTAATGGAAGACTTTCCATTTTTAGACGGTACAATTTTAGCACAAACATCTATCAAATCTATGTAAACCTAATTTTCGAGTATGTATGGGCACTCTGAAATGAAAGTTACAAAAGGAACCATTATCTCTAAAAAGCCGTTTACTAAAATCATAATATTTAGCCGAAGTGATTCGGTACTTTTCGCATAGTTTTTATATAAATATGGTTGTACCCCTTTGAAATAACAAAAATCTGAACGGTAGCTCACACCTTAGTTTACACACAGAAAGCCAGTAAGCATTAATCTCTTTAGCAAATTAATTTCGTTATATAATATGCGCATCATAATTAAACATAAATTAAGAGTTAAGGAAACTGATTACCAACACTTCGTCTAAAGTCCTAATGCATTTTATTCTGTCTGTTCAACGAAATCCTGGATCTCGTGCGAAAGTGAATTCCAGTATACCTAAGTTATATATAAAAGACAACATGTTTGTCTTGTTTTGTGGCATTCGACATTTAGGTTGAATGACAATGAAAAAAAAAGTACATTTTGGTTCACTTTTTCCTTTGGAGGATAATCACAATTGAGGTCCATTCTAAGAGCAATCACCCAGCTTGTAGGGATTGCCTTTTAAAAGGAAATTTGCTTCTTCATATACATTCAATTCCGGATTCTGAATTCGGAAAGTGTATCCCTAAAGGTCATTTTTAATGCTGAAGAAACGGTTGTTTGTTTCCTTGATGCGTGGATTATCACTTATTCTGGTAAATTTCTTCTTTGACCGGACGATAGAAGATTATCACTTCTTTTCCGTACTTAATGCACTAAGTAGACAATGAATGGATTTGATCGTGTTTTAAGGTTTGTTTTGTGAATACAGAGTAAGGATGGGGGCGGGAGACTCGGGGTGGCGGGTGTTTAATTTGTGAGTGTGTGTGACGTAATTGTTTGTATAATACAATTGCCATTTGTGACCTCGTTCACTCTTTTGAAATCAAAATCATTGTAATGTCCTTTGCCCAACGTTATCCTTTTTGAAGATCTACTCAAATTACACACCACGAGATGTTTGTAGAATAACAATATTCCTGTTTTTGACAATCAGTGTTTCTCAGTTACATATCATTTGAAACTCCTCTCATTCTCTGCAAATCAAAATCATTGCATTATTCTTGTCTGAACTAATTTCTTCCGTACTCATTTTACTTATCTATTTTTTTCTTCTTCATTTTTATAGTAATTTATTCATTCATGCATTCACTCATTGATTAATGAATTAATGAATTCATTTATTTGTTAATTAATTAAGTATCTAAGAAAAATATTTTCCACCTCTATATTGGTACGCTACTAGTGGTGGGATTAAGCATTTATTTTGGTAGTTATTCTCTCATACAGGAGCAGATCGAGAGGCAAATTAATAAAATGTCGTATGAAGCTTTTCTTCCACTTTAATCTGCCACGATGTAATGGCTGTCGGATGGCGCAAAAAACAGAACCGGGTCACATACTTATCACTGCTCACGAACCTCATCGTATAGCCTCGAATATGATATCTTCATAATATACATGTCTGATATCACTGTACACCGGCGTCTTTAATTAGCCAGTGCACAAGAGCCGTCGCCAGAAAGAGTTTGTTATATATCCCTTAACGTCACGACATTGGCCATCCCTTGAAGTAGGCCGAACCGCTTTCATTACAGCCCCACGTATTGCGATTGATGTTATCTCATAAGGCCCATCACCTTCAGCCACATATGCATTCATCAGCCGATATTAGAGCGGATTGAAGCAGGGCTTCGAGAGTGAAGGATCGTGTTTATCCCACGTCGGGTCAGATAGCTTTTGCCATTCCACTTTCCATTCTACGATCATTATCTACTTGGACTTGCCTGCGCACTAGCAGGCCACTATAACACTCCTGCCTTGCCGAAAGAGGTATTAATGCCACAAACAAACTGCCATTTGCGTTCATATGGCTGGTTAGTCGGAACAAAATATGTAAGGTTTCAAACAATTTGTTTTAAATTTCAAACGAACGAACAAAAAATAAAACAAAAGATGCCCCCACCCTTAAAAAAAAGAGGAAAAAAGGAAGAGAAATGCGAAAAAAGAGAATTTATCATTCTTTGATTTCTTGAGGTGTTTCTAGGGTGTTGTGTTCATTAAATTTACACTACAAAACTCAGAAGAAACTATATATTTTGTTTCGTTAACATGAAGGAAATTATTAAAATGCAATATTCGTAATTAAAAAAAGTTTTAAAAAGTAATTAGTGTTTCGGCATTATTTGGTTTAAAACCATGATTTATATTGTATTGCAAATATGTATAATAGACTATATAATGCAACAACAAGTCATAAATTAACCTTTGTTTATATCAAATTGATTTTTCATTGGGTTTGATAATTTTATAATTTATTGTAGCGTCAAGAAAAGCACATATTCTCTTGAAATTAGATTCAAGTGAATACACGCACACACCCACACACACACAAACACGCACACGCACGCAGGGCTGCTACAAATAACCAGAATGCGAAGGAGAGAAAAAGAAAACGGCGTTTTGATTATTTATTTTTATAGCATTTTTCTTTGATAAAATTGTATATGGTAGAATGAATCAACAAGATGAAGTTAGGCTTTGAGGTGTTTGCCATTAACAATAATAATAAGTTCTTCGCTTGGCATTAATGTAAAGAGAATTCTTCTCTTAAGTAGCGTTTTGAAATATTCTTTTGAAAGTTAAGTCTGCTGTTCTGAGCGACGAGTTCAATTCCAAAACGAAACGATCGCTAAAAACATGACTCATCAAAGAAGTCATTTTCACTCCGCAGATAGTTAAGATGACACTAGTGAGTTACAGCCTATAACTGTTTTACTCACGAGGGGGGAATGCTCCCCAGGGAGTGGAAAATGTGCACACATTGTGTGCGGGTAAGCCTGAATCCGATGACCGGGGTAATAATATATCTGTAAAGCGCTTAGGTACATCGTTGGATCGGTGTATTGAGCGCTATATAAAAAACCGGATTATTATTATTATTATTAAAAAATTCTCTTTTTGTACACGTATTCCATAAGCACATCATTATAATCTACAAATTACAATTCTCTTTTCTATATGTACTCAATTATCTATTTGTACACGTAATCCATAACCACAATATTATATTCTACGCATTACAATTCTCTATTTTATGTAGTCAATTATCTTTTCGGACACGTAATCCAAAACCACATCATTATAATCTACAAATTACAATTCTCTATTTCATGTAGTCAATTATCTTTTCGGACACGTAATCCAAAACCACATCATTGTAATCTACAAATTACATTACAGTTCACCATGTTAAGTAGTCAGTTATCTTCCGTATGAATGGTCGATTACGTTGGACGTCGATTACTATTTGTACACATAATCCATAACCACATCATTATAATCTACAAATTGCAAATTACAATAGTAGTCAAATATCTTCCATATGAATGACCGATTACGTTGAGGACTGAAATTGGCAAGGCTGGATGAGAAATGCTGGATGAGAAATGAAAAACGTACCCTCCGCCTCACCTTCCGACATGACTGCGTAATGATCCGTATGCAAACAACGTAATGCATGAGATGACATTTACTTAAGGTATTGATTTGTTGGAAGAAAAGATAGATTGGGGGAGGGATTGGGGGGGGGGGGGGGGTGGTAGGGCTCTGGATCTGGGCACGATAACTAATGACCTAATCAGTTCTATGAAGGATAAAATCTAATTAGCCAATAACGGCCAGAAAGGAGATTGTGTCATGATTTGGCCTCGGAACGTGCCACAGAACGACAGTGGCGACGCAAATGGCAAAAAAAAAGAAAAAAGATCGATTGACCGATAGAAATGGAGAAAAGAAAAAAGTAAATATAGATAGATAGATAGAGAGAGAGAGTAGACTTTCAAACTACTTCCTAAAGGCCCCTGATCCCTTCATCCCGTTATGATAGGTTTTAAAGACAGCTAGGTAAAATTGCACATCGCCATCTCAGTCCGCTTTTTGATAGTAAAATGATCAGTTAATCTGCGAACTTACAAGTTCTAAAACATTAAAAAGTGTCGCACATTGTATTGGTACGTGTTTTATTCCAGAGAGTAGCGCGATTCAATGTATAACAATCCAAAATAAATACTGATGAATAAGAACTAGAATGAAATGCGCTTAAAAACATGCTACCATAATAGACAAAAAGTTCAATGTTCTATGGGGGAATATATCTTGGGAATACATGAGAGCGGTGGGGCTCTTCCCCAATTCAAAAACTGTGCCATATGCGAGACAAAAATCAATACCAGTCATGTTCCTGCTCCTTCTGTGACGTACAGAGGACAATAAAGGCCACTTAATACCCTGAAAGTGATTAGACCCGTCTGAGAGACGCCTAAATCCTTTCATCCTGCCCGACCGGAAGTCATATTTGGCGCGCTACTCGACAATGCACCGGCTTAAAGCACACGTAAAGTGCGCCATCGGCGGTCACGTGACCTCGTCCTTAATCGGATACTGATCATGTAGTAAAACTAGTTTGCAGCCGATTGAAAACCAGGTCGTTTAATCGAATCGATTTAAGAAACGGGGGCTCGGATAGTGTCTCAAGAGTCAGTTTTGCGAAAAATTGATTGATATCATGTTCCTTGTTTCAAATATTCTTTAGATACTTAAAATGTGACAGGAAAAGAGCTTATTGCAGCCAACAAACATCCGGCTTTCATTAACTCTAAGTAAAACTCTGCAATTTGTGAATCGCCTTTCGTTTGGGACATTTGATACGCTATTTCCTTTCTATCCTGTTTTTTGTTGTTGGCTTCTGCTTTCTTCTAATAATGTCTTTTTTTTCCCCTTTTTTTCTCACTCGATTGGGGGGGGGGGGGGGGGGTTCTCCCATGCCCCCTGAAGCTTAACCACTGTCCAGACTTAAAAATGTGGACGTGATTAAACATTGGAAAACGCATATTTTCTTCGATCCCGCATTCCTTCAAAGCTAGGGACATATTAAAACTATTTTAAAAGCTTCATATCTTCTTTAGACAGCAATTTAGGAAATAAACGTTTTCATCATCATCTCTATTTATAAATTTTGCTTTAAAGTGTCGTGTTTTCATACGTTACGTTCAATATATTATAAGACATAAAATATCATTATTATTACTCTTTTTGTGATTATTATTATTTAGATTATTATTATCATCATCGTTATTAAGAATGTTAATAATTATATAATCATGATTATCATATTGTTATTAATAACACTAATTTTTATCATTATTGATATTTTTGCCCCCGTGGATATATTATACAAGAGATTATTAATGACTTAAATCTAATATCAGCATCTTTTGACCATTACATTATTGCCATTGACATGTCATCATGACAATGTTATAGATGCAGTTCTTGACTATTAAATGTTAAGTGGCGGTATTTAAAGCATTAATTTAGGATATGTCCTGATATGAGACAACAAGCTCTTGGCATAATTGATGCAGTTGTCTGGTTGTCGACTATTGAAGGCCAAGTGGCGGTATTTCAAGCATTAATTTCGGCTTTGTCCTTATATTTGACGACAATCTATTGGCATCCCTCTGAGCGAATGTCACAGAATGAGTGGCAGAACCGGGATAATGGGGCTGGGACAGTGGGCGAGGCGGGGGCACAATACCAACAACATGTGACAACAACCCACTCTCCCTTTCCCATAAACAATTCTTAAAAAAGAAAACGGAGAAGATCTTCATTTCCCCGGGATTCAGTATTTCGAAACCCCTATTAAACATGAATCCAAGAACCTTTGTCCCATTTTCAGAAACCTGTTTTAGTAAATAGAAGGAAAAAAAAAGGGGGGGGGGGGAGTTCAGCTACCAAGCCCCCTGTGGATACGCTACCAAGAACCGAACGTGTTCGCGTCTACTTTCCAATCGACAACTCCATGGTCATATAAGTGGTAGGCGAACATCGTCCTGACCCGGGGAGCGCTCTTTGGGCGTTATTACGTGACAAAACGGTCCATCAGAGACACTAAAAGGACACGTGCACCGTCTATTCCATCTCAACTGTTCGGGAAAAAGGGACATCATGTGACTCCATCAAGACCCAGTATGCAGCCATTGTAAACATATGGAAGTTTATGTCCAAATTTAGTTTAAGATATTAGTTTATCAATTCTGTTCCATTAACATTACGATATCCTTGCTTTCATATATATATTTTTTTTTCTTCAATAAAAGGAACATTCTCCCAATTAAGTACTAGATTCTAGTACAACACAATCCTAAGTTTCACTGCAGTGGCACCGGGGAGTGGCTTTATGGAGGCAGTTTACCGCTTCTTGTCTGAACGGCCCTTTCCGATAATTGAATATCTAATGTCCACCATGTGTTGTCCATTATTCACTTATGACCTCTCTCACACTACGAACCAACTACAAACGATCTGTAAACGAACCAAATCTTGGCCACTGGCGGGTAATTTAAACTTCGTGTAAATGTGTTCGGTCTGTTGTTGGTATGACTGGTTTGTAATGTTCCCGGAGATAGCCATGAACGCCAGAAGGCCAAATAGTGAATATTGGTCCAAAAAATTGACGGATATCAAGGACACGGGTCATAGGTCATGTCAAAAGGCAAAATCAGGATGATGAAGCCGATCAGGGGGTAACAAAAGCAATGAGAATTACCTTTACTGCTTGTATGTCATAAAGGTTGACCCGACATTTATTTCCGGGCTTTATAATAAATTGATAAACAGTGAAAAATATCGGAGGAGAAAAACATTGCTCTTGAAAGGTCCTCATGTTTCAAGGTAGATTGGAATATGACAAAAAAAAAAGAGCCTACAAACTTGGACCTACTTGTCAACACCAACGTGTACTCCCACGCACTCATATCTATGCACTGTTATTCTTCCCAACGTGAGTGACTTTAACCAAACTTGATAGTCACTATGTTATGATTTGGAACAATTAGGCAAGGACAACCGCAATTTTTCCTACTAATTAAAATAAACGATAATTCAAAAATCTAAACTAATGACTAAACAAGAAACAATTAGAACAACGTTCTTCAATAACAACTTTGATATTAGCGGGTGAACTATAAGCATATTTTCCCCATCCTACATTTTAACATTCCATAACTGTCGCAGCTTGCTTTAGCTTTGAGTAATGGCGCAGATAATGTTTTGGTAGGGTATAATTTACCATTTAATCATCACAGAACGAGACTTCTGGACAGAACCGGGCTGGGATGACTGATTGCATCCTTCGTCGTCGATAAACATTATACAAAAGTGATATTTCTGCAAGTTTGAGGTGTAGATTTCATCAGCGTTTTTTGTGTATGGAAGCTCATGTCTCGTAATCATCAAACGCAAAATGGCACACATAACAATCAAGTGACAAATTATGATGATAAATGATACGTCTGTTTCGTTGACGACAAACAAATATCAGAATTTAGTTAAGATTAAGTAACAAATTCCTGTCTCATGGGCTATCAACCTTACTCAAAGTTTACATCTCATGTACATATTACATATAACATATTTCATACAAATACAAGAACATCATGAGATGCAACGTGTACGTGTAACCGGCCAAGAGGTGTGTTTAATTGGCTGCAAGGAAAGGCCCGTCAAAAGTGTTAACAGTCAATTTTTTCTTAGTGACCATTTCTCTAATTTTTCTATAGGAAAAACACACCTTGTATATAGTATTCCCCTTATTGTATCTCACTGGGAAGAAATATGTGTTGTAAAACCTGTCTACAAAGGCCACATATCATTATTGTCCACTTTGTTTAGCTTCCCTTAGATAGCTTTAAGGGACAGGTTTGACTGCATAAAGAATGACGTAATATCCTCCGTTTCGATATAACAATCTCCTCATATCTTCGAATTACCTCGCTTCATCTAATCCAAGTAAGTATATACTTATACATACGTAGGTAAAGTATTTAAAAAAACACCACAAAACCAAATCAAATTTCTGTCAATGAAGTATCCCCATCAACGACTACCTGTCATAAGCCTCACACCACTGTCGTTAAGAGAAAATTAAACATTTGCTCTTCTCAAACAGGTTAGGTATCCTAATGTAAACACATTTCACTCTGTTTTTTTCCCCAAAGTGATCGATTCCCTAACAAATGAAGAACATTTCTCTCTGTTTCAATCTAAACACAACTAATCAAGATGACATGATGACGTAGACAATGGCTTAGCTACAGCAAACAAAAGGGACACAGGGGACAAGCGTTTCCCAATCGAATAGTGAAAAAAGGGGGGAAAATGACACAAATAACCATGATGACATGATGACGTATAGACACTGGCGTGACTGATGGGAAGGATGCAGAGAGGGAACACGTATGTGCCCCAATCGAAAGGCGAAAAAGGAAAAATAAAGTTTTGTAAAAAAAGGAGTACGTTACATATCATGATGACATAATGACGCAGATAATGTTGTAGCAACAAGGGGCACATACATGTACCTCCGAATCGAATGATCGAGAAAAGGAAAAAAGAAGTGAACGTAACTAATCATGATGAGATGATGACGTAAATAATGGCACAGACACGGGGCCCAGGGTCACTTGCCTCAAATCAAATGGCAAAAAGGGAAAGTAAAGTTGAACAAAAACAAAGGAAAAATAGGAAGAGGAAGACGACGATAGAGCCACCTTCCACTCTTTTTCCACAGTTTTACATTTCATTCACCAAGTTAGAACCCCCTTGATGCCAATGCCGTCCTCCCTTCATTCGCTCGACCCACGTTATGCCACCAGACATAGATGAAGATGGTGATTATTCACAGTGCAAGCTGTGTTTGTATTATGAGAAGGGACCGTTATCATGTCCTTCAATGAGTTACATGTTGTCCATCCAATATCATATATGAATGCTCTGATCGTACAGACGCAAACTAAGACAAACTTAGTTCTTTAACTCATAGCCTTTCATAAGGCTGCATGCACGCCATTGTTATAGTGCTTTGTACATGCGAGCGAGCCATTACTTCAGTGCTTTGTGCATGTTTGCACGCATTCGTAATAGCAGTTATTGTTCATGCTCATTGGACTGTGCTGTGTGTTTTGCACACGCTATTCATAGAACCATGGCGTTAATAAGATTATCTCAAAATAAACTTGGCACGGAGGGATTTTGGGCTTGGCGCAATAGGGATTAGCCCTGTGACAAGATAAGAGATAATATTCATAGAGTGTAATAGGCAAAACATATATACGAATCGTCAAACAAAGCGCGAAGTTATCTGAGCTTTTTTCTTTCTTTCTTTCAAGTCTTTATCTTAATAATCTTATATGACATTATGCTTGATAACATTCCGCACCCCTTTCGATTTTTTTTGCCCTAAAGCACCCAAAGAATCTAATAACATTTCAGTCTTTAAACATTTCTTTAATAAAGAATTAGCTCTCGTCTTTCTTGCTTGTCATTGACATCTATAGTAAATCCACTCCAGGCCTGAGAAATGTGATAGCCAGCTCCTTTGGACTTTTCCTCTGTTTAAAAATCCTGGATCTGTTTCTCATCAATTGCCCTTCCTCTTCCATTGGATATCAACCCTCATCTTAAAATAGACGTGAGTAAATACGTATAATAAGGAATCAGGATCCCCTTTTTCCATCTCCCTCAGAGAGAACTGAAGCAAAATCCTCAAACACTTCAAACAATGTGCTCTTTGCTTAGCCTGCAAGTCGTCTTTGCGGGTTTTCATCCCGAAATGATGGGGAAAACTAATCAAGCAACGAAGCGAAGAGGGTAAATATCTATACGAGGGAATGTCAGAATACATCGGGAATACTCCTTATTAACTTTGGATAGAGGGACACTAAGACGTAAGGGTGAAACCTAAATCAACAAAATGAGCAAGAAATGCAATCCCGCTAGCCCAGATTTCCAATGCAATCGTATCCTCGATCAATGCCGTGAGAAACGGTTTGGGTTTACTTGCTGTAACGGCATCCACTGTCTGTCAGCACATGAAAGAAGACTGTTTTAAAGTAGACGAGATATGATTTAAGGCCACGTCGATTCGGGATAATTTATCTTGATGGTAGTAATTGGGTATCGCAAACCGGCGGGGCTGAATGACCTATTTACAGCTTCCGACATGTCCGGGGTCTCAAAAGAAAGACAAAGTTTCACGCGAAGAAAGTTTAAATGATTCACAGAGTTAGGACAATATGTATTTGAGGTCATTTACAGTTTTGGTAGCAGAAAAAGAAATCGGAAACAAACGGGTTAAATAAAGTCTCGTCTTGTCACCCTGGTATCAAAAGATATACCAGACCATTGGTGTTCTATTCACCATTTTCGGTGAATTGTAGCATAAATATCTTTAATAAATACTAGATAACGGTTATACTTTAAAGCTGCTTCATAACGGGGTCATAGTAAACTTGTTCAGAGTAAATCGTAAAGGAATTAATATGATCATCAAAGATAAGGCAGCTCCGGTGATTTGTAGATAGGCATAACATTTCACTTATACGTGTAAGTACATCACCTTTAGAGATCTAGAAAGGGGAAAACCCATCAAGACAATGAGATACAATACCATCAATAATTTATGAAGAGTTGCACATTTGCAAAGAAAATACAAGTTAGAGCTTTAGAGATTTGGAGAGAGGGATCGATCTCAAAGATCGTGAAACTGCGTCAAAGATTAGGATGAGTGATTGCATATTTCCTAGACAAGAATAACAACTTTAGAGAAATAGAACAACAAGTAAGATGCCTTCGAGATCTATCAAAATGTTTAAAGATGAAATACCACCTATCATATCAAACATGACGATTGATAGCTTCACATCTCTTCTCCTTGAGTTTTTACATCTATGGATGTTCTGAAAGTTATGTACATGTCCTCACATTCGAAATTGTAGCCTGTTTTCAAAATATGATATAATATATTCAAATGAAGTGATTAATCACTAATAATGATTACTTAAGGATTGAGGTAGCTTTGATGTGTCATAAAGCAAGTATTATCTGCCTTCAATTCTATCAATGAATATGACATAAAAATCATTCTATACTAAAAATTGCTGCACGTTTGTTTAAATTTGTTATCTTTTATTAATTTATTGGTTTTACGTATCCACTTTGTCGATCGTTGAAAAAAATCAGTATAAAGCTGACTCTTACACATGTGAAAATATCTATATTTAGTGAAAGTTTGCATTGCAAAACTTCGAGGAAAACCGTGAGTGAAGTTTTTATGTTTGATATTCATGACGGTCACACTATGATGGCATCGTGTTACCACTTGATTCACAAGGAGGTATGAAGGTCGTTCGGTCATAACCTAGTCATTGGTCACACCGCAAGACCGACCCCCAAACCGAGGAATTCTTTGCCGTTCGGGTGAATGTAACTTTTAGTTCGTTTTATCGTCGGTTTAGTGTCGGTCTGCTCGGTGTGACAAGGGTATCAAAAGGGTTTCGGCGAAATCGCAAGGAGATCCCTTACGGACACGCTCTACAGTCTCATCGGAATCATTCAATTTCAATTTACATTTTTCTTATCTCTCCTCCTCGTCCTTCCTCTTGTATTACTACCCATCATTACAAAGTTGAAATTGCTTGTCATTGAGGTGTTTCACAAAGACGAAGATCAATTCAATTTCAATTTCAATTTATTCATGTTTCAAACAAAACATTACAAATCAATTATAAGCATGTAAAACAAATGTAAAAAGTACGTGTTGGAAACAGAGGGGTCCGCTAAAAAGCAATGCTTGTACAAGTGTGAACACCTCTAATGATACTTAGGAATATTGAGTAATTAAATTAACTAATCCGTAACTACAAAAGGAAGATCGAATTTAGGTTGGATATAACTATGGCAGGCTGTTCAATAATGAATTATCAAAAACCGTTATTTCTGTAATTTCGTGACCACGATTTGTACGTCCCTTGAGATATCAATGCCAGTAAGCGGTGAAAGCAAACAGTGGCATGAACGGCCTGCATAGTTAAGTCCAACTTAAAGTCGATCTTAGTATTTGTGAAACATTCCCCATTGGCCTCGTGCTCTTGGTTCATCTTTCTCCTGTCTTTTCTATTCTTTGGAATAAAATTCACATTTTCTGTTTTTTTGTCCGCACCTCTATATGTTGAGAAATACCATCTATATCATTTCTGGAATGTATACAACATTTACAAATCAAGTGATAACTAAAACAAAAATCTTATTGCTGTCCCAGAAACCATATGTGATCTAAGCAAGACTTTGCAAATTTCTTATAATTTTGGTGATTCCTCACAGTGTTGACCAATACGTATGTGCAAGGTGATCAACCTTTTCCAAATATGCTTCCGACGGTTTCGTTCTCAATGCAATCACATGACTAAGGACCCGTTTCACAAAGCCTTTTTTCAATGACAAACGACAAAAATCAGTGACAAATCTGCAGATAACCAATCGGAAGTAAGGATTTCAGTAGCTTATAACAAACAAATTCATTTGTGAAGTTTTGTGAAACGCACCCCATAAACTTTATCTTTAAACATCTTTACATCGAAAAGTCGACGAGGTAGCGAAAAGATATCATATCTATCAAACTTACATCGCGTTAATAAGCAGTCTTAATATGCCTCTCTTGAGCAGACGTTGCATTATACATGAATGTATTTTTATTCAGTTTAGTGGATTCACTTTAATTGCAGAGTGATCGAGAATATCCTTAGCAAATTGCATCTGAAGACCAATGCCAGATTTTAGCACGATGCATTGTAATTCGATTCAACTAAACATAAATACAGAGGAATTATGTAGTATTGTGTATTGTGTAGAGTATGTATTGTATTTTATATATCCCTGATAGATAGCTATACCAAATAATAATCAAAGTACTTTTCTAGGTCTTAAATTGAGCACAATTTTTATTGTAAGATATCGCAGCTCAACCGCTGTGATGACACGCATTTAAGAAACATTGAGGTGAATTGTGTCGAGTTTGAAGAATAAGGATAGGTTTTTCATTTTCCGCTTTAATACAGCATGAATAACCAGGTAATTGAAGTCCTCTAAGACAAATTATATATATATATATGGTCTAGAGGATACGTCACCGGTCATTAATTATACATTTACCACACTCAGTCCAGCTGGCGCAAATTATTTCCTTAAATGCCTTAGATCGTCATAATGGCAGCCGTGTTTAAACGTCGGGGTGATAATTGAAGAGCGACAGGAGTGTCAAGTATAACAGACATGACCGTTATACAAGAACCCACGATAATTATTAATGCATAATTACCAGAAATCAACAATTTGGATGTATTGTTAGGGTTTGTTATGTGGGAGGTGAGATTTCAAAGGGTAATTCGACCTTTCTAACAAGTTGTGAAGAATTGGAACAAGCATCTATCATGTATTAAACATGGTAGACGCTTGTTCCAATTCTTCACAAATAGCTAATGGGAGTATCTTAAACAAAAAAAAAAGAACTAATTTCGCAATCAGAATATAATAGTAAATTGCTGGGTCGGGCGATGTCACTTGCCCTTTCGCGACACTGCATGAATAATAGAAGCCCTAATCATATTTTTCAATAACATCATTTCACTTCATATGTTGCAAGGTATATACATAATCCAGGAGCATTTAAAGATGCACACAACAATTGCTGCAAGGCTAAATCATTGATCTCCACTAGCACAAAGGCTTACCCAATATCAATATAATTGCAATAAAGGAAACAATAACATAAGAGAATAAATACGAAAGATTGAAAGACGCGTAAGTTGACTCGTCACCCAATACTCTTTGACGTATCTTGTGAAGTTGGCGATTTCATTTGTTCTCTTCCATGCATAATTTCCCTCTCGCCTGGAAGTCCTGAAAGTATCAATGTCGTTGTATCCATTACCATTCCCCATCACTACTGCAATTACGTATGCAAAGAGACATTTCCCTGAAGTTTTGTTGTCATTATTTGCAATCGTCTCAAGACGGAGAACGTGATCTAACCGAACGGGGGTATTGGCTGTTTTCCTTTCGTCCATTTGTCAGTAATCTTTTGTTAACCATGAATGTCGGCATACACATCAAAACTGTTTGATGTTGTAATTTGCAATTACGGTAATTTTAAGAATCCATTATTTCTACAGATGGAACATTAAGATTATCAAAATCGGCAACCATCAAACAAAATTAAACATATGTAAAGCACCTTACATTTTCTAAAGGGTTCACAGTAAATATGTTTAAAAAAAATAAAGCGTTTAGTAAAAAATGCCCGATATGGGAGTAATAATGTGTTTGACCAATATCCGGGGCAATTTCATACCTAACTTGATAATGTTTTGCTCAATAAAACTCAGATTTTACGGTAAATCTAATGTAAATTGGCCCACGAAGGACATAATTAAAAAAGGAGGTGAATGGATCAAAGTAGCTCATTTAGACTTTAATCGTATTTATTATAAAAATTTGATACATTAAAGTGATCCGGGGTTAAAAAAACCCCCGAACAACAGCAGGGGGGGGGGGGGAGGGTTGGAGAAAAAGTTAGCGGAACAATATGCTTAAAGTCTGAAGGGAGAATGGGAAAGATGATCACTTAATGACTTTAAAAAAAAGGAAAAGAGAAAAGGCCTAAGATAAAGAGAAACAAAGATCTTCATTTGCTCTGAACGGGTAAGAAAGTGTGTATGTTTATGTTTTTCTAATTCTTTTTAAAGTTCATTATTAAAGTAAAGCAGAAGTAGATAATATTTTGGACAGCATATACCCTCTCCCAAATTATCACATTATTACTAAACAACGTTGTATACATTCTGTAAAATTGTTTTTTTCTTCTGAGAAAGAAACAAGGGGGCAAAAAAAGACATTTTATTCCACAGAATATAAAAGAAAGGCGGAGAATAAACAAAGAACAAGAAGCCAGGGGGGTGTTTCACAAAGATCCTAAGTTTAACTTAAATCTAAGTTGGACATATATAGAAATTACGGAAAGCTGTGAGCATCTATGGAAATATTTCGTAAAAGTTATTTTTAAAAGGTATAAAATGTTGATTGAAATCATTCATATTTTCTTTTATGAAGGAGATATCATGTTCTTGATGTGGAATTTATCCACCTTCTAAAATACTTGAATTGTCGCTTTCGAATATATTTCCTTTTGAAGCTACAGATGGCTCTCCTTAGAGTTATGTTCGACTTAGGATCTTTGTGAAATACCCCCTGGGGAGTGTTTCACAAAGATCCTAAGTAGAACTTAACACTAAGTTGGACTTAAAAAGTATGGACAGCCATTGGAGCCTTAAAATGAAATATATTCAAAAGCAAAAATTGGAGTATTTTAGACTTTTCATCAATTCCACATCAAGAACATGAAATCTCGCATGATAATAGAAAATATGAATGATTTGAATCAACATTTTATGCCTTCTAAAAAAAAAATTACAAAATGTTTTCAAGGATGCTAATGGCTTCCCATAAATTTTAAGTCCAACTTAGAGATAAGTTCAACTTAGGATCTTTGTGAAACACCCCCTGGACATGCAATTTCAAGTTTGTAATGATGGGTAGCACTACAAGAGGAAAGACGAGGAGGTGAGATAGAGACACTAACACAAGTATAAAGTGAAATTGAATAATTCTGATGAAACTGTAGAGCATATCCAAAAGGGAACTCCTTGCGATTTCGCCGAAACCCTCTTGATACCTTTGAAACCCTAGTCTAGCATGTTTCTCGGGGATTGGTATGATTTAGAACTCGTTGAAAGGTGGTCCGAGGCAGGCTTTGTCGCCTTTTGCTCAGGACGTTATTTCGTCAAAGATATAAAGTTAAGAGTAGCGTTATTGTTGCCGCTTGGTTCCATGGTAGGTTTGTGATTAGGACTCGGAACAGTGTTTAGTCGCAGGTTGAGAAATGGAGTAAGTGTTAAGCCCCTTTCACATCGGGCCATGCGTAGAGTTGCGTAGTTTTGCATACCGACTACGCCGAGCGTACGCTGTCCTACGCAGGACTACGTAACTATACGCTGAGGGACGCAAAGGGGTACTCGAGATGGACGCAAAAATCTAAACACGTGTATTATTTTGGGCGTACTTTCGGCGTAGACACTAGACAGAAAGTACCTTATATACTACCCTATGTCAGTCCGGAAGAGCAGTAAAAGCTTGCGCACACAGTAAGCAACCGTGCGCAGCCGTAAACAAACATGTACGCCAGGCCTACGTAAATGTACGCAACACTTCGCTTGTAATACGCAATCGTACGCGTAGGTACGCCAATTGCATACGCCGTAGGTACGCGTTGCCTATTGACAGGGTACGTAAACATTCACTGTCGTACGCCAGCTTACGCATAACCTACGCAGGGACTACACCGAAGCAACATGTTTTTTCATGAATACGCAGCCTAATTTCGGCGTACCGCCACACTACGCAACTCTACGCAGATCCCGTGTGAAAGGGGTTTTAGACATTGACCGCGCACCCATTGTCGCCAAAGAATGTGCTGTGGAACCTTCTGAACGTGACGGTAGAGATAAGATGCATTATCAGATGTAATATACCCCTAACACAAGGCGTGTACATGTCAAAGGATCCCGTTAGCTTCGCAAAGATCAAACACGATAGAAGTGTCTCATCTATCACACCCATAATCTCATTTTCCTGTGAAATATAGGTCAATCGAATAAACGAGCCATCTTTGATACTTTGATGATGTTTGCCAAATTGCCGTAAGTAGTTGACAGTACCTCTAAGCAAAAGTGCTTGCAATTCCTTAGAGTTTTGATGGAGCCCATAATTCTATATGGGTTAACTTTAATAATGTCGTGTTTCCTACTCATCTTGATCTCTGCCAGAGTACAGCATCTACTGTACCTGAAGCGAGGGCCAAATATGCTTTCCAAGTTTCCTTTACCTAAAAACATAATCATGCAGGGTTATGATTGAACAGAGAGTGAGTTCATTAATGCACCGAGTTCTTTGCACTTTGCCGCAGTATTACACTAAATCCTAGTAATGCCCATGTGTCTGAACGATTTACAGTTTCACCGCGTTTCGACTAACGAGACTTTACTGAAAGTGGAGGATGCGGATGAATCCACGAGAAGGGGGGGGGGGGGGGTGGATGATCAAGTTCACTCAATACACTCACGGACAATAAGTTTCTAGACGGCCACGGTTGTTTTTTAACAGTCTTGTCTCAATGAGCACTCAAAGCTTACCGGTTTAGAATCTGGATTTGGAGTATTGTACGAAGCCCCGCCGATATGAAGTTCAGGTAGTAGTCCTTAGCCTCGATAGTAGAGTGTTTACAGCACCATTTTTAGGATGTTGTTCGCAAGCAGAACATCAACATCTTAAGGGATTCTCTTTTGTCTTAAACAATTGCGCCTCGTGGAAATTTCCGAGTGTGTTGAGTGATTTCTGTAATTATTAACAGGTTATACAAAACACTTCACTTGTAAACGGCGCGTTTAAAAGAACTACTTTTGTTTCCACCTAAAGTACACAATTTTCTTGTTGGTGTCTTAAACAAAACAAGATCGCGAAGACATTTGATAGATCAAACGCAATTTGAATTACCTTGTCCACCACATATTGACTTGTAAAATAAGTACAAGGACATTTGACCTAATCTGAACATTAATACTATTGCATAAATACAATACGTAATACATTTGCCGGATAATTGATTTTTCAAAAGGTCTTTTGTCATCAGCATACTCAGTGATTATTACATTACTCACAAGCAAAGGACTATTTAAGTAGGGAGTGGGGGGGGGGGCGGCGTCCCATACCCACTTTTGAAACCCTATTACCTAAATTACCAATATTGTGCAATTATTGAGATATGTGCACCAGTTTTACACACTCCTGAATCCGACCCCGCTTCAAAACATTCCAGGTGATCTATTTGCGATTCGATATCTCGTTAATGCATTTTGCTTTGGTAGAATGTCATTACTTGTAATATTCTAACTTGGTATACCTGTTCTAAAAAAGATGCAACGCTGAATGACGAGTTTGTTCTTTAAAAAACCCTCTAACAACTTTAACAGAGTTTAGAAATGTGGGCGTCTGGATAATTATGTAGTGAAGAAAAAAATGCCTCGAGCTCAGTGCTGCGTACGCTTTAAAAACATCTACCAACTCTTGCGTAGTCTTGAAATGTGGATGTACGGTGAGGAAAAAACAAAAATCCTCTCCTGAAATGCTGAGTCCGTTTTAGACACATCAACAAACTTTTTACAAACTCTAGAAATGTAGGTCTACGGTATTTTGTGGCAGGCTGAAGAAAAAAAATCCTTCGCCCACCCGTTCCTGTTCAATCATGAACACCCAACGCCTTCGATGTGATTTATAGTTAATCGAGCATGGATAATATTGGCTCCGGTGTCGGGGAAAAGAAGTCAGGCAAATAACCACTTAAGAACGGGTTTAAGCCAGAAGATCCACTTCTCACCAGTATTATAATAGTTATCATAGCCGTATGACCAGCTACCCTAGAAATGCCATAATCGCTCATTTATGAGATGCCCGCGAGAATAGGCGCTACTTATCCCATGTTTTTTATGAAGCAATAAACTCGCGTCTGGTCCGATCGGCTTCCTTCGGAGGAAGAAGTAAAGGTAATCGCTTCTGGCGTAATATTACGCCAATTTCCTCCCTCGCATCGGTGCATGGTATGGGCGAGAAATCACTCTAAATGCATGACTTACGGCAAATTAGGAAAATCGTACCTGCCTCAAAACGACAACATACTTAAAAAGTAGCATTAAACGTTTTTTTAATATAAAGTTCTGTTTCAATAAAGATGAGTAGCATGGTACAATCTCTTTGCTATTTAATATGCTCAGTAGGTTGTTAATTTATGGAAAGGGGAATATGACTAAGAATACATTACATATTAGACAAATGTTCCTCTGCTAGAGACACATTCGTGATTGAATCAATATTCGATTGTTTTGGAGAGATTTATTATAGAAATAATTCATGCGACACATTTAAACCCGTATAAGCTCACTACTTTCCGTTACTAAAAGGCTTTTTAATTTGCATTTTCTTAGAGTACCTGCATGAAAGACAAATTGCTTTTGAAAAAATCTTTCCCAGCAATTATGTAGGTCTTTATGTAAAAGCTTTTTATTGTTAAATTCTCGAGTACACCACACTTTCCTCTTAATTTTGGCCACAGGTTATATCGTGCAAGAAAAGCCATAATCTGAATAAATCACTTTTATTGTAAAAGGTACCATCGCCAAACGGGCAAAAACCAATTATATTGTTCCGACGAGAAAACATGAATACAATACGGAAAGTATAGTGAACAGTAATAAAAGCGTCTCGTATGATGCATATTAAAACCCGTCTGTACTAGTTTGGTCAGAAGGGATTAGACCACCCAATGTGGTCACTGACAGGTGGCTATCTCATCAACTCAGCTCCCAATTAACGTTATAAAAGAGGATAATGGGGGACCAACGGACACCGCCTAGGCATTGTTTTTTTCTGTATAGAGGGAGCAAGTAGCCACAATTAATACAGTGGGGATTTAAATCAAAGGACAAGCTTCAGTGTGGTGTTTAGATGAGATTTATTCAGAGGTGAGAGAGTGAATGGAGGGAGGACACCCATCCAGGCGTTAAACCTGTCCCTGAGGGCTGTATATAGCCCTGCTCCGTGTAGCATGAGGGTGTTCAAGGAGAAAGGAGGATTTGAGAAGCGCATCACTTCCAAAGGTCGAATAACAAGATGCTAGGGTATGCCACGTCCAGTGAGAGATTATAAAGATGATTAAACATTGTCTTGTTTTAGAGAACGAAGAGGTGTTTTTTATTATTAGGATAAAAATAAACTTTTTAGGTACTGATGCAAAGGTTGCATAATTGTTCAAAAGCGTGAGATGATCTGCGGAACACATCATATTCAATGGGTATACTTGTATGAGAATAGCTAGGAACACCCGAGCAGGCAAATGAAGATGTCTTATTGCTTTTCTCAGGTAATAATTCGATTTCTTGTTAAATTATTTTCAGCAAAGAGGTCTTTGAGAAATAAGGAATGTTGCTCATAGCAATAAATAAAGGAGAAACTAATCAAAATCATTAATATAACTTTCTTTTAAATATTGAAAGTCAGTTTTCAATAATAAGAAAATATCACAACCATCTCCATTTTAAGAAATTAGGTATATCACAAACTTAGAATTACTAAGAAAATTTGAGGTACAGAAATGTTTGATAAATGGTTATGAAATCAAATTGAATTTTTGCGTTTGTTCCGTCCTTGTAACTGACTAAACGAGTATGTCTTTAATTACAAAGACTTCATGCAAGGTGTTATTAGGCAATAATATCTTGGATTATTCGCCTCATACCAAAACAAACGGAATTGAAGAATTTTTAAATCATAAAATAACCATGTAATATTTTGCTACGAGACAAAATCTCAGATTAATCGAGACTTTTAATCAGCCTGAAAGTCAATTAATTAGATGAACGAATATAGCCCTGTCACTTAAGGGTCCTGCACTCCTGCTTGACAGGTAACAATCAGTAGACTGAATAACCAAATCTCCTTATAATTTTTCATGCGTGGGAAGACACAAAAGGTATTTCAGTTAAGAATGATTGGAGGCGTTAACGTCCTTGGTTGGGACCAAGGATCTTAATACAGATATTCTTAACCATAACGTTGTTAAAAGCTCGGATTATTGCGTTATTGTTCATAATTAGGGTGTTGAATGTCACACGGTGTATAAAGACGGAACGGGAATTTTGAACTTGTTTGGAAAGCGAGTTGTAATGTCTTGAATAACGGTTAAATGGATGTACATAAATCGCACCCATCTGGATAGACCGATACGTTGCTGTCTTGTGAATGATCATCAAAAGTGGACGTCTTTCATGAATAGAAAACCAGAATTCCAGAACAACTGGTATTCAAATCGATACGATCCCCTACCTCCAAATAGCGCTCCAATTCAAAATGACAATCAAGTATACCGTAGTCCAAACATAATATTTTAGGGTGCACAACAGTATATTGAAATTAAGAGTAGACTCTTCCAAAGATATTTAGAAAGTTTTTCTTTAAAGTTTGTATTGACTAATTTTAGTTTCTATCGAACACGATATACTATGCTTTACTAGCTTTAAAACGTAATCTTATGCTATACTTTCAGTAACTTCTTGGACCTCTTCTAACTTCACGTCACGTTTGCAGCAGCGATAACATAACCGCATATGCTTGGCAAAACCTGTTAAAAAAAGAAAGTTGTCCAGAGTTCATAGATTAGATTCCGATTTTTTTTTCTTGAATCATCTGTCGGAGATTCGCCCCATCATTATTTAGGTTCTCCTACCCCCGTTTCAATATTCATACATGACCCTTGGTACCCCTTGCTCGAGTATTTACAGGTTTCTTGTGAAAAGAAACTTACCCACAACATTTCAGCCATTTTTCCTTTTCCGTAAGTTAGTCACGTGTCACAGTTTTGTCCCATCATGCATTAGGGATGCCCCATCATGCATTAGGTTCTCCTGCCGCCATTCGATTATTCACACATGACTCTAAGGGGCCTCTCTGAGAACTTTGGGCAAGTTTCTTTTCAACGGAAACATGTCCAGAGCCATCTAAAGTTAGATCCCACTCACTTTCCGTTTTTCGAAGTTAAGTCATGTGTCAGAGGTTTGTCCCATCATGCATTAGGTTTTCTTCAACAATGCACTAAAAGTTCTCTTGCTACCGTTGCATTATTCACACATGACTCCTGGCGGCCGCTTGCAGGACCCTTAAGGGGTTTCTGGTTTCACAGGATCGTTACCTTCTAGGTATCCATGGATTGGTGGAGGGGTGAATGGACAATCAAGGACTGAAGCACTTTCATCATGGCCACCGTTTAGAAAGAAATTGTCGTCTTTCTTCCGGTAAACAGATTGCTTATTAATGTAAAACATTGAGAAAACCGTGTGTATAGTGTATATAAATTATTAATACGCTTACAACCGTGCAGAATCCATATCGAAGTGATGACGTAGAGTGCTGATGCCAAATCTTACCAAAATCAATAGTACATATGTCATACACATACGTCACATACTTTAACTTTCTCTGAACAATGTATACTTCGCCTAGCTTTTCGCCATCGCACTGCAACAACACTAAATAATACAAATATCAAACACCCACTCATTCTTACCAATTTCAAAGAGAAGGTTGAGTTTCAATAAATGTAAAATATAATTTGTGAACATTTCCAGTTTTGTCATTCCTTTGTGGAAAAATATCATAGGAGCACTGTCAAATGAAAATGATACCAAGCTTACAAAAAATGACTATTTTTTCATAAATAAAAAACGACTTATCTAGACTTCTTCAATGTTTTGCACCAATATTATACGCCACATGGGCGTTACGTCCTATGAACTCATATTTGAGTTAAGTAATTTCAGCAAAATTAAATCAATTTCATATTGATTTCATGGAGTAAAAATCGCAATATACAGTTATTCGTAAGTATACAATAACAGTCCTCCGCTCAAAGACAAGAGAAAAAGCAGTTTAACATTTTTTTTTCGAGAAGCAATTGCTTGACCAATAGACTCTGTCTTAAATGAGAGACAGGTGCATGGTTGAACCTCGTTGAAGTAGATCCAGGTGCTTGAGATGATCATCTGATAGCACGAGAGAATCAATCGGTGGCATGCAAAACGACACTCTGGGAGTGTGCATCGTGAATTCATAATAGATAATCCATGAAGGCATGTTCAGATATGGCGCGGTGAACCGCAACAAAAAGCCGCCGCCGATTCATTTGTTTAAACGTGTAAATGAATAGCAACTACGCGCATCAAAGGACTTGTGCGTATTCACTGACCTCCATGTTATGAAATTGTGAAGCTTCTTACATTTAACGTCAACATAATTTTTCTTTTTTAAACGCCGCCGTTTGTGCGCGTCATATTTAAAGGAGCCTTTTATTGTTCTACGTCTATTTGAGGTAAAATGAAGGCTTCAGCCTGAAGTGATGTCTTATCTGCGTGATGAAAATCTAGATGAGGTGGAAAGTGAGAAGGGAAGTACGTGCCAGCAAGGCATTGGAGCCGTCTATGTGATTACAATGCAGTTATATCTAACGCCCTCAATCTAAATATATATCTAAAGCTCTCCATGACCACACCCAAATACACCCATACACACACGTGCATTCACACACATACACACGCACATACACACACATTCAAACACGACACTTCTTCCCGTGCAGACGCGGTGTTCATCAATTACAAACCGAAGAAAGTAAATCAAGGTAATCCCTGTCCATGATCGTCATAATCTATCAAAATTTATCATTTCATAAGTAACCCATGAACTCCCATTTTCCTCTTCTTAAAAATATAACCTAAGTTTTCGTTGGAGTGCGTGTATTTTAAGAACGGAGAGTGACCCACTAATGGACCGACACCCGTGTTTCTTCACGGGCAAAAAATGCACTTAACCTTAACCTACTTCCATAAAACCATTAATCTTTTTTCTCCCTTATAAATCAGGATGAAAAGGAGTGCAGAGTGAACCGCATGTGGGATGCGGCAGCTTTTAGACGGTGGCTTTTAATTACGATGATGATGATGATGACGACATTAATAACGATAATGAAGATGATGATAATGATGGTGATGGAGATAACGATTAATAAGTATTTTAAAAAAAAGTGTTCTGGTTCAGGGGACATGCCACTCTCTACCTAGGTGTAAAACATAGCTAGTGGATTTGGGTTATTCCTTGATTCCATAATTATCATATCGAAAAGTAGCGAGGGAAAATGTACAGTCAACTCAATCTCGGGTGCGGTCGTTACACGATGATGATGATGAGGATGAGGATGATGATGGTGATGATGATGTCGATAACGAAGTTGATAATGAAAGGTACATTTTGAACCGTGTTGTGGTCTAGTCCCCGGGATCTAATCGATACTTTACCATTATGTTGATAACATGAGAGGCGGATCGATTCCAAGCTTATTTCCTTTTCCACTGACATATTTTGCAGGTCATTAATCTGCATTTGCCACTCTCTACCCAGGTGTACTAGTAGGAACTAATCCTTGAATACTTTCAACGCATTTGGGTAGGCTGGCCAAGCCAGTATAATTACAGAAATTTTAGGCGCATTCAGCATTCTCTTGGTCTGTATCATGCGGGCAATATTCTTACTTATCCTCATCATATACACACACACACACACCCGCGCGCGCGTACACACCCACGTAGCCAGGCACCCACGCACCTAATACTTTAATCACGTGGCATCATTTCCCATGTTACCAGCAGGATGATCCTTCAGCTACCGTCAGGCACCAGCAGATATTGAGGTACTCGTGTAAATTGTAAACAGTGCCTAAATGTGAAGTATCAGCTTTTTGTTACATGGCATGACTGTTCTGTCGTATTTGATGCGACAGGAAATCGAAATGCGATTGATTTACCGAATCGGATTTCAACACAGGCTCGAAATGGAGAAGTTATTTTCAAAAGGGATTTATCTATTCACGTCTCGTAAAAACAGGTGTATGGACAATCTAATAGCGTACGAAATGGATCGAATGGCTTGTGCGGGGGGGGGGGGGTGGTAGAAATTTCAGGTATATAGACAGAAGAACATGTATGTAATTAAAGAGAACGATATACATAGATAGAGAGGGAACGAGAGAATGAAAAAAAAGAGAGAGAGAGAGAGAGAGAGAGGGGGGGGGGGGGACGTGCATGCCGATTCTTAGTAGCAAATATATTTAAAAGATCTCTGATTGAAGCCATTATATAAAATGACAAGATCAAAAATTATTTAGAGAATTTTAAACGATTCCTGCATATACATGATCCATCGTCACCTTTTTCGAGGCGTCACTTATTGACGTAGGACTACGTCAGCGACAGCAGCGGTCTTTGACCCCCTCCCCCCACGTAAGATCATAAATTAAGTGAATGCACAATCAACAGTACCAACAATGTGGTGAATTTTAATGGCGCATACGCTTCCCCCCTTCATTGGCTTGCATAATGTAGGTATATGAGACGCCATTAAAATGCGCAAAACGGCCTTTAAACTCCAAGAAACATTAAAAAGCCATTAGCTGTATGTTATTATTTCCTGCCAATTTCAATATTTTCTCAAAATGAAGGTCAGTGAGGCAAAATATTAAAGATAAAGACCAGTTATGGTCATGCGATTGCAATCGTGAAGGAAACTTTGTGGAATCGATCAGAAAATGTTGATCATCTATAATAGCATATCGGTGTGTACTGCAAGGTTCTGGAATCATCAAAATGATAAGAAATTTGGCCCAGTCTTGATAAAGTAACAAGCACTGTACACAGAAAGATGCACATGGGAATACCCCCACACGTGCGCGACACGTGCGTTATATCTATTAGGTCCAAATAGATATAATAATGTACCAAATATATCAATAAGTAGGCGGTTTTTCGGCAAAATTTGTATGATCACGTATTAGTCAAAACATATTCTTTCACATGATTGGTAATAAGAGCTTCCATTTATTTTTGAGAGGGGGGTGTTTCCAAAACTGGTCTTTACCTTTAAAATAATACTATAAACAACATGGACGAAATGACGTTAGTTTTGTGGAAACCCGAACAGGTCGTGCCATCAGTGGATATTATAAAAATTGCCCGAGCTAATAATGAATCACACTCAGAAATCTCAAGGGAATGAAATTAATCTAAGAGGAACGGAGGGGTGATAGACAAAGAATGATGTTGCTCAAGGGGAAAGCTTATGGTAAAGGTCAGACCTTTCCCAAAATGCTGAAGGATTGCACGCCTGAGAGGCTCATGTGGGTGATTAATTGATCGATAATTCAACTTAATGCTGCCATTGGGAGCATGTGGGAACTTGAGCAAGAACATTTTTAGGTCAAGTGCTAGCATGTACTCTTTAACAAAAGGGTATCCCAATCTTTCGACAAGAAGCCTGTTTTCTCTATCCTCCATTTTTATTACGACTTTGACCTAAAAATCAGTGAGTATACATCCAACCTTGAATATCTTCGGAAGAGAATGGCAAAATACCCGGTGATGGAAAGTCTTGATATACCAAGAAACTAAAAGAATGCCCCTTTTCGACAAGCTTGCAATGATTTCTTTTTGGGTGCGTGTATGTTGATTTTTGTTGATTAAAGTTCCCCTACACTTTGAGCTGGTTTTACAGGTCGTGGTTAGAAGGGGACCAACAGATCAGCGTTCACCCGTCAGCTTTTCAAACCCAACATCACTTCAACACCGTCCAATTCCCCCTCCCGTATTTGGCTTGTACCCCTCGAAATGTTTTCTCCCTCGGGGCATTAGTCTTCTACGAGAGGCCAAGGAACAGACCGGGAAAACTTACTATCAATTGCAGACATCAAGATGCGTGTCATAATAAAACAGAATGTGAAAGAAGAGGAATACTGCAGTGGCGGCAACATGGGATGGTGGAGGGTGGAATGGGACCCATTGGGTATGTTTGTATCCCTAAGCTAAATCAAATCTCCACATTGCCACCCACTTAGGGGGCCGTTATTGAGGTCTATTGATTTACTCTTAAATGTTTTCTTCTTAGATTCTCGTTTCATTAATGAATGAATGATTACACATTTGTAAAGTGTGTGCTCTCACTCCCCTAAAATACCGTATCTCCGGATATGAATCTGGATTTCTGCTTTGCTGCTTTGCTGCTTCTCCAACCCAGAAAAAAAAAGCACTTAAGAACACAAAATTGTAAGAGAGATGACGGACAAAAATGGAATCCCGAAAAGGATCAAAAGAGAATCCTCCCAAAGTAGGTACATTTTCCCGAGGCATAAATATAGAGAAAGATTTGAAAGGGCATGTTTGTTCCAGCGAACGGCGACATTTGTAGATGACCCAGGAGAGTCTAGTTTGACATCAATGAGCGCATTATGAACCCATAGTTATTATGAAAGAAAAGAAAAGAAAAGAGGAAAGAGAGAAGAAAAAAGAGAGAGAGAGAGATATGTGTGTGTGTGTGTGTGTTTGCTAGCGAAGAAGAAAATGAAAAAGAAAACAAACACAAAGAGAGAGGGAAAAAGAACGCTAAAAGAAGACGAAACGACACACTTCTACACTCTACAGCCACCGGCCATGTACCCTGGTATTTCATTTACATAGCTTAGGCCAGATACCCCTTGACACCACGGCCCCTTCAATGGCAAGACACGAGCTCAACCACAAAACCACGGGTACATGCCCTATATCATTGTGTCGCCACTGGTTTGAGGTTATAGGAACTACTTTAGGCTATAAAGACAGACGTTAGACAAATGCTTTTAATATCCTGAACTAGTGAAGAGAGACATGAAACGTACGGGGGGTGCGAATTGAGGGCAGAAACTGTTAATAAATATTAACGCAACCGCCACCTCATATTTGGGCTTCGAGCTAATTATATTTTTTAAATTTTCTAATCTCAACTAATAAGTAGGCCCTATATAACTTTTTCAATGTTAAACGTGTTTAGTTTTTTCTCGCTCGCTTTGCTCGTTCGCACAAATTCACAATAAGCTGATATTGGATCACGAGGCTTAAGCCCCTTTTGGGTCATACGCCAATGTAGATGACGAATACCAACTCTTTGGTTTGTGTCAATAGAAGCCCGTAACTGAATTTCCATAGTCAATATTTTCCAAGTTCTTGCTTATTTTTGATAGACCTTACATATGGATATATTTCCTAACATAGTGTATTGTTCTCCTATTTTAGTCTGACTGTATTGGCCAGGATGACGTAATCTCGTCTGCTTAGAGCCAGAAGGGGGTTCAACCTTGTAATTTCGCACGAAGTTATTGACCTTATTGCTTTTTAGAAATTATCCAATATTACATTTTGTCCAAGGGGAAAACAATATACTTTATCAAAGAGAATGATACAGATATAGACAAATTAAATTAAAAAGAAAAGAATGAAGACATAATGACATCGTAGAGGTTTGAGAACGGAAACAAGCCCAGTTTTTTTTATCTCTGTTTGTAAATGTTCATGAATTTTATACTGTATAGAAGATATTCAACAATATCAAAAGTTACGTCTAGAGAAGATGTGAACTTATTCATTTGAGGGTCTTTTTGTTTTCTCTCACCGAGGAGAACTTTTGTTTTGGTGACAGGAATTTTTCGGGACTCCCCCCCCCCCCTAGATGCGACCGCACAATTCCGGCCTCCCTTCCGCTATCATAGCCGAATCCATGATCAATTTTACTTGCATGTTAACCCTGAAAGCTACACAAACAATATTGATTATTCACACTTCCGTGCCATGTTATACAGTTTATGTAATGTATCTATTCTCTTGGGTGCCCGATGAATGTTAATAAAGCATGATGAAGGATAAAATATCTTACTTGATCTGTAGAAAACATTTAAGTATTTTAGTAAGGATACCTTTCGTGACTGAACTTTAACACCCTCTTAGGTGTTGGGAGCCTCAAATTTGCCTACAATTTGATGGCAAAACTTCACTTAAATAGTATTAGAGGATGTATTTTAAGACACTCTTCTGCAAAGACCCCCCCCCCCCAAAAAAAAAAAAAAAAAAGGTGACACATATTGATAAAAGAAGACAAAATTAGTCTCTGGTTGTTGTAAACTTTGAATTCTTTAATCAATATTTGACTTCAAACACATTTGTTTTGAATTTTGAATGACATCCTCTTTCAAAAATCTGATACAATTTAAGTAAATTTTGTCATCAAATTTGTGGGGCTCCCACCACTATAGAGGGGCTTTAAACGCTGCAGGCCTCGGTCTCTAGTTCTGAGCCTCATCGGTGACAGATTGCACCGACGAACAAACACTTACGTTATGAGTGCCTGGAGAAGGATAGGGCGATGTGAGTTTTTCAATTTTCAGACACAGCTAGAAGGCACTTGATGGACAATTTTCTCTCATCATTCGGGAACAGAAGAGCCTCTTCAGAACGGCGCTTTTTATGATAGCACATGGTGCTTTTCACTTGATGAACTGTTACTGAACTGTATTTAAACTAGTTTCCTATTTGGAGACGTTTATCAACTAGATAAGCATCACTCGATCATGGTCAGTAAAGTATACAAATATTCAGGATATTATGCAGTGGCGTAGATGCAAGGGGAGGGGGTGGTCATCTAGCATGTCTAGTAACATAATTTATTATGCTATCAATTACGCAAGTAAGGTAGGGGAGAAAATCAATATCTCAGAGGGGGTGGGGCCCCTAAACAAAATATTGCCATCTTGGCTGAAATAAAATAAGGGAAAAACAAAAGAAAATCGATTTTGCCGAAGGGGGGAAAACTGTCAACAACAAAAAAATGTTGGAAAATTCAATAGTTGAATGAACCCTAAAAAGGCCGGGTTATTTGAAGTCTTAGTACGGCCGGGGGGGGGGGGGGGGGCATTATGCCCCCCCCATAAGATCTCGGCCGTGAAGTGGCCGATCTCCGCGAAAATTTGCACGCATGTCAAGTGAAGTGTACAGAATACTATGATAATTTCAATTTTTTGAAAAATTCACTCATTTGCATATTTATGGTAATTTATGCAAAAAAGGTCATAAAAATCACATTTTACCCATAAATAATATATCATTCATATTTAAGCATTCTTTTTCTGTACATATATTCATTAGACCAATCTGAATAATAATAGGACAAAAGAATTAAGAAGTGCCAGCTTATTCCTTATGTTATCTCTTGCTTTTATATTTTCTTATGTATTTCATTGTTTTTTTTATGCCCCCCCCCCTCCCCCCGGCCTTATTAGGGTTAAGAAGAGGGACAACTCACTCGCAAAAAAGGATGGGGAGGGGGTACGAAAAGGGGCTTGTGAAAACCGATGAAAACTGATAAAATGCTCTTAAACACGCAAGATGGTTTCTTGCCGCCAACTGTTTAAGGCCCCCTGAACCAGGGTTAATGCAGGTTATAAAGGTCACACTCTTTTACCAAGGGTCATCACTTCAGAAAAGATTGCCTGATGCACATCCTAGCACATAATATCATGCATATCACCACTTTTCACCAATATGGAATGTTTGACAAAGTGAGGTGCCCTAACCGTGCTGACATACCAACTACTTGAGATACATCTTGACTTTTGATGGGTGAGGTTCATGAAGGCTTTCAAATTATTCAGGCCTGTCTTGCTGAAGGCACCATGCAGGCACTGTCCGTCCTCTTTTTGACATCGGTTACAATTTCGCTCACTTAGCGCCGTAAAAGCCCCACTGGCCCAAAAGTTAAAAAATGCCTGAATGCGCAGACACATTTCCGCTAATCGATTTCCAGTTTCGAATTATGTTCTCTTTTCCATTTCGAACTTGTGCTTAACGGACTTGTGAAACCCGAACGCGTTCCTATCGCAGAATGGGAAAACATCCTCTGTCCCTACACAGTTAAAATTTTTGTGAACAAGTTGTTTAAAAGTTTAAACAACTCTTGATTAACGGGTGACCTGATCTAAGAGTTGTTTAAAATGTTAAGCAACTCGAGTTGTTTAAAGTTTAAACACTAAGTTGATCAACATTTTGAACAACTTGTTTAAAATCACAATTTAAACAACCGGTGTTGTTTAGAGACGGTTGTTTAAAACGGAGCTGTTGTTCAGTGGAGGTTGTTTACACCAACTGGGTTGTTTAAAGAAAGTTGTTTAAAAAGGAGCTGTTGTTCAGTGGGGGTTGTTTACACCAACTGGGTTGTTTAAAGAAAGTTGTTTAAAACGGAGCTGTTGTTCAGTGGGGGTTGTTTACACCAACTGGGTTGTTTAAAGGAAGTTGGTTAAAAAGGAGCTGTTGTTCAGTGGGGGTTGTTTACACCAACTGGGTTGCTTAAAGAAAGTTGTTTAAAATGGAGCTGTTGTTCAGTTGGGGTTGTTTAAACCAACTGGGTTGTTTAAAGAAAGTTGTTTAAAAAGGAGCTGTTGTTCAGTGGGGGTTGTTTACAACAAAAGGGTTGTATAATGGGGTATAATTTGGGTTTGATACTCTGAATAAGTGCACCACTACTTCTGGGTCTCTATATAGGTATATGAAGACTAGGGTCATTCTGCAATTCATGAATTAGCGCCAAAACAGTGCCCATTTTGCATGAGCGCGCATGCACGCACGTATAAGCTGCATATATAGGGATGCATGCAATCTCTATGGCAAGGAATTTAGCACACGTTATAACCGAGTGCGCGATCAGTGCCGCACTGCATGACGCGACGATTTTAGTCTACCAATATTCTGACATTTGCGTACAGATACCGAAAATTTTAACTGTGAACTTACGCTATAAGTTAAAAACTTCAAAGTGGTTAATAGAAAAGTGATTTCAATTAAGCCATTGAATCCCCAGTCACTTAGAAGCGCGTCGGTAGCTTGGTCGGCCATGATGTTGTGTTGTGGGTTGGAAAGTAATAACTATTAAGCTAAATAAATGTAAGTATAGAGACAAACAAGATGGAGCCTGCAGAAACACGTGTGGTTGCTTTGGTAGTTTGATCCAGACTCAATGTCCATGTGCTTTTACATATGTATCAATCTGTGTAGTCAACAAAAGGCCCTTGCATACACTTGCATTGTGTGTATGCATCTAATATGAATAACAATGAGCTGTGCCTTAACAGCTGCACTGCATTTCTAAGTGGCATGTCAATTTCAATTGCATGTTAGTTTCAAGGAACCTGTTTCTAAACATAACAATGTGAAATAAAGCCTTTAGCCAACACGCACTTAACTGGCACGAGACACATGACGTCATATGTAAACAACACTGTCTAAAAGCTCTCGTATAGTAAATATAGCAGTCATTAAATTTTAAACAACGAATGTTTAACAAAATTACTTCTTTTTCGAGCAACATTGTTTACAATTTGATCAACTGTTGTTTAAGATACTGTACAACTGTAAGTGAACATCACTTTTTTAAACAGCGTTTTTACTGTGTACGGGTCGGCTCAAATCTATCTCTACCAAAAACGCCGCGGATGCATTTCGAAGAAACCACTGAAGCTACGGTAATCAAATACAAAAAAGGACCCTGCGGCTCTTTGGTGGAAGTAGTGTTTAAATCACTTATATCAGTATTTCATTTATTAATTTGACCCAATGAATCAATCTATTGTTTGAAAAACAATATATAGATCTTTTCCTCAAAAGGTGAGGAAAATAGTTGCACTTTTTGTACTTTTTGTCAAATGTTTGTCTCCGATTTATATTTGTTGGTCCCATATGAGAAAAAAACGTTACGCTTAAAAGAATTTCCTGGTATGACTGGCGTAGAGTTAAATGAGAGCCGTGCATAAGATTTTGCCCACTAAGAAATTCCGAGATAAATTAAGAGAAGAAAGAGAAGAAAAAGAAGATCTCTCATCTGTGCCTCACTGCTATATCAAAGGGTTTTGAATTGGTAGAATTTATCAGTATAACCAAAAGAAACAATAAAGTATAATCATAAAGTTTCACATTTTCATAAACATGTCAGGACCATGCTTATGTATAGTTTATGTTTATTGTGTGAATGTAAATTGACTTGCTGAAAAACAGCCTTGTGGCTGATAGCAGGTGTTTTAACCGTGGATAAATAAATAAAACAAACAAACAATTAAGCAAACAAACATACTCGACAACTAATGATAATATTCTCACATGGTTTCGTTATATCTAATGATGTATTAAGACCATGGGGTGCAGGATACCACTATTTCTTAGATAATTAGCACATAATGCCGAAACAAGTTTTGATGGTTATCAGACATTTTGTTACATTTCCCCCCTAAACTTAAAACAGTATGATTCCGGAGACATTCTAAAGAAATCAACCTATAGCCTCGTTCATCACTTGATATGGAAATCTATGATCATTACAAGGGTGTATTACGTGATTTGAACATGATTTATGTGATTGAAATTGTCCTTCAGTTGATTTTGCGAAGCTCTTTATTATCGTGTTAAGACATGCATTCAGTAAGTTTCTAACGGATCTAACTTATGGTGATATTACGTTTCTGTTAATTATACACAGAAAGAGGAAGTACAATGAAACAACCATTGCCAATCAATTCCAATGCAGCTGGCGATGTTCAAAGAAACTCCCTTGAAAAGAAAAAGATGTGGATCGATTTATTCTTTCGAATGAGTGATGGAAAGCCTGAATGAAGTAAACACATACAGGTGTTTTAGGAGGCATTTACAATCAAAGTAATTTTATAAGTCCCAATGATTCATCGCTTAATAAAAGAACTGTCACAGTCAGTGTAGGTATGGTCGTTTTTTATGCTGGTAAAACTATTTGTGTCTGTATTTGTGCATAATTTAACGTAATGCAATATATAACTTAGCGACAGTTTTAATATTATCAATATTATGTTTTCAAAAAAAAAATCATTTACCCCTTTCGACCAAGGTATTTTTATTTGCTCTTGCTTACAAAAAAGGAGAGATACCAGTTAATTTTACATTCGCCTGTGTACTTTATCTAACTGCCTGTACACTCTATATATACGCGGGGATTTACAAGTTTCCGATTGTTTCCTGCGGCTAAGGTCCACGGATCTGGACGTACATAAACAAAACGTTTTTCAAGGACCTTCTAAATGTTATCTGTAGGGCACACTGCGCTCGGTGCGTCATTTCCATGACGTATGATTGCGTCAGGAATTTGCGTGGTCCTTGCCGCTTCATGTGAGAGTGGTATTGTACGAAAATTGAATGCAAAATAAACAGTGCAAACATTGCGTTGACTTGCTAGCGTATGTGGTAAAAGCGCCCACAGGATCGTGTATAAGCGCCTGTAATAACGCAATATAAATGACAAAACGGGCGTAAGGTTTACGAATTGGAGGGTTCCCTAAATAAAAATTAACTTTCTATTGGATCGTTGATATCCTAAGCCTTTGATCTTTGATCTTTTAAAGAGCAATAATTTCCATGTGAGGTACCATGAATAATATGATATTCTTCCGCATAGGAATTAAAAACGCGACAATTCACAAATTGTTTTCTTCACCTTTACCAGTACTCAGCCTTCTGCTCAAGGTCATTTAACATATCTCAATCCCACACCGAAATACAAATTCGTTGTATTCTGAAATATGCTTTCTGTATCTTTATTTTTAGCTACTGCACCTCCATATCCCACTGAGGGACCCTCTTCCACCCTAGGCTTCTATTAAAGCAATAAAAGCTGTATTTCCTCAGCTAATGTTTGCGAGTTATAGCTTTCAGAGGAATTTGCTATAGATATCATGAACACTCCGCCAAAAATAATCTTCACGCTTTGCCTCTTGTTGCCCTTGGTGCAACGTGTTGATCAAGTGTCCAGGGAACATTACGACGTGTCGCCTGGATCTAACAAAAATGCATCACTCAAAGTAGAGAAAACATTTTTCCACAGAGATATATCAAATACGCCATCCATTCATTTTGTTAACGAAGTGAGATATAGATAGATATCTTCTCTTTTGTTAAAATAGGCCTAATGAAAGGAAAATTAGCTGTTCCATAATATATGCCGCGAAATATATGTTGATTATAGAAGTGTCGAGCTTACGAATCAGAACAAAATTCCCAGATTTTCCATTAAATGAAGCCAAATATTGAGTTGGTTGATTATTTGTTTAAAGGCATTTTGCCAATAATGATATTATAATATTCTTGATCGTTCTTCACGTTCTTCACTCTCTGCGGAACATCCAGCCAGCCAGCAAGGAGCTTTCTTACTTTACGTTTGAAACGGTGAACAAGCCTACAGGCATGAGGAACCCATTTTCCACCTGGGTAGAGAGAAGCAATACAAAATAAGATACTTTGCTCAACGACACAATTGCCGTACCAGCGATCGATTCGTCGCATCTCCAGTCTAATGTTTAAACTACACGACTTTGACACACCAGATCGTTATCTGAGATTTCGATATCCACTTTGACACAAAAAAGTGCAAAAGACATTCCTTTCACTAAAAGAAGAATAATCACATGAGACATAACCGTTCAGGAGCAAAAGGTTTGAATAAGCTGGGTTAGCAGTGAAATTATTTGGAAGCATCTTCACGAACCTTTGCCAAAACCACCATAGCTGAATACGAACGTCAACATAGTGAAAAGTAATTTCCTACATGGTTTGAGGCACTTTGTTTTCAGCGCCTGTTAACGGCTTCATTACCTTACTTCGGGCTATAATTTCACATCTGACGGCTTTGTTATCTAAATACGCCCTCCATATACGCCGTCGTAAGTTAATGATTTTAGTTAAAGAAAGAACAAAAATCGAGCGAATATTGCGTGTTCTTTGGTTCCCTCAAATCCATGCCTGAAGTGAGTTTGGGTTCGGAGTTTTTTCGTTTTGCTTTTATTCTGGAGCAACGTTTAGATGTACAGGTAGCTACATGCCGTCGGGACAACATTTATCCTCTCAAATTATCCCTAGAATTATGGCAATTAAGCGTCTCCTGTGTGTAGTTGTGAAAATACCTTCGCGGTATCAAAGCTCTCCATGATCTGGTTACAGAAAGAATAATTGCCACATCATTTTCTGCAGTTATTTCGAGTATCTCATACGATAATTTCTTGCACTTAATTTTACGCTATTCTTCCGCCTTTCAGAAAGGTATTACAAAAAGAAACTAGATTTTTGAAAAGCAGGCTAATATCTTCCTATTAACACTAATAGGATTATAAGGTGGCAGTCCTTTTTAATAAAGCAGATAGGCTGTCGTTTAAAGACAGACAATTTAAAATTTTATTTTCAAAAAACACCCTGGAAAACTATAAAACATTTATTTCCTCACCGTTTTAACTTTATGGATAACAGTTTCGACTGATTCCCTGAAGCATTGCATTCTGGGTAACTGTAAGAGAAATACTTTGTCATATACATGTTCCTTGGGATATAATAATTATGAAATATTCACATGAATATGGGATGGATGGTTAAATTACCACGCCAAAGAACCTAGTTCATAGATACATTTCATAGGAATATAATCCATGCTTTGGCTTGTCAGTCTAAGAAAAATAACAGTATTAATAATAATAATAATAAAAATAATGATTATGATAATCATAATAATAATAATAATTTTAATTAAAAAAATGATAATGATAATAATAATAAAAACAAATAAACAATTATAATGATAATAAAAAAGTAAAAGTAAAAGTACTGATGATGATAAAAATCAAAGTAGGCCTATTATAATAAAGCACTGATAATGATAATAATAACAAAAAAGTTTTAATGATAATAATGATAATATTAATTTCAATAACATAATATTATTGTTAAAAGTAATAATAATTGCAATGATAATAGCAATAACAATAATAATAATAACAATATTGATAATATTGTTATCAATAACAATACTACTACTACTAATTATAATAACAATACTAATAATGATTGTAATAAATAACAATAATATAAGTGCTAATAATGACCGTAACAATAATGATAACATAATTGGTTCTTATTTTTCCAGGGTAGCCGCATACTGCTCTTCCTATACGCGGCCTGCACTACTCAATGTCACCATCAATTACAAGGTGTTCATACAAATTCGGTGGAGAGTTGCAAATGCGGATTAATAACTTGCCGAAGGACGTTAATGAGACGTTAGATACATTTGGTACAAGAACATATTCTTGGGAGCCCATTTTTAAAGAAAAGAGAGCATCTCACTCTTTACCATCAATTTCTGCATTTATAAATTCATGGAAGCATCGTACAACTCATTTTCACTCACAGATTCCCCATAACCTCGAAAACGTGAAGAGACGTTCCCGTTATTAGTTGTCGTGCCAATCACGTACGTCGGACTCGGTCTCCATTACTTACCACCCATTATATTTTAAAGGAGATTTGAACAAGAGTCCTTTGATCGTATTGTGAAAGAAAGTAAGAAACTCTCTTCAAGTTATTCGGAAACGAAAATTACTTTGTAACTTAATAACTAAATAATTTGTGTATAACGAGAGATTATATTATAATAATAACAATGATGACACATTGACTCAAACTTGCTGAAAATCGAAAGCAGTGAAAAAAAATCATCGCACCCATATACAGGTATACGGAACTAAAAACGCACGTGGCATTAACGTTCGATCAACAGTTTGTAAATTTTTGATGTTGTTATGTTAATATTATGACATCATTCTCGAGCAAACCTCTTCAAGTTAATGGGGCGCTACTTCTCTTCCGAATTGGAATAAAAACAAAAGAGATTATTTCCCATTACCACATATCAACAATCTCTTAAAAGATAAAGTTGAGTTCTATTCATGCGATTGCATTGTGAAAGAAACCTTGTGGAATCGATCAGAAAGGTTGATCATCCAGCATATAAGTATTGGTGTGTACTGAACGGTTCTGGAACCATCAAAATGATTAAAAAATTGCCTCAGTCTTGGTAAAGCAACAAGCACTGTATACAAAACGGTGTATATAGGACTACACACACACATGTGGCATCAAATCGGGCCTCATTTTTTAAAGCTTTTACTTGTCATATAGAATATGAAGGCATTTGAAGAGCAATGCATTTCAGGGAACATTTTTCTCTGATGTCTTCCACACTTGCATAATAACAATGATAACACCCCCAAACTATTTTTCACCTCTTTCCAGAACCCAACCTCGTCTTTAAGTCAAACCTAAACCATTGCAAAATGAACAATTACGAGGCTTTGGATGCCCAGGAGGAGGGCACGTGACAAGCATACTCCATCAACAATCCTATTTACTGTCGAATCCTATGTCAAAACGACATATTTAAAGTGATTACCAAGGTTAATTTGACGTGGAAAGTGCTATTCATTTCAAGAGGCGCTCGTGATTTCTTGATCACCCCAGAGCCTTTTTTTATTCATCTTTCAGTGTTTTATTGTATATTTCCATTCACGTCATTTTGCGATGAAAAATGGGAAGTCAGAACATTGGCGCCCTTGCCTATAAGCTGGGTCAAATGAAATCCACGGTGACTAAATTGTCGCCAACCGTATTATGTATTGGTTTATGGCGGTACGGCCTAGAACGTGACTTTGGGCATCTTTAGAATGACAAAGTACATGTTGTCTTCCAAGAAGGATAATTTCTTGAAAGAATAAATCATCGACTATTTGCAGGAATCGACAGTAGCTGTGATGGGTTAAGCGTGTTCTTCAAATATAATCATGTTTTCTTTGACTGTTACCGTCATGGATGTCAACAAATACCATACTAACGCTATCTGTTTTGGGCACATTCTAATCTTTCATTGAACACGATATCAAATATGTTTTGTTATAAGTTATTAACGGAATAATTGTCTCTTATATAAATGAGGGTTTACCCCCCGAAACAAATCTTTAAACAAACCTTAGATTTAAATTTGTTTGCAAATCAAGGCAATAAACATGACCGCATAGTTTACCTGGAGCAAAAGCTTTCTACTCACTCCCCAAAATTAAATGAAACTAACAAACGTTTTAGTGTTACTCAGCCCCCGTTTGTTAGGGCTTTCTCGTAGCAAAACTGTTTTGTATGATCATCAAAAGCGTTCAGTGGTCGAAGGTGCGAAAAAGGTTTCTAATTATGGTTGCTTTTTTATTTGCTTTTATCTTTGGTTTTTCGATTTTATTTTTCCTCTCCCAAGGAAAGAGCAATGGTATCCATTTCTATCAACATCGTTTCTTGGTGGAGTATATCCGCAAGCTGTTGGACACGCGAACTGGTAAATGACGCAATTAACAAATTGACCAGGAGCAGACGTGCTCCCCATTAATAAGTTTCATCTCACGACCCCTTTTCACCTCAAACTGATGGTGAATTCCTTTCTTTTCTTTCTTTTTTCATTCACAATGGATGATTGCCGCACAAGTTCTCACTCGAGAAATGATTAATCGAACCTGGAACCTGGAACGCCATTTACTCTCTTTTAGTAGCATGGCGGTAATGCTTGTAGGAGTAAAGCTTAAAGCGAGTGATTATCCTAAATAGTAAAGTAGATATAGAACACATTACTTATGCATGTATTATGACCTATTAAAAAAAAGGCAATTTATGAACCTCAACACCTTTAATTTTGGGCTTCATAATTGTTTTCGCCTACACTTATAAACGCATACACCCACAGAAACATCCACACCCACACATCCACATCTTCACACAGTTTACGCGGACACGCACACCCCCGCACATACATAAAACCAGGGCAGTGCGATTTTTCGACGATTACAAAAACAAGTGTGACATAAAAAACATTATATAAGCAGTATAAGAGTTTGACAAACAGTGTCTGCAGGAGGATCGTCTTCCTCCCAGGTTACTACTTACTTCACCTGGATTGAGAGTGGCAAATGCAGATTTATGCCTTGTCATTAAAAAGGGATTCGAACCAGGTTTCGCGCTATCCAAAACTCAGTTAGGCCTGTGATTACTCTATCTTTGTAGATTCAATTTGATCATAACATAATTGTTGTGTTCCACGTTGGAAGTGTATGAGCGTTTGCGTGTGTGTGTGTGTGTGTGTTTTTTTTTTTGGGGGGGGGGGAGGAGGAGGGGGGGGGGTGGGTATGTACCCCTGTCCCCTCAGGATTTCTTTTCGCTCATGACATATGATATTATTGAAATGACGGGTATCATACGGTATACTGCAAATCCTTTCCTGAAGGCAAAAATAGAAGCACTTCATCGTAGTAAATCTTTCAAGTGGAATCGATTTTCAAATCAATGAATATCGATCAAGGCCGGTACATCGTTTCCGTTTTGACTCTCGCAGGAAGTTCAAGCGAAGGACATGCGACATGTTTGCATGTTGTGAAACAATGTTTACCCAATATTCAATTGCAGTATCAAAAGCGTGTTTTCGCCATTTCGCTATAATCGATTACGTAGGAATATTTTGCAAAAACGTCATTATGATTAAACTAACGACGTTTACATCAACATAACCAAACAATTTGTTAATAACATGTTATCATTGCATAATTAACTGAGATGTGGAAATCGTATTTCTTGAATTATGTGGGTTATTTACCTCCAGGCGCCAATATCTTATGTCAAATATTATGTTGCTGACGCAGCCGTGTGTTAGCAAATGATGCATCCAGCGGCTATCGACCCTTTAAAGGCGCATAGAGTTGCCAATATCATCTCACTGCTATATTTTGTATCCATTAGAGAGTAATATATCATTCTTCGAACGAACGGTGAGAACTATACAAACAAATAGAATGAAAATAAAATCCTATTAAAGGCTCATTCATATATGATCATCGACGCGGTGAACCGAAGGCAAAGGTCCGTCGTGTTTTTCCCCACGTGTAGTTTAATGGCAACCGCCATGACTGCGCGCAGCAAAGGTCCTACGCCTAAAAAGGAAATATATTACAAATATTTAAAAAACAACGACAAAAAAGCACCAAAACCCCGTGGTTTACCGTTGCAATTGCGATTGAGGCTTAAACGCCCCTCAAAGAACATGATACGTGCATGGTACATCGTATGCCCAAACTTGTATGGGAGTGCCCGCTATCATGGTTTTAATGTCACGCCCATTACAATTTATCATAACAATGTTATGTACGATATGTTTCGTTATAACTATGTGCACCTGCTCACTAAGTAATCGAAGTTGTCGACACAATGTTTACTCACCATTTACTCGACATTGTCATTATAGGCGATGCTCGAACATCTCTGTCATAGCAAAGACTCATTTGAGCTCGTACTATGGAAGCCCAGCTATAAAATCTTGGGCATTTGGCCAGAATAATATTTACGGAAGGAATGCGTTCATGTGATCAATCAACATTCATAAATGAAGCTATCAAAATAGTTTGTGGAGGTGCCTTTTCTGGGGACCTTTTGGGATATCATATGAAAGCTATTTGAGTTACGTTTCTACTATTAATTATTTTACTGTGCCATAAAGATGAAGGTAATTTCTGGTCATGTGATTAAAACTTGGGGTAAACTGTCAGGAAACAATAATGACACGTTGATTACATAGTATATAAGAATATGTGGATACTGTGATCAGATGTGAAACGTTCAAATAGTATAGAAACTGGCTTCATCCTGCTGAAAGACACATGCGTTGTACACAGAAATATGTATTGGGGACCACACACAGTTGATTATCGTCAAATTTCTAATAATTATGGTATGGTTCAGGGCGATGGGAGGGCAAGCCATATCAAGGAACATATTGTTCTATGATAATCTTCAGAACTTTTATAAGTCCTTCTTGTATAGGCTCCTCCACTTTTTCTCAAATAAAGATGTAATTCAGAATGGTTATGTTTTCTACAGTTCTTTGAAAAAGATTTAATGTATATGTTCCCACATTATTTTTGTACCCATTTTGATAATGCACTGCTTCGTTTTGTTTATGCTTTTATTATATATGTAATGTAAGAAAGCGGAAATAAATTTTAACCATTGGTATCATTAAACCATTGAACTGACATAAAAAGATGAGCGAGAAACCTAATAATTCTTTCACTTTTACCGGAACTCAAACTTATCCTTAACTTAACTGCAACGTTCATGAAGTAGAATCGCAACTTCCAAAAAAAATCATAACATACTTCTCTGTAAATAGGTAAACACTTTTTATGACGTGTGAGAGGACATTTGAACCATCAAAACATTGAATTGACATTAAAGGAAGAGCGAAAAACTCACTAATTCTTTCGCTTTAACCGGAACTCAAACTTATCCTTAACTTAATTGCAGCGTTCATGAAGTAGAATCGCAACTTCCAAATAAATCATAAACATACTTCTCTGCAAATAGGTAAACACTTTTAATGACGTGTGAGAGGACATTTGAACCATCAAACCATTGAATTGACATTAAAGGAAGAGCGAAAAACTCACTAATTCTTTCGCTTTAACCGGAACTCAAACTTATCCTTAACTTAATTGCAGCGTTCATGAAGTAGAATCGCAACTTCCAAATAAATCATAAACATACTTCTCTGTAAATAGGTAAACACTTTTAATGACGTGTGAGAGGACATTTGAACCATCAAACCATTGAATTGACATAAAAAGAAGAGTGAGAAACCTACTAATTCTTTCACTTTTACCAGAACTCAAACTGATCCTTAACTTGCAACGTTCCTAAAGTAGAATCGCAACTTCCAAATAAATCACAAACATACTTCTCTGTAAATAGGTAAACACATTTAATGACGTGTGAGTGGACCTTGTGTGCAATGTTATGGGAGAGGTTAAGGTAATGGTTCCATCTCGTGCTCGTTTGATGCAGTTAGACACCAATTACAGCATGTTTACGAAGCTGTCATCCGTCTATTGCTTCGGTTTATAACTTATGGTCGATGAACTATCTTGGAATGCGTCATCAGCGGGTTCTATACCAACTAACAAAGACGTTTAAGGCACACACTACCCTACTCGTTCGAGAGAATGAGACAAAATGTCAAAATGTAGACTAGCCCAACATAAGATAGACATAAAAAAATAAACAAAATTTTAAATATCAACAGTTAACACGTGAATATTTTAAACTCGTTTAAAAACATGTTTTTTTTTTTAAATACACGAGTCACGAAACATATCTTTAATAATCAAATGACTTACAAGTGAATATTTGATTTAAAAAATAAGAATTGCGTATTTCCTTACCTTTATTAACAGTCTGGAGGGTCAAATAGTTAAGTTTGTCCAAATCCACAAAGGTTTACAAGCTGAGACAGAAGGAGAAAGAGAGATTAGAAGTATAAAACATAGACAAGTAGAATATCGGATTAATATCTAGATGGTAAGCAAACCATGAATTATTAAAAAATACGTATCAAAATTAGTTTCATATCTTAAAGCATGGGTATGTGTATTCTGACCGTCTTCACAGATATTTTAATGAACGTTGATCAATTTAGTTTCCGCTACGAGGAACATCAGGCCACTTGAATGGAAATTATGTTCTATGGTCCTATTTGTATGAAGTCCGGCGATTTCTTACAGTACGGTGATTGTTAATAAGATAAAAAATAGAGACAGAACAAGGTAAAACAACAAATAAAACAAAGAAAAGGACAAAAGGTAAAAAGGACACAAAGTCTGGAGAACCAGGATACAGAAAATAAACATCGTATTATAAACAAAGTTCAAAATTATGCGATTTATAGTTGCCCTAAATATAAAACTAACTATAACTCATGCCTTCATGCTTCATTTCTTTTTCTTGTGTAGAAGTTTTCGCCTCTCGACAGAGAAAAAAAAACTAATCATTAGAAATTGCAATCAACGATATATACCAAACCGATTGTGATCACTTGCTTCTTATATTTCGTTATTATTCATGGAAAAACAACTAAACCGTTTCGTGTTTCGTGAAGACTTAATGGGCCACTCTAACCAAAATGGGCTTAAAAATGAAAGAAATAAGACATGTAGAATAATTTTTGACGGAGATTCCGAACATGACAATGATTTTTCTTAGAAATCATCAATAATTCTGGAATCTAGCTTTAAAAATGACGATTCAGAACGCTCAGAAAAAGCCCAGTTTCGGAGCTGTATTGCGCAACTATTTATGACGTCACTGCAGGAGCCTCTCCGGTGAAAAGGAGGGTGATTTAAGCATTAAAATGTCTTTTTAAAATCCAAACTATGATATTAATTGGGGAAAAAAGACATTTATCCGAAAAATAATAAGCACCTGATAATCCCAGTACGTTTCATTTTTAATTACAATGAGATTGTAAGATCCTTAGTTGTAGGACAAATCGGACATGCCCGCAATGACGTCAAATGCGTCATCAAGGCCACCTTGCCGTATTACATTTTTTCGAGGGGCGTATATAGCCAAGCAAACGTGAGATCTGTGACAAATGGATGGTTATAATCATTTTTTGGTCAATTTAGAGATTTTCTGAAAAATCAGAGGCTGGAATATCAATAATTAGAGGTGTATTCATATTTTGAAAGGCTATTTTAGTTGGGTTAGAGTGGCCCTTTGAAGCTTCATACAGTAAGCATGTGTACGTTATGTATTCAAAAATGTAAACGTATTAAAATACCCAGTGTAATAACTTTACTCTAATTTATTTGACTTAAAAAAAATTATTTGTATAAATCTCATATCTTTTGTTAGCATTTTCGTTTCACTTAAAAGCATTATTATTACGATGTATTTATTCATGTTTTATAATTTATGTTGTATAATTTTGTTCATATCGCAGGGCCCCTTTAAAAGCAGGCCCTCTATGGCACGGAATAGGACTTCCTGCCTTCTTATAGAAAAATAAATAATAAGCAAAATAATAATGACATAATACGTAAATAAAATTTGTATTCGTCATGTATAATCATGAAGTTCGTGCACCGTGTTTTACACTCTCTGTTTCATCTTGTCCCGCCTTCGCCCAATTCGATCTTCGGATATAAAAAAGCGACCCGTTTCGTTCCTCATTCCGCTACAAAACAACCTTCATCATTTACTACATCCATGGAATTATGTCTGGGCGAGATTTTTAAAGAAACATCCTTAAAGCAATTAGCCCTCATCATTTAAAGTACTTCAAGTTTTTGCCTGTCCATCTTGTTAGGATAAATTCACTCATGGAGATGGATGGGTAAACGGCCGCCCACATTATAAAAAAACAGCCTCAACAAAAATAATCTCGGTATCAAGATTCACTCATGTTAAAAGCATTGATTTGTTTTGTGATAATACAGGATAGTGTTGAGAATCAATCTTAAAAATGAGATACACCAAATAGAGAGATCCGAAGGTGTGAATGTGATATATAAATTGTGTTAATGTAAATCTTTTTTTCTTCTTACTTAATACCAGATGTAATCAGATATACAGATGATTGAGAACCCTTCTTGGTGACTTAACCGTTTTTCCTGGTGGAAGAAAAACTATGTTGAAAACTTTCATTCTCTTAAATGATCGTGTGTAAAAAAAAAATTGTATTCCTTATGTAATTATTCAGTCTACGCTTACATGTACTTTATCCTTGTCTCAACAAGGATACACCGTTTTTTTAAATTAACACTCAATAAAGATAGATTTAGTGATTGATTGAATTGATTTATTAAGAATTAAAAAAAACACCGAACATACAGCCAAAGGGCTGAGAATATTCAATTTGCAGGATGACATATACAAAATAAGTACAAATCCAGATGGAAATGGAGAAATACCAATTATCAATCCTTATATCGAAAGAAAAACTAATATTAGTACATCAATCATACAAAACTACACAAAGTAACAGCCTCGAGCATAACATTTAAAGTAGTCACCCGAAGAAAATTCACGACAACTGATAATCATGGACAAATTATATATGGATGGAAAGATTTTCTCTTGAAAAACACGAATAATTTGCTGAAGAATCATATAGATATCATGGAAAGGCGAAAAATGCTTTGTGGCTAGCTGTGTCTTGCATCACGCCAACTCGACGCTCTATGGAGGACCGCTGAAGGCAGAAAATCTGGATCTCAAAATTAACATTTCTAGAGATGATTACTACGGGCCCCAAACATATTGTGAAGAGGAAAGTTGTTATATTTGACCAGTAATGCTTCCCCTTTGCAATGATATGAATGTTGCATCAATTTAAAAGCCTTTTGATTATTCGGGTGACTACTTTAATATTTTAAAAGTTTATGTCATCAGAAGTAAGCGGAAAATGAGGAAAAAAGGTCGAAAAGATAATAGTAGCGAGTAGATATTGAAAATAGGAATAGAGGAATATGGAGAGAAATAAATAAAGAAAATATACAAATAGAGAAAGAAGGGAAACTAAGGTGGAAGGATGAAAGAAAGAGCAGAAGGAAATATGGGACCACTAATATATTAATGGAATATACGATAAATATTCCTTTCTTAACAACTTGTTCTCGGTATATTGATCCTTTTTAGACAGAAATGTTATGCATTATTCAAAGGTTGATAATCCATTAAGCTTCCCAGACCTTGCAAACCTCCGCTGACATGATCTTTATCCCATGTTCGCTAGAAAGGATTATGAATTTTGACAAGTGTAAATATTATCTATTTATTTGATTTCAAAATTTTTAACAAAGGTGAATTCATACAGTAGGCTTGCGGGTGCACCATGTGAGAGAGAGAGAGAGGGAGGATTGAGGAGTCCTGAAAAGGACTCTCATCGTTCATCTCAACGATGAAAAGTGAATTCATCGTTCAAAGTATGTAAATCAATGTTTGATCTGGAAATTATCAGGATGATAATCAACATAATCTTATAATGCGCATGCCTTTCCAGTTCATTGTCTCATGTTACTCGCAGAATTATATTTCAAAACCTTTATAGAGACACTAAGTATATTTCTCGGCTGTATAAATGTTTTTAGAAAGCCTCAGTCTCTCACACTACATTTGGAATACATTTAATGTTTTGATAGATTAGAAATCAAATCAGCTGTGGCTTTGGAGTGGAGATTGTGAGAATATTACGGAATAAAAGCAACATTGCTCGCATCAATAGTCTGTTCACATCATTTTTAGGAGATGATAAACCATAATGATATTAAAGTTCGTAGCCCTTTATGACTGGTAATTACGGAGCCCGGGAAGGGACATGGTAAAAATATTTTTATCTCGTTAAAACGAGATAGTTATCTCGTTTTAATGAGATAGTATCTCGTTAAAACGACATAGTATCTCGTTAAAACGAGATAGTATCTCGTTAAAACGACATAGTATCTCGTTAAAACGAGATAGTTATCTCGTTTTAATGAGATAGTATCTCGTTTTAATGAGATAGTATCTCGTTAAAACGACATAGTATCTCGTTAAAACGACATAGTATCTCGTTAAAACGAGATAGTTATCTCGTTAAAACGAGATAGTTATCTCGTTTTAATGAGATAGTATCTCGTTAAAACGACATAGTATCTCGTTTTAATGAGATAGTATCTCGTATAAGTCCATTGCATACTGGAACCGGGTGGTCCCTGTATTAAGCCTATGGGAGTGAGAGAATTCAGTAGTCCACGGGTTAACAACATAATACCCGCGAGGCTAGACTAGACTGCGCGCGTTGGCGCTAGCGCGCTCGCTGCTTAATGCAGTAATAGCGTATATAGCCAGGCGGCCATGCCATGCCAGGCCTTGTACGTATGTACTACTAAGTTACGTCTACGGTAGATCGACTGAATTCAACCAGAAGTTGCCGGTTGCAATCGCGAGGATTGAAGGTTAGTTCACTACTTTTACTTATTTATGGCCGGGTCATTCAATGTAAAAGTGAACAAACAGCTAATTTAACAGATTTGCTCTTTTTCGCGATCAGTTCTAGATCTGTGTAACGTTAATTTTAAGACTGCTCAATTAGCAGACTGCAGTCCCCATCGGAAGCGCCCTGTTCTGGGGCCCGACGCTTCAGGCTCTCCGCGGTCTGGGTCTGGGACCCTGGCCTTGGGCTTGGCCTGCTGGGAAGGCTGTGGTCATTTTGCAAGCTAGAGACAAAGTAAACTAGATCTAGACGTTACTTTTTTACGTGCTCGCATTGCAGTAGAAGTGTGGAATTTTCGTATGTATAGATCTAGACTTGTCTAGTCTAGATATAGACCTCTACGAGGAAAAAGCAAGCAAATGTCAGAATTGTAAAAAAAAAAAAAACCTCATATTCCACGGCTATTGATGTCTAGTGACGGGTGTGTAGAGTCTAGATCTAGATTCAACTATGCAATATGCAATACACCGCAACTTAGTCTTAGTATAGATCTAGATCTATTTCAGCGGCGCGGCGGATCCAGGATTTTTCAAAAGGGAGGGCCGAAGTTGGACCGAAATATCAGCCTCTATTTGGCGTTGACGGTTGGATCCGCTGAGATTGCATATCTGGCTTCTCTAAATGCCTCTGAGCTCTGTCATTTTGTCAAAAGAATGCCCCCAGAAAGATGGTTATTCCTGTCTAGGCCGAAGTCTGCTCAGCCTCAGGGCCTCATCAGGCACCAGAAAAATTCGCTGACCAGCGAAAAAAGTGGAAAAAATGATCCTTAGCTTTTTCAAGTGTCTGTTTAGATCTAGTCTAGATCTACCCAAAATATTCCTTGACAAGCAAACAAAAAGGAGAAGGGGAGGGCCATCGCCGATTCCCCCCCCCCCTTGATTCCGCCACAGTATAGATTCTATGACTATGTTGTTCAAATTATTTGCTAGGTACCAGTTTACTAGTAGGTTTATTGTCACCCTTAGTCCTTACACTTCTAGCCATGTAATAACATTAACAGTAACTGGGATTTTGTCAAAATGTTTACATTTACGTATCTAGAGGCTAATAAAAAAACATCAGTGCAACACTGTTGAGTATGTTGAAGCACTAAAAATAGAGGATTTATTTATTTAATAAATTTACTGTCTTCATATTAACTTTCATTGCTAACATGTTGAGCTATTTGATAAAATTATTTTTTTATTTTTTTTTTCTCAGTAAATTTACAATATTTTAATGTTTAAATGTTGCTGAAATAGTTACTTGACAAATGCAAAGTAAGATTAATAAACAAAAACCAGTGTGCATGAAAAGTTTATTTAACCAGTTCTTTGGGGGGAAAAACACTGTTGCCTGTGCGTTTTAGATACATGTAGGTATACACCATGGGGCTAACGTAGTGAGCCCCATGCCTGCAGGGGTGGTTTATTGTACTAGTAACTACGAGTGTAGAAAATCAATAAGTTTTGAAATATTATAAATAAGGACTAGACCTAGACTGCATGTATGGCTGGAATACTCCACCAGGGAGTGGAGAATGTGCATACATTGTGTGCGGGCAATCCTGATTGAATCCGATGACCGGGGACGGGGTAATAATAATCTGTAAACTGCTTAGATACATTATTAATGTCTTACTCTTAAGCACTATAAAAAAGCGGATTATTATTATTATTGATTGTGTTTTCAATATTTTAATTTTGTATTCATTGTATTTCTTCAGTAACTTAATGCCTGGCTAAAACATCGACAAACTTAAACTAATGTCATACATAAGTGTTAATACATGTGTAGGATCTACATCTATATAAGTTAGTTGGGAGTAGACTCTAGACCCTATATCATACATGTATGTATATGGTCCATCCATGCATGGACCACATACTCATCTCCCATCTTCCAAAAAAGAATAGCTAATGATTTTGGTAACAAAAAAATTGCCTCACTAATCATCACTGCTTCTTTGTTTTCTGTCTTCAGCGTGTTCTTCGGCAACACTGAGGCAGCATTTGAGAAGAAATATCCCTCAGGCTCAGCTCACCAATTGAAGGACAAGGACAAGGGTTCTATCCAGAGTTTCCAAGTAAGATAATTCCTCTTATAATCCTATTCAGTGTAAGTGTTAAAAAAAGAAACTGAATTGAAATAAGAAATTAAATTAGATAGAAGAATAGGCAGCAAGATGAGGGGTAATGGAATGTAAGTTCTAGGAAAAAGTTTTGAAAACACTTGTAACGATTTCTGGATCTGGATGTATACGATGCTGGACCAGTTGGTATATGATTGCAGCAGATGAGAGAGGGCGCAAAGAATAGATAGTTGAATCGTAGGTGGCTCTTCTCAATCTTAGACTTGAACACCTTTGATGATGGACAGACTATTGATTACTTATTAGAGTACAGACTCAGTAATTTTGAATCCAAAGGACCTGTAGATGGTACGTACTGAACTGATAGACTCTTAGAGCTGTAGCGTACCTTTAGGATAGACCTAAACAATCCAATTTTCTGGGCATTAGTTGGCACATAACCTTATTCTTGAAACTTATGACCTAATTTTTGTGCAGCCCTGATATGGGTATTAATTGCACAGGTCACTTACTGACTTTTTCTTAAATTCTCTTTTTAGGCACAATTTTTGTAGGGTGTTTTCTGCAGCTGTGACCCATGCATACACACCCTAGCCTCCAGCACAGCATTGACCACCCAGCTAATCTCATTCAGGTATGACTTTCTGGGATTGATTTGAAGCTCAATGAACAGAAGGCTCAAGATTAGCTATTGTCACCTTCATCAGGGGTGGGTTCATTAGGATCAGGGGTGGGGGCTAAATGGAAAAGGGAACAGATTTATCAATTTTTTTGGTCAAAATGCATGATCACATGTAACCAAACTTGGCAGGAATCATTCAAAATTCTACCCATGGATGTACAATTTTTAATCATGCATGTAACTCAATAAATGTCTTAAGATTGTTCTAAAGATAAAAGAAAGGGGCTAAAGTGTGGTTCGATTCACCTCTCATTCCATGTGTATACCTTCACCATGTACAAAGTCTATGGCACTAGACTATGGAAATGGTAAGCTGTCACTGGCAATTCAATGCCAATGATGAAATAAATGGCAGTGCTTGGAGTGGTGACATTAACCATAATGCGATTGAAGTAAATAATGAAATGTTTCATGTATTTAAAAAAAAAAAATGCATTTTCAGATTGTAACCGATATATGTATGACTATAGGAATCATCCATGAGGATAGGAGCTCAATGTAACTTAATTCAAACTCTCTGCAAGTGAGAATCAGCAACAGGTAAATTATTCACAAGTTGCATATTATAGTAAGTTCATACATGTACCTCTTCAAAAAACAGAAAGACTAAACATTTTATTATATTTCAAGAAATGTAGGTAATTGTTAGTCACTACCTAAGCCCCCCCCCCCAAAAAAAAAATGCATCATTAGTCGTCACTGTTCCCTCCTTTTTTCATTTTCAGCATTTTCCTTGGCAACATTGAGGCAGCATTTGAGAAGAATTAACCTTCAACTCACCAACCTGCTCTTAGGCATTTTCTTCAAGGATGCTATCCACAGATGCCAAGTAAGTGGAACAGATATACGAGGTGTGTCAGAAAAGTTCCAGGACTGATATCACAAAAGAAATATATACCCAAATTACAGACTTTGAGTTTTCCCTTTGGAAGCAATCCCACTGGAGTCTTACACAATGTCCCATCTTTCTCTGCCATGCCTCCATGCACTCCTGAATGATTTTTCTTGGATCCTCTGCAGCTTTTTCCGTCCTCATGGCCATGTTTACATCTTCCACATTTGTAACTCTTTGTACGACCAACCATGAAACCCCTGTGTGCCCCATTATTTTAGGGAGTGACAATTTTGCCGCATTCTGCCAGACACTCCTAATTCAAAGGGCTGTAACTTTTTCTGCAATCGTTATGAAGAAAAATTGTGTCCAGCAAAGTTGTCTAGTTTTGTATTGGCTTTCCAGTCATATATATTTCTATTCTTTGGCTAATTTTGGGATCCAACACTTAAGAGGGGCGTTAAACTGTTATCAATCAAGCATCTCAACACTGAGCAAACAGATACTATAAATTGGTTCTTTCTATTGAAGAATATTACTGCCATTTTACCTCAAATGAATATTTCCTTTGTTAAGAAGAGTGTTTGATGCTATTCTAATTAAACAAGACAAAAATAAAAGAAATCCATACCTTTCTAATTTCCATACGTCTGGGTCATTCGCTCTAAAGTTTGAACGAAGTTATTTTCATGACAAAGTACTTCTATCCATGAAATTTCATCAAAACTAGGGAGGATGTGCCACTCAAGACTACTTGCCTTGAATGCCGTACTATTTGATTAATATCCGTACTATTTCAAGGTGATGTTTCCATGATCTGCTTTTAAATCTTGTTTGGTTTCTTTCTTCTTTTTTTTTGCCACAGATGTCGAAGTTGTACCACCACAAGCTAGACAAGATTTTGATTCCGACTAACCCATTCTTTAAAGGTCCATTGCCTTAGGAAATTAAAACTTTTATGTCTTGTATCAAGACCCTTTTAAAGCAACATAATAACAATTGTTTCATAAATAAATGCCTCCTTATATTTTTTACAATTTTTTGAAAACCTCTCCAAGTTGCTCGTCTAATGGTGGACCCCGCCCTTAAAATTCTCAGAGTTCCTCGGAATGATTGACCAAAGGATTAGTGATGTTATATCAAGAACGATCTCCGCTTAGGCAAGCTACGGTGCTTGCTAGCCAGCTCTGCAGGCATTATGTTTTGTACACAAACATAAACAATTACTTTTGTTATTAAATAGTGTGCTATGCATCTTTACTTGTTATTTATTGTGGTGAAATTTCACTAATGGCCCAATTTTAAAAAGAGAGCTATACCATGAGTCGAAGAAGATCGTAATTGATTTGAATGCCTGTATAACGTGTCAACTAAATGCATGCTATAAAGAATTTCAAAGGTAAGAAAAAAATGTTTCATATATCTAAGTGACTGAATGTTTTTCGTACTACCTTCTTCTCAATTTAAAGAAATATTGAAAGTGGTATATCAGAGTAAAAAAACTTGTGTTTTTCCCTTTACAAGCTCTGCTCTTTCTTACTTCACTTTCAAATTTCCTCTCTTGTTATATAAACATTTAGCGATTGCTTTACTTCACACATTCAAGCAATGTATACTATCCCTCCTAAAAAAAAAGTTTGTAGATGTGTTAACAATAGATATGGCGACGAAATGTATCAGCATCTCTGAAATGCCTAAGCATAAAAAATGTTGGCAATTTCTCTGAATTTTTTATTTTTTATATTTTTTATGGAACATTGTTTACATTAATTGCCTAGTTCTTGGCATGCAAATGGTGGACACTTTATTAATTTCTTTATATTTTTGTGCTGTACATATGTAGAGGAATCTTGTCATAAGCAATCGTGTTCGTCTGCCAGAAAGTTTTTTTTTGTTTTACTCGGGAAATTGTGAGGATTGTTTATTATATTCGTACAATGAATTTCAGTATGTTATGTTGTGTTACGTGTAAGCGACAATTCATTTTTATAACAGCTCCTATCGTCCTAGCATTCATTGATAGTAGGCCTATATTGTGACACATTGAGATACCTTGAACTTGAAACTACGTTTACATCTTTTTCGAATTCACGAAAATACAAAAGAAAGATGTACAATAATTGTATTCACATTTACAACAGTTTGTTTATTACACATAAAATAAAGTATGTTTTATCACAAAATCAGTTTATTTTCCTTGTTCTTTTGTTTTGGAGGGAGGGGGATGTATTCAGAGCAAATTCTAAGAAGCAAGATGGTGAACTTTTCATTAAAATGGGACAAATAAGTTGTTATCAAGTTTTGATAGTGATTAAAATGTACAAGATAATAGACATGACGAAATTAAAATAACATGTCCCTCTTGCTTCAATATTGTTATTATACATATCTTCCAGAGGGATCTAAGTCGAGTTCTATAATGAACTTTTCTCAAATTCAGTCTAATTTTGATGAAATTGTTACTATCTTCATTTTGTGGATTTTGCTCTGTTTATTTATTTAATCCAATCTTTAACTACTTGGCTTTTTCTTGTCACGTTGTGATGCATTGGTTTGAATGATTGTACATGTCCGATGTAGTATGATCTTGACGATGTTCTTATGAACGGACGACTGATGTTGGTGTGAATATGTTTTTGAGTTGGTGTTGGTAATGTCAGAAGGATGTTGGCATGAACTGGAAAGGGGAGGTACAACGTCGGCACATGGTGGGATACGGGTTGGCATAACGTTGCTTCTACGTCGGCAAATGGTGGAGAAGAGGTTGGCATAACGTTGGTCTAGCATTGGCACATGGTGGAGGAGGGGTCGGCACTTGGTGGGAAAAGGGTTGGCATTATGTTAGGACAACGTCGGGGAGACGTCGGCACATAGTGTAAAAGGGGTTGGCATTACGTTGGTCCTACGTCAGGGAGACGTCGGCACATGGTGGAAAAGGGGTTGGCATTACGTTTGTCCTATGTCGGCATATGGTGGGATAGGGGTTGACATGACGTTGGTCATACGTCGGGGGACGTTGGCCCGATGTTGGCTTAATGTCATTTCGTCGTTGTCGAGCCAACGTTGGCCCGCCGGCAAGAAAGCCGTTGGCCCAACATCACATTGGCGACGATGGCGCAACGTAACAGCCCACGACGTCGGCACGTGGTGGGATAGGGGTTGGCATAACGTTGGTCCAATGTCGAAACTACGTCGGCACATGGTGGGATAGGGGTTGGAATAACGTTGGTCCTACGTCGTGGAGACGTCGGCACATGGTTGAAAAGGGGTTGGTATAACGTTGGGCCAATGTCGAGGAGACGTCGGCACATGGTGGGATAAGGGTTGGCATAACGTTTATCCAATGTCGGAACAACGTCGGCACATGGTGGGATAGGGATTGGCATAACGTTGGTCGTACGTCGGCACATGGTTAAAAAAGGGTTGGGACGACGTTGGTCCAATGTCGGAAAGACGTCGGCATACGGTGGAAAAGAGGTTGGCATAACGTTGGTTCAATGTCGGGAGGACATCGGCACATATGGTCGGATAGGGGTCGGCACAACGTTGGCCCGATGTTGGCTTAATGTCATTTTGTCACTGTCGGGCCAACGTTGGCCCGCCGGCAAGAAAGCCGTGGGCCCAACATCATGTTGGCGACGTTGGACCAACGTAACAGCTTACGTTGGCCCCACGTTGGCGTAACGTCGTATTGTTATCTGGGTTAATACAGGGACCACCCGGTTCCAGTATGCAATGGACTTCTACGAGATACTATCTCATTAAAACGAGATAACTATCTCATTAAAACGAGATACTATGTCGTTTTAACGAGATACTATCTCATTAAAACGAGATAACTATCTCGTTTTAACGAGATACTATGTCGTTTTAACGAGATACTATCTCATTAAAACGAGATACTATGTCGTTTTAACGAGATACTATCTCATTAAAACGAGATAACTATCTCGTTTTAACGAGATACTATGTCGTTTTAACGAGATACTATCTCATTAAAACGAGATACTATGTCGTTTTAACGAGATACTATCTCATTAAAACGAGATACTATGTCGTTTTAACGAGATACTATCTCATTAAAACGAGATAACTATCTCGTTTTAACGAGATAACTATCTCGTTTTAACGAGATAAAAATATTTTTACCATGTCCCTTCCCGGGCTCCGTAGGTAATCAAGTTTAAATGATAACACAATTTGTTTTCCCCATCGAAAGCTAACGTTATTACATTCATACACGGATTTGTCGGCGCATGAATTCTTGAAATACCTTGTACTTTACACATATGGTTCGAAACAAGATGTGTAATCTGAGTCTGTAGAATGCCGTCTGTTTGCCGAATGTGAAATACAGGTGACATTCGGGTGTCCGGGAAGTAAAAGTATATTCAAACATACAATGGCGGCTTCAGGATTCTCTTGCCGAGGCGATGATGATGGAAATTGATCGGGTAAAAACACAAAACAATATCGCTCTTTTTTTTTGGGGGGGGGGGGGGGGAGGGGGTAATATCTTGTACCTCGTCATTTCTTTAAGTTGGTACCCGGAACTGCCACTGTCATGTATGATTGAAAACTAATTATTCAACTTGAGAATAATTGTAATCATGTTGGTCATGCCAAAATACATACATGTGTAAATCGCAGGACATATTTCCATTCATCTTCCGTTTTAAACTCAACCCAGGCATATTCAGTCTAAAAGCAATCGGTGGTAGCTTGTTTTTACCCTTCTCTGCACCATTGAGCCATGTGCAGCTGCATCAGATCATCCTTTACGCGCCCTTACGTGGGCAGCAGGTGAGATGGGGGAAGCACTGGGGATTTTGCCGTAATGATCTCTCTTTCTCGAATTTCATTGATGAGTTCCACCATGAAGGACTTTTACCCTCCGTTCACACTACAGGAATTCGTCATGTAGCTATACTGATAACGTATTCTCGAAAGCGGACTAACTTTAGTCCATGGTTTAATCCTCCGACTATTAAAGTATGAATACCAAGTGTCCATATGAATATGTTTTTGAATAATTCAATCTCTCATTTAATCAAATAAAATGTTTTTATCAAAGAAATATTTTGTAATGACATAGTTAATTACAAAAATATAACTATGAAATAATAATGTTATCATGGTTATTTCAGGACATATCAAATTATTCAAAAATATATTCATATGGACACTTGGTATTCCATACTAAGTGGGAGGATTAAATCATAGACTAAAGTTAGTACGCTTTCGAGAAAACCCCACCCAATAGCTACTTTTATATTGCACACGTATCCATCCCGTTACTGGAAGGGGCATATCGCAAGTGCGCACCGATGATATGCCAGCTGTCAGTTAACTGGCCTCTTCAAAACGATTTTCGTTTAATATCCGAAGTTTCTTTAAGCGAGTTTTGTACAAACTTGTCTTTGGTCTGAACGGGCTAGAAGTCCTTGGGATTCAGACGAAGCATGATTATGATCTGAAATGTTTTTTAGCATTTCGGTTCATTATTTGAGTAGGCGTGCGCACTTTCGTGTTTAACCATGAACCTAACACAATTAGGTTCATGGTTTAACTCGCATGTTCAATAGTAACTGAGATTTAAAAAAGGTGTGTGTGTGTGGGTGGGTAGGGGCGGGTCGGGGTTTAATCATGTTTAAAAAGGAGAGTTTACTTATGAAAAGTATATCATTTGGTAGTTCTCCATCTTTTGTGTAATAACGAAAATCTTGCGAATATTGTTATCGAAACTATTGAATTTCGTCATTGGATAGGTAAAAGGACATCTAGAAGCAGGTAGAAAACCATCACCTCATATTGATGTCGTTTTATTGTGAGGAACAGGAGCGGGAAAATAAGAAAACATCGAGTGTGTGTGTGTGTGGGAGGGGGGGGGGGGGCGGGGGGGGGTCGTAGCAATTTACCTGCCACCTTTCTACTCTGCTTTTGTTCGCATCATTTTCACGTACACACAATATGCAAAGACACTGCATTGAAGCGGGGGATGAGTGTGTGTGTATGTGTATGTGTGTGTGTGTGTGGTGTGCGTGTGTGTGTGTGTGCGTTTTAGGGGGGGGGGCGTAGGCATTGGTCAATGTTAGATTTTTAGCACTGCCCTTTAGACACTATTTATATAGGAGACAACGTGAGATAACATTCTCCGTCCTAATGCGCTACAAATCGAATTTCAACTTCAGAACAAACAGTTTTTATTCTTCCTCATCCCAAAACTTCATTTAACTCTCCTCATGATGGACCCCTTTAGCACGTAAAGTAATTGCCTCACGATTTTGTGACATCATTTAAGCATGTAACCATTACCTATGCAAAAGATGACACTTTTTCGAAGTTACGTCATCCATCTCTTGTGTCCTTGAGTCAACCCCAAAATTGAAAACGGATGGATATTGTGTGTTACTAAAAGAACAAATAAGTTTATGGAACTATATTTATTTTTTGTTACGAACATTTTTTAAAATTGTTTTTTCTTCTAGCAAATCACTGACAAAACGACATTATCTTTGCTCGATCATTTTTTTCTAGACTAGAGCTAAGAAATTGTAATCGTGATATATTTTGGGGGGTATACATTGAGCATTTCTTTTTGTTCGATTATCAGACGGAATAGAGGCGGAGAAATTATTATTTTTCCGCCGACCACAATTGAATGGATTGTTGATGAGACGTTATCCATTAATGGAAAGATGATCCAGTAGTCTGGGCACGTTGAGGATAATCTGTCTTTCTCTAGAGTAAGGATAATAATTTCTTTCTCGGAAAAGGTGATTTTCTTTCTATCACCCTAAACAAAATGAGACCATACTAATGAGGTATTCCTAGTGTCGCTGAAAAGTATTTTGTTCTGTCTCACAATCGTATGAAGAAATGCAAACATAATTTATTATTTACTTTGCTAAATCTACAGCAAAGCTGTGAATAAAAGCATGCATGATAATGTATTGACGTTGACGTAGGACGTAATTTTTTTTTTCCTATCTGAAGAATACAAAACAGACCATAAAAGAATACAGAATAGCAACGAATACGAAGAATACAGACATCCTAACGCTTTTAGGTCTGCACTCATCGGAGTGGATCGGAAGATTGAACAGACAGCCGGAATGAAACAATATTACCTGAAGCGAAAGGAAAAAGCGCACACAAAAATATGAGAAGAAAAGCTCACCACAAACATAAACCTGATCAGATTTGTTGATTAACTAACACAAACCGAAGAGGAAAAGGTCGCGGGGAGTGGGCATTCTTATAGTTCTGTACTTGCGGTATGCCACTAGGGTTAAACATAAAAAAATGGGAGGGTGTGGGGCATGAATTGGAGTACCTTCTTTACCATTCGCCAGGGTCGTAAACCCATCACTCATCAGCACTTGTCAAACATACTGTCCGTAGAGTATGTTGACAGAAGCATAACCCGCTAGCGAGTTGTACCCGAGCCTTGCCGCGCCTACGGCCCTCCTCAAAACGGCAACTTCAAATATAGGTTTTTGTTTCAGTGAAGTTCAGCGCACTTACAAAAATCGTTGCACATACTCAGGAGGTCAGCTGAAGATATCGGCATTTACAGGAACGGTATTCATTTTTTTCTTCCTGTCGAGATGGGAAAGTGAAGTAGAAGGGCGAGCAGGTGGGCAGAGGAGAAGTAGGGGTTCAAGGAAATAGTTCACCTCCTAACCAGAGTAGAGCAACTTTATGCTGAACAGGACCATTACTATAACACAGCCCTGTAATGACTGTGGTGTCCAGTTAAAATATGTTTGAGTAAATTTAAAAATGGTATGTAAAATTAGTAAACTGCGCAAACAAAAAATTTAAACCAAAGACATTTGAGTTTGATGAGTGGAATTCTGCATAGAATGTTTAGCCAATAAACGTTAATGTAATAATGCATCTATAATTAATTCACTTTCGCCTTCACTTTATTTTATTTTATAGTGTTCTGATTCAGCTGCAACGCAATAAAGTCCTCACTTCGATATATCAATGCCACGAGTGTTGCCGACTTTCAATATAATTGACTGCTCATATTATATTATATGCATATATGGTTAAGAGAGGATGAAAATGTCCCATAGAGTTTTGGGTGACTAAAATTGACAGTTAAAACATGAAAATACGAAATAACGAACCTAAATAGAACAGGCTAGATAAAACTGAGTCATACCTATGCAGCAGACTTTTCTAATGGTATTGAAGGTTAAATGACGACGTCTTCATTCTTTTTAACTTACGTTCCATTTTCATTTGTTTTAGAATGAATTGCAAGAGCGGAGCCTAATTAAACAGAATTAGTTTGAGCTCCAAAACGTTCGAAATTTGTTTATTGTCGTAGAATGTAGAACGTAGAATTCGATCGTCGTATGCCATGCGTATAGGCCATTTAGGTGAAGAGTAAAAAATTGACAAAAGGGCGAAGCTATTTGAAGAAAAAGAGGTTAAACGAAGAGCGATAAATGCCATTCTGTCTAAGATCCTATTCCCCAATGTCCGTGGAGGGTAGAAAAGGAGTCATATTTCCTCTTTATCTGGGACTGACTGATGCCATTGATTTTACTCGGCGACATGACAGATGTCTGACACGCTAGTAGATTATCAGCTAGTCTGTCTTGGAGTCGTAAACCAATACCTCCGCTTCACCTTTCGTAATAACCACTGAGGCTAGTTTGCGATCACATACCCTTGGCACTGGTAATGCGTATTGTCGGAAGTGTATCTCATAAAGCTTTATGGTCTACTGCACTCCGCGGGCCCTGTAGTTTATTGAGGGAGCAGTGGTCTTTGAACCGGAAGGTCCCGGGTTCAACACCAACTCGATGCGCTAGTGCCCTTCGGTGAAGCATTAATTATCATAACCAAGTCTTTCGGGGATGACTTTAAGCCATCGGCCTCTGGTTGCTTACGCACAGGGATACACCATGGACCTACTAACATGCTTTCTTGGTAGTCAGGAAAAACCAACCAACCAACCAACCAACTAAATATAGCTGCACCTGAAGCAGCCGTAGGTTCATGGTTTAATGGAAGTGTGTTGAAGAAGTATCGAAATACAGTCTGTGGTGGCAGACTACACTGAAATCGTCCCTGGATAGTTAGTTAGCTAACCCCAATACCCGGGAAAACCAACATTCAGCTACTCAATGATATTGCTTTCATCATGAAGGTTTGATTAACGAACGCACATGCATTTCGTTCTCCATTTGATGAGGCAAAGGTGTGTTTCGGGAATTCGATGTTTGGTGGAGGGAATGCGCGAACTTTAGACTAGTCATGAAGAAATGATTTGGGACGGCAGAATGCTTAGGGGGTAAATATGGGCTTTGTTACCGAACCCAGAGTGCTTTAAACCTAAACCACGGAAAGAAAAATAAAGAACATAGCCCCCGTCACGTGGGGGTCACTTGATTTAGTTCTCTTTGCTGATGAGGATTGAGGTGGAAATGGTGAAAGTGCAAAAACCCCTAGGGAGAGGCCGTTATAATATTGGGGAAATTCACCGCGCATGAAAATAACGAGGAAGTAAAGATTAGAAGATTTCTAAAGTGTGCAAGCTAACTTCTTCAAATCGAATTATTTTAATAAATAATGAAGGTAATGATATACTTTAATGTATATTGCTTGTGATATTGATGGTTTCATTTAATTGGTTGCATTACACTGAGAAAGCATTATTACTCTTCTCATACGCATAGTGTACGGTTATAGTATAGTATTAATGACTGCTTTGAGAGAAATAGTTGTTTTTATACGCTCATAGGAAGGTTACAATTGTGCTATTGCCCGAGGCGTTTCTCGAATATTAAAGCAATCATTAATACTTTTATTTGCCGAAAAAAGTCAACTTATGACACCATCTTGGTCTTTCTCTAGTTTATCGGCACGGTTGTTTTTTATGAGTGTATCTTTGAGAGTATAGACTAGATCTAGATTCTAGTCTAAGCAAGATATTTTTACAATTTTGGGGGTGGGCCGGCCCTCTGGGGAATATGGAGAAAAACCTGCGCTTTCATATGACACCTCACTTTTACTATTACTACGATAACTTCTACTGCTATGTGTCCTACTACTTCTACTACTACTACTACTACTATTATTACTACTACTACTATTACTACTGCCCCTCCTTTTCTGACGAGCTAAAACCTTAAAGACCTTATCTAGATTTCTTAAACAGTAAATGGCATTTAATCAATCACGTTAATCAAAGCTTAAATAAACCGCAGCATAAAAGCCAAATACATTGGCTGTCTTATGCAGCTGAAAATAGTAGTCCACGTGTACAGGCGATGTAATAAACACGTCGAAGGACGAGGGGGGGGGGGCATGTAGTGTAGGTATTGATCACATGACAACTAAAGTAGGAAACCTGCTTAAAAGGTCAGGTATACGACAGTAAATTTTCATTATTGTCTCGGAGGAAATTCTTCGAAAATAGATATATGTTACAATCGTCGAGTGTTTCTGTCATATGCACTTTAATAATCCTGGCTTTAGATCTTGTTTAAAGATATGCAACCCTATCCAAATTTGTCCATGCTTATATTCATATGCACCCGAGCAAATAAAATCTCATTATGATTTGGACGAGGTATATGCAATAAAATGTCAATTTCGTTCAAATTTCAAGCAACCTTCTTTCCAGTAAGGGTAAAAGTGCGCTTCGATGCAGATTGAGAGCAGACAGGCGTGTGCCACTCAAACTAAGCGAAATCGTTTCTTTAGGCTGGATTTGTCTCAAGATTAAAAACCAAGATAGTGAAGGTCAAATCAAGGTCAACTATATAGTTTGCTTTTCCCCTTCAAGCAGGAATGACATTTGACCTCTATCGATCCATCCGTACGAAGAATAGTCGAAAAATTTGACAGAAATCGGATACCATTTTCATATCTACCGAAGATATTGCCATCTGGTGAATCCAGGAACATCTGAAGTTCCAACAAGTTTTCTTCTATTATTTCCGAAAATCCCAATTTTATGTCTCATCTAGAATATTTAGGGTTATAAAAACATATGACAGATTTCATACATTCTTCAATTTCTCTATTATCCATTTAAATTAGGGAATTGATTCATGGCTCCGCTGATGTTACTCCTCATGTGTATTTCCCGTTTTTCATGTCACATTTGTAAAAAGATAAACACAGATTTGGGTAAAAAGAAATCTAGCAAGAGAGGGAAGGGAAGAAAGAGAGATACAGAGAGGGAGGAAGAAAGAGAGAGAGAGAGAGAGAGAGATTGAGATTGAGAGAGAGAGAGAGAAAGAGAGAGAGAGAGAGAGAGAGAGAATTGGTTCATGACAGGATGTGCAGGAAAAGTGGATGCAAATGGAAGAAATGTTGTAAAATTGTTGTTTACCCAAGTCTGTCCCATCTCATCAGAAGTGGATGACAGAAAAATTCAAAGAAGTAAAAAGGAGAGAGAGATAGAGAGAGAGAGAGAGAGGGTTATGGTGGGACATATAGAACATAAGGGTGGATTTGGGGTGGGAATATATATAAGAATGAATTATTTTTCCCGATTTTGTTTTCCTTCTTCTTCCAAAATCTCTTGTATCTCATCTTGGACAGATGGAGGAAAAGGAAAGCAGAGGAGGAGAGAGAGAAGAAGAGCAAAAGGAGAAAGAAAGATAGAGGAGAAAGAAAAACAGGAAGACAGGGGCGAATGGATGCTAAAAGCCAAACTTGTAAAACATGCAAAATATATATTGATTTCTTTCCGCTGTCACTCGTTTCTCATCATCTTACCCATCCAACCCAGCCTCTTGGGGCATCTCAAATTTAGCAGCCGCATAATTTTTGTTGATATTTCTGTCAGCATATCCCCTCTTTATCGACAATCCTACGGCCTAATTCAATGATGTATTAATGACCAGCATGTGGTCAGACTGCTTTATATGGAGCAGCAGCCCGAAGCCTCCTCCTTAACAAAATAAACGCCGGAAGGACAAGGCCGATTTATCGTACATTTCGGGCGGGAAAAACATCGCCTCGCTTCGCTCATGAAATTCATTACTCCCGCCTTATCCAGATAACTTATGGAAAATGACAATGACGACGGTCGGGCTTCGTAGTGGGGGTGTTTCTGTGTAGGGCGGTCGTTCTGTATCTGCATCCATAAAATATACATGTCAGTCGCACCACATAACCAACAAACATATTTAAATTAAACAATTTAAAACTGATGAGGGTATTATGTGAATAATAAACGATGAGTACTTAATATATATTTCAAATAATTATGATAATATCTTAGACTTTCATATCGGCTGTACTTTAAGCATTATAAATAAGACCCAAGTATGAAATGATATTTGGTATATATGTTTAAAAACAAGATGAAGCAATTAGCCAAAATGGTTGCGCCCAAATAAAATTGGAGTGATTCGACATTAAGTTATTTCAGTAAATTATATATTTGTTATAAACAGGCGATGAAAACGAGGTGGGGGAGAGAGGCAAAGACAGAATATCATATATATCCAATATATATACATATACATATATATATATATATATATATATATATATAGAGAGAGAGAGAGAGAGAGAGAGAGAGAGAGAGAGAGAGAGAGAAAATACAGATAAAAGTGTGAGAGAGATAGAGAGAGGGAGAGAGGGGAGAGAGACCGACAGTGCGGGTAACGGAGGGGGGGGGGGACAAAAAGAAAGAAGTAAAGGGTGTGAAAATGGAAATTTCTAGTTATTCGTTTACCACAACGAGTTTATATTGAATTATCTGTTCTTGAAATAAAAATTAATGTTTGAACTGTTGTTCATAATGTTTTCCTAAATAAAAAGTGTTTTATCCCATATTGAAATAAAGACTTTATATTTTTATATCTATGCCCTTAGTATGTTGGTGGTAATATTTTTCTCAATTGAAAATTTGGGTTTGATGAAAAAGTTCGAGGCAATACTTTCATTACAGAATATAACACGTAGCCGTAACAAATATCAGAAATTTCCTCATCAATCTGCATTATGCTGGTGAACTGCAAACAAATTCCTGCAAACGTTTACCATGTTGACTACCTTCACTGGAACGATGACAGGGGAGCTAATCAGATTTTCTGGTTTGGGTGTATTTGATTAAAAAACGACTTGGAGGACGAATGTGTTGAAATGATTCAGTGAATAACTGAAAATGGTGAATGAGCATGGCTTTTAATATGCAATCACCATGGTAATTGAGCACTGAGGTCCATTACGCGATTGAATACTTAAATCGGTGCCAGAAAAATAAAAATCGATTTCGGGTGGAGATAGCGAGATATCGCTACCGAATGAAGCTGTTTAAGAGCTAAAGTTCAAAGAAAATTTGTTCTGCGATTATGGTGATGAAATAGGAAATGTGGCTGATGTAGGCTAGCAAGCACAAGGGCAACGACAATGTGCGTAGCTAACCTGCTCCATACCCTCGGTGGAATAGAATGTGAAAAAAGGGAAAAGAAAGGAACAAAGAAAGATTAAAAAAGAGAGAGAGAGAGAGAGAGAGAGAGAAGGATAAGGAGAGGTAAAGAGAAAGAGAGAGGTAAAGAGAAAGAGAGAGAGAGAGAGAGAGAGGGAAAGAGAGAGAGAGAGAGAGAGAAAGAGAGGTGAAGAGACAGACATAGAGAAGAAAAGCGACAGAGAGAGAGATAGCGGGAGAGAGAGATGGAGAGGGGAAAGGAAATGTAAAAAGGAAGGTGATTGCATCGCCTATCCATCCTTATGCCCCCCTCCCTCGTTGGACCTTTCCACCCACATTGGCTGGATCCCCACTATGCCACTTGACAATGCTGTACCATGGCGGAGAATGAGATTATATCGAGGTATTATTACTTTAAAAGATCACAGAACGAGTATAAAGAAAGGACCATTGAACTAGTCATCTTACCGATACAAGTATCAGATTTTGCAACGAAATTGCCAACTCTCTGCTGATACCCATTCATATTTTCAATCATTTTTTTTCACTGCACCCAGACGTCAGATTATAAAATAATCTCTGAAATTCAAGAGAAGTTCGGAAAATCTAGAACACGGCTCAAAGACCGAGAAAAGTTGAAAATCGGGGCCGCGTCACTCCCTGTATTCCAGCTTCGTGTATACGGGCGCCATGACATACATTAAAGGGACCAATACAAAAAAAAGCATGTCCGGTGCCATGTTCCTCACGACTCTGGTTGGAAAAAAATGAGGGCATTTATTTATTGAGGTACACTTTGCAAATTGGAAAACGTGCGCAGGCCTTTCAAAAGTCAAAATGTGTAAGTCAATATGTATTGTTTAACCCACACAGGTCGAAAGATTTGAGTTGAGAGAAATAGGATGGAGGTGAAATAAAACGCTTGTAAATACATCGTTAGAGAGATAAATGATTGACAGATTGAGAAATAGAGAGAGAAAGAGACAATGCGGAAAGAGTGAGAAAGAGAGATAGAAAGAAGGAAAAAGAAAACAGAGAGACAGAAATACTGAGAAAGATTCATATTTGCATACACGACACGTGGTAAAAGTGGACAAACATGCAAATCAGTAGCGAGGAAAACGAAAAATCGTAAGTCAAATATGAATTAATAACTGAGAAAAATCAATGGAGTCAGAAATGACTGAAATTAAACATCTGAGTTTTAAAGTAATTTCTTTTTTTGCCGAAACGTGTGGAGAAGAAATATGTAATGAGGAAACTAGAAATATTTCAGTTTGCTTGTAGAAACTATTCCAGGAAGGATGGTATTACGCAATACGAACATGAATTTTATGTGATATACAATTTGGTATTGAAATTCCACCTTAGTTGATTTTCGAAAGCAGTGGCGATTGTGTTCATATCAAAATTATCGAATCCTGCACATTGTACGCTACGATATGATTTGGTTTCAAACACACCGCGTACTGAACGAACAAGAGTAAAACCGATGTTTGACAAGTCGCAAGAGCTGATTCGCATTTTCTTCGCCTGGAAAGCTAATGGTGTACCACAATTCCACTTAACAATTCATGTGACCGAATAGGAACCCTCAATCCTGACGATTTCAAACATGCTGTATGTTAACAGTGTCAAAACTAATCTGAGAGGTGTCGCGGTCGAGTGGTTTTAACACTTGTGAATGCATAAGCGAATGTTGTGGGCTCGATCACCGACACGGCACTTATGTCCTTAAGCAATGTATTTGATAAACATTGCTTCTCTCAAGACAGGTGCCTAATGAGTCCCCGCTAACGTATGATTTTAAAGGGGGTCTAGCATGACGAGACTGCGTGTCTTTCCCGTGGCCTGACTCGCCTGGGCCAATCGGGTATAATACGACTCGACCGCAGTGTTCACGCAATTGCAACATACGCGGAACCGAAATGTGAGGAGACTTTCGGTCTGATTCGCGAGCGCTATAGCGCGCGCTGACCGTTAATGAAGTCCATTCGTCTACGTTTAGTTGTTCAAAAATACGTCGTAGATGACTTAACCAGTATTTGCCATGCTACACCCCCCTTTAAGTCATTGTAGTTTCTTCAGTTTTGGGAGCGTCTATAAAGTTACGCCGGGTTAAAATGTTTCACAGGAAGTGGAGAACGTTTATTCATTGTAGGCGGGCAAGCCGAAATGCGATCACCTGGGTTATAATATATCTTGATAATTTGGATAACAGTTGAAATGTAATTTGTGTGCAGTGGGGTTAACGCATCTAATATATAATAGGTGCACTTTGCGTTGCAAGTTTTGCCAGGTATTTTTCTAGTAATGCTCGAACGAGTGGATAATTCCTAATTGCTCACAGATCCGTTTTTTATGACGCTAGTACAGTCTTTATCTACCCGTAGGTGTGTATAAAGTAAGCAACGCTGTATAAAGGTAATTAACAGGCTAACGTCAGCTGCTTCATTTCACAAGCTGTCTTAATATTGCGGGCCAAGTCAGCTTTAACTTTCAAGACGTATGCGATAAGTTCGTAATAATAATAATAATAACTTTTATTTACCCAGGGGAGCCACTTCAGTTATGAAACTGTTCTTCCAGCGGGCCCTGCATAACATAATATGTTATTACTACCCTTCTCCAATCTAATATGCTGAGCGCCTAGCTAGAAGGCAGAAGGTCCCATTGTTATAAGTCTTTGGTATGACTCGGCCGGGGTTCGAACCCACGACCTCCCGTTCATGAGGCGGGCGCTCTAACGACTGAGCCACCATGCTCAGTTGGTCTACACACCAGACAAATAAATATCGCTGGATATTTTTGTTGGGTAAAATTGCACGTTTGGAAATTGTCGTCATTACCTCTTTAATATTTCACTAATCTACTTTATATGAAATAATCTCGAAATTAGTTGTTTAAATTTTAATAACTTCGGATCGACTAAGCATTTTCAGCCGATGCGAGTAACTCCGTTAGCTTAATTAGCCCATTTCCTATAGAGTGTAGGGTACTAACAAAAACTTACAGGTGATATTAACATAACCAGTGTGTTGTCCTCAGTCAGTAGAGCGTCCGCCTCACAACCGAGAGATCGTGGGTTCGAACCGCGGCCGCGTCATACCAAAAGACGTTAAAAGACGGTAGTTGCTGCTCACAATCAATTGGGCAAAAAGAACTTCCATTTTCGGTTTAACTTGATAATAACATTTGGAGTGGATCTATAAAAGATTAATATCATAATCATATTACTATCATAACGTAAAATCCTCTGTTTAGTCAATAGTGACTTCCGGTTAAATTTGGTTTTCTTGACAATTATGCTTCTTTTACAATTTTATACTACCATGACGACGGTTCAAATATCGCGAACTTTTTTGTCGGTAATCCAATCTTTTGACTCGTACTTTAGCAATTTCCCTCTACACATTACAAATGACTTCACAGTTACAGATCACATGCATAAAGGTGGATAGTCAAGTTGTAACATTGCGAATAACTATTGTTATTATTAAGTATTTGGTGTCTTGGGAGGCAACAAGCGAACTGATCACTTTTGGGATTTGGGATGTGCAGGTGGACCACTACACCGGGGTTCCCCCTTCTCTTGTACGAATAGTGCAAAGGGTTCTTAATGTGCACATGTGAATGACTAACTGGTTGGGATTCTAAGATTAAGCAATTCACAAACCCAGAATATGCCCTAAAGGATGAAAACAATGCCCTATCTAGTAAATAATGATTTCTATCTTAAAAGCGATGCTGTCCGAGAAGCATTCAAATAATTGATCAGCTGGAAACAAACTGAATGAAATTGACAGCCGCAGCGTAACACTTTAACCATTTAACTATAATAAAGATCCAAATTGAGAACTAAATGACTACTAAAAGTCATCTGCACGATCACAAGCAAACGTTTCCATGAATTAAAACCCGTTTCGAGTTTTCAATTCATTGAGAAAATATTGAAGAATGTAAGAACTTTGCCCCTTAGAGCGTTATTTAACATTTGATGCCCTTATTTTCCTAGGACTGCTGAAAAAGTTGAGATAACTGTTAATCACACAAATGAAGACAGTGTCACGACCGGCGAAATATTATCTGAATTCGGGGTAGCGCGTTTCATAGCAGAATCCACATTTTTCTATTATCTCACGGTTTCGAAAGGCAATAGCAGATTTTATAAATGGAATATATCCCTTGTACGTGGTGAACTTTGAGGAACTCACTATCTGACGATTCCCTTTTCTCGGAGGAGAGAGGATTCTGAGCTATTTTAAGATGACTTAAGCATGAATTACCACATTGACCTATTGCCTACTGGAGCCGAGAGGTCCCTGCATTCTGCCTATGGGGAATAAAGAATTAAGTATTAATAACCCGTTTTTTTTTTTATATAGCGCTCAATGTACCCATCAAACGATTTGTCTAAGCGCTTTACAGATATATTATTACCCCGGTCATCGGATTCAGGCTTACCCGCACACAATGTGTGCACGTTTTCCACTCCCTGGGGAGCATTCCAGCCACTCGCCATTTTACAAGCGCATACTTGCTCGTCCAACCACATGAACGTTCGCATCCTACCGGGTTACCCATTTAACACCTGGGTGGCGAGTAGGAAGTGCAGGTAAATATCTTGCCAAAGGATATTAGTGCCGTGTCGGGACTCGAACCCTCGACCTTCGCATCTACAGTCAAGCGCCTTAAACCACTCGACCACGATACTCCCACTGATCAATAGAAAGTATTCAACGGGTTAATATGATTCCATACGAGAAGTAAATGAATCCCAGGTGCTTTCCTGAGATAAGGACAAATAAAGGTGTGGTAAAGGTTAAAAGCAATAAGTGAGCTTTCTTTCTTTTATTTCAATGAGAACAACAAACTCATATGTATAATCATGATAATGAAAAGGATTTACCCTATAATGCCCTGATTTTCCAAATGTAAGCAATACCTAACAAAATTGACGAGATTGTGATGTCACACGTTCAATACTACCATGTAGTGCAATCCGTTCCTAGGGCTTTAATGTCTGAGATGTATTTTCGTTCTGTTTCTTAAAGATAAGTGACACTGTTTTTTACATGAATTCTAAAATATATGTTAAAAAAAAAATATAATCCTGTGAAAAACAAGATATGCTAATGATCATTTTAAAGCATGTCATATTACTCCACAGAAACATTGTTTGTCGAAAGCTCATTAAAACGTTACACCTGTTACCAGAATTTCAACTGTATTTCCCAAATCCTAAGCCAGTAGAAACTACTTGCGAGCTCGCTGAATAATCCAGAATTTCAACTGTATTTCCCAAATCCTAAGTCAGTAGAAACTACTTGCGAGCTCGCTGAATAAGCTGAAGGCCTGTTTAAAGTGCTATTATCCTGAATCATGATTACGTTGGTGATTGATATTTGACAATTTTTCATTGCTCCTAAAAGTTAACATGTTATTTAAAACCAGAGCGCGATGTTCGTTCTGGTTTTCCAGATATGTCATTCGCCTTATTTTTGTGAAAGGCCGCCTGCAACGATCTAATGCCACACATTTTTTGCGTTGAATAGCTTAAAAGAGAATGCAAATGCAAGATGAGTTCGTACAGCTATTTCCCACATGACTTGCAGAACTAGGGCAGAAATTCGAACAGAATCCTTCTTTTTGAGAGCACCAGGTGATTGGGGAAATTGCTGACATGACATTTTGATGATCTGATTTCGAGCACCGCTTTTGCTTATTTTTAGCTTTAATGAGTATAAATTTGTTAACTTGCATCCCCCGTTTGTCAAATATTATGATTGAATGAATCGAAAAAAATAGAAGAAAACCCTTGAAAAAACGAAAGGTGTTGTGTGAGGGATGCTACGAGAGAAATAAAAGGCAGTAATAGAGAGAAAGAGAAAGAGAAGGTGCATGAATATTTAATAGATACATTTTTAAAACACAAAGTAGAAGAAAGCCTGGCAATCGCTTTCTGTTTTTTATGCGTTTTTACAAAAGGCAATCATTGCTTTCATCTAAAATCCGTATTAAATTCTTTGTCTTGTGGGAGGGGGGGGGGGGGGGGGCTACAGAAATAGGAACTGCATATAAACCACGTCACAGCAAAACATTCTATTTTGTTCTTGTTGGTTTAAACATAAGAAGTTATTAATGAATATCCGAGTGTGTGTATCAATTTAGATTATAGATACAAAATATGCCTTTGTCTGAAAGAGCGCACAAAGAAATGTTACAAAAGAATGCCCACGCTAGGCCTGGTCAGGAAGCCATTTGTGTGATCAGCGCAAAAAGTCAGGCGGCCCACAAACATTCACTGGACGTTCTCAATTGATTCTAAGTTCATGATGTTTGAAATGAATATGAATTAATATTGCACTAGAGAACTCTTGTGAGCAATCATGCCTGGAAGGTATAATATATATCTCTTCGAAGCTGCAAATTAGTAGTTGTGAGAAATTGAAATTACGCCTTTTCAGGTATTTCCGTGTAATTTCGATTAGCAACAATTTGTTGTATAAGTATGAAAATCAAGGAAAATATCTGTATGTAACTTGAGCATGTATACACTAAGAGTGATGTAGAGGAATGCGAAAGATAGGTGTACTATGCCACATGTGATATGCTTTGGAAGTAGAAGATATCTTAAGATTCCATGGACATTGTATGAATCAATATAAAACCCCGTGAATCTAAGAGTGTGATATTTGAGCTAGATATACTACCTCTCTCTCCCCTGGGGCACTACTCAAAATATATCATGGATAGCGAATTACTCTAGATTCTCTAGAAAGAAAAGACTCTCCTCAATCAAAGATTTTTACAAATTGAAATTTTAATCATCTTTTGTCTTGAAATATATGGAATAGTCGTCCGGCGCTTCGTCACAGTGACATTATCGATTCAGCCAATTTGAAGTGCCATGCGTATATTGTTTTATACAAATTTAAAAAATCAAGTCCAATTTTAATACAACGTTTCACCAGACTGGTTCTCTGAATTTCTTGCTTTCTTTAAGAGTGGTTGTCTGCCTACAAGCAACCTGCTTTAAGGTTATCCCTCCATGTTTATGTTTATATTTTTATTGTAATACAATGTGTCAATACTATGTTATATTTGTTCTTTTTTTAAAGATGGAAAATAAATTGAAATTGAATTGAAGTTTGTATTTCCCCTTAACAATTCGATGGACAAGATAGAACTTAATATATAAAACCACGTGAATTTAACTGTATGAAACTTTAATAATAATAATAATATTGGATTCTTATATAGCGCACGTATCGACCTTGCAAAGGTCCTCAAGGCGCTCCAACATTACCCGGCTATGCTAGGCTGCCGATTTCGACGCTCACAGCATTTTAAGGAATTCCTTCCTACCGGTACCCATTTAACACCTGGATGGAGAGTGGCAAATGTAGATCAATGTCTTGCCAACGGACATTAGTGCCGCGGCGGGACTCGAACCGCGGACCTCGTGATCAACAGTCCGGCGACGTATCCACTCATCCACGACACCTCAGAGTGATATGTAAAGTAATTTGATTGACATGTGCTTATTGTCGCATCGCATAAAGATTGACAGCAAAAGACATCACTAATCGGGATTCAGCTTAAACGTGCACGTCATACAGGTGACGAAGGAAAATATCGATAGAGATCTTATCGCTTGACAAATTAAAAAATGAAGTCTGGGCCATTACAAAATGATGTTAGCTCTCATTTTATGTAAACGTTTGGCTCTGGATATGCACTTAGGTCTCTTGTCGTTTGTCAACCTGCCACAGTTTCCGATATGAAAATCAAACAACGAGGTGGGCGCTAAAAGCAAATTTACCCTTAATTAAACAGTTGTGAGTATGTCACACGTTGTGAGTAATGACTCAATTAGATCAGTGTAGATACGAGTTATTTGCTGCGTTTTCCCGCGTTCACAATTTCGGATCCGGGGGATCATTGGCGCAGACGGTGTTGTATCGGGGCGGTACCGCGATAACCCTGTCCTGGTCACGTGTTAAGGCTGGTCCCACGGCGCCGAAAGGAATTGATTGCAAACATGGGAGGGGAAAATGAAGGCTCAAACAAAAAGGAAGTTGAGAAATGGTCATGCAATTACAGTGTGAAAGAACCTGTAATCTTTAATGCCTTTCTTGAATAAAGCGTGTATCGCATTGGATGGAAGTGGATGTTTGTCCAGCTATTTTACGAGGGGTAAAATGTTGATCGTATTATGACACCATAACACGCCTTATATCAAACTTCACTGTTTTGTTCGTGCACATATTTACACGAACTTATTAATTTTTCTCTTTTAACATTACATCCCATGACTAAAAGCTTGTCACTTGCAGCCTCATATTTTTCACATTCATGTGAACCTCTTTGCAACCTCACAATTTTTCTCTTTCATGTACCATGCGCCCTCATATCAACAGATTTTTGCATTTTTAAGGCAAATGTCGTTTTTGATGAACTAAATGTATGGAGAAAGAGAGAGTGAGAAAGAGAGAAAGGAGGGGGGGGGGAAGAGATGGGAGAGTGAGAGAGACAGACAGAAAACCAGAGAGAGAGAGAGAGAGACAGAGAAACCATTCTTGGTTTAATACCAAAACAGAGATTTGTGCTACCGCCAGGTTCATACAAATGTCTTGCTATTAATACAAATGTAAGCTGACTCACTACTGCTGTTCTGATATTCAAATTTATTGCATTATGAAGATCGGAATCTTTAATCATTTAGATCTGAGCAAATTCGAACGGATTCTTGAATTTGCACGGTAGATCCATTAGATTACCAACATCACCATGATAACCATGGTTACCAATCTCTTCCGTCCTTTTTCATTTAGACATATTTCTAGCAATCATAATTTCGTGAAATTATAATAGGTTGAAATTCCGTTGGGACTATTTTGCCTCAAGCTACCTGTCTAACAGCATTCAACTACTCTATAAACATAATAGAATGGGTGGAAATAAAATTGACAGCGATTTTTTTTTTTTTTAAATCTGAATGTCGGCTTTGAACAGAGGGAAAAGTAGTTGTACCAAAATAGTCGAAGTTATCTGTCAGATCAAACGTCAAGAAGGTGTCGGGGCAGCATCAAAAATGGACCAAGCCCCAGTTCTCTCCGAAAATCTGGGGGGACCCCATGACCTTTTCAAAGGGTGTCCAATTTGTACGGGCCTGGTGCAACAGTATCTGTTTGTGAGTGAATTTATAACGTCACGTCAGTCGCCTGCAGTAGTAGTTTCATTGAAGAAGAAAAACGTGAAGTTTATTTTGTATTCATTATTTAAATTTAACTTGATGTATCAAACGCATTCAGAGTGTTTGTCCCATAGTGGTTTTTTCTCTCTCTGCCAATCTCTCTCTCTCTCTTTCCCCACTCCCTCTCTCCCTCTATCTAAATTCAATGTTTTCATTTACAATCTCCCCCTTGCTCTCGGTTTGTTTCCCCTCTTCTGTCTCCATTTCTCCCCAGGCCCATCCACCCCTTCTCTCATTACCCCTACTCTTCCCTTGCACACATACTGAGTATGTTTTTCTCGCCTTGTTATCTCTGGACAAGTCTAAAACCGTTCACCTCCGATTGAAAAATACACCAACGTATTATGTTATCCTTTTTAAAATAAATTTAATTTAATGCATATTATGTCATTTTTAAGTGTCTTGATTGCACTAGTCATACTTGATACTTTGTCTTGTCTTCATACTCTTGTTTTCTTTTATTAAATATTTTAATTTTGTTTTATTTGTGTTAACTTCTGCGATGCGGTCTTTATCCGCTATGGAATTTTATCTCGAAATATTTGTGTATGCTATTACACAATTTCATGTTTACATAATACACTTTGTATTTCATCAAATTATTTCCTTCATTCCACACCCTACTATCATATCGGGAACAATCTTACCTTTTTGAAACATTTAGAAAATCATTGACGCAGTACGCCAACATTTCGATTGGGAAATTGGAATTACAGTTTGATAAAAGCATAAACTCTTTCTTCTATAAGTCTTTCTTCTACATTAGCCTTCTTTCTACCTTAAAACAAAAAAGTTCTTTAACCATGGCTTCATTAAAAAGGATAAATTCGTAATTTTTTTAATTTTATTTGTAACCTAGGTTAGAGTCTATCAAATTCCCAAATCAATTTAATTGGAATGAAAGACTGTTCCGTCCAAAATATTGCAATCGCAGTATAATCAAGGCAGAACGTGTTTTGTTCGTCTTTTATTTGTTCTAATTCGTCTTTTTCGATCTTTTCTGACTTCTTGTCCCCTCGCTTTATTGATTAATTACCCTCCCCTTCAATTCTCTTTGGTCACTGAACTCGAGCGTCCAGTTGTTCCCTGGCTTTTCAGCCATGATAGTGAAACTTGAATTAGTGAATGGTGAAGTAATATGTATCGACATGCGAGGTATCGATGTTTCCACTTGAGAGATCATCACAGTGTGTTCACACGAACCGATCACGTGCATTTCCTTCACTATGAGCATGACAGACAAAGAAAGAGGACAAAATATACAGCTCCTCAGGTAGACAAAGGAACATCCTTTCACTGCTATCATGTAAAAATGTGTAGAACAGGTGTCACATGCATATTCACCTGTTCTACACATTTTTACATGATAGCAGTGAAGGGATGTTCTTTTGTCTACCACAGCAGTTGTTGAGGTAGAATGAGGAACTGTATATTTTGTCCTCTTTCTTTGTCCGTCATGTTCATAGAGCTTCCATCCCTCCCCCACGTTGTGATATGGACAGGCCAAAACACTTCAAATCATGCCTCAGAATCTACCGATGTTAACACTACTGACTTAATTAGAGGAGCCTGCAATGTCTATGACTATGAAACAGAAAAATGGCGAAATACAAATGGTGTGGATGATCATGACAACCACCATCATCATCACCATAAACAACATCATCATCAGTGGCAGCATCGGTCTCATTGTCATACATCTCTGTCTACTTGCAAGACTCTTATATGCAAATCTATGGGTGGGGGAGGGTAGTGGGAGATTACAAACAACCCACAGGTTCCTTTAATCTACACCCATACCATCTTCCCACATCAAACCCTTAAAGGTAATACAAAGTTTTGGTATGGGGTCATGAATTTGGTTCAAATGAACATATTGGGAGCATATGTGATCCTACAATATTCAGTGATCGTTGTCGCGGTTGAAATCGAGTCTAAAGTTATGAAATTATATATAATACACTCTTTCTGTTGTATAGCTCCCTCTCAAGGTCAAGATATTGATTTAGCCATAAAACAATGTTTCTTGACTAAAATCAACCAATTGGCTACTTTCGTTTGGAAATTATATATCGCAACTGCATATTCTGAGATTTTCATGGTCGCAGCTATCATTGTATGGCCGTAGGCGCTATTTGAAATCTACAAAAATTTACCGGGAGCACCAGTAAATATCGATATTCAATTTATCTCAAAAGTAGAAGTGTTTTATGGGCTAATTTTTTAGTGCTTATAATACATCCACAGGGGCATCCAAATATATCAAAATTGTAAGGAATCACTATCCAGCCAATTTTCAGAATTTACCAAAACTTTGTATTACCTTTAATACAGGCAAATTTCCCGAACTCAGCGCTGGCGTGACGGGTATGATAATAATGGCGGTAAGTAAACACCCATCACCTAATTCCATTAGGATAATTCGCCGAATTTCACTCAAATTATTAAGATACTTTGAACCACCACTCCTCTCTTCCCGGGGGTGCAACAGTCACGGCCGCCATGCATAAGATCTCAATTATTCAGCATCCACGCGCACCCAAATGCGAATTCATCCATAATTCATGAAAGCCGCACCGAGCTCACCCGTTACCAAAAGAGTAACAAATCATGACATTTTCAATTTCGTCTTAAAGCTGTATAACTAGGTTTCAGCAAATGTAAGAGAGAGAGAGAGAAAGAAGGACAGAAATAGATTTAGAGAGAGAAAGTGAGAGAGAGAGAGAGAGAGAGAGAGAGAGAGCGCGCGCGCACGAGAGAGCGAGAAAGAGAAAGAGAGAGAGAGAGAGAGAGAGAGAGGGAGAGAGACGGGGGGGGGGATGGAAGTTACAATTGTGAAGTTGGCTTTATCAGTATGCCTTTTAAAATGTTTAGGCCAAATAAAGTCATTTTTGTGATAAAGTAATGAACAAATATTTATGTGTTTTCAGCATCCGTTCTTTAACGGGAGCTGGAAATCCCCATTTACTACCGTATTATCATATTACCATTTAGAACATTGACCACCCAGACGGTTAAAATGGGCGACGGGTTAATTAATTTGAAGAAAATAAATGTTACATTTCGTGATAAAAAAACGGATTATTCCCAAAATATACGTTTGTCTTCTCTCCTCCCCTTCTCATCTCTGTTCCTCGATCTTCTTTCCTGTCTCTTTTCACTCTTCCTGTCTGTACTTTCGGCATACATTTTTAACATTGCTTTTTAAAAATTAGACTCTACTATAATTACATTACAGAGTAAGTGGTAGTAAGTGTGGAAATAGATAAAAAGAAACGAGCTAAAATGGCGGCCATCATAAACCAGTTTCATTTTACGAGAAGTTCCGCACTGTGTGTATTTTTATTAGTACTATTTCGTAGTAACAGTAATAGTAGTAGAAGTAGTTAACGTAATAGTAGTAGTAGTCACGGTAGTAAATATATATAGTATCAGTAGTAGTAGTATATTGTAGTAGTAGTAGTAGTAGTAGTAGTAGTAGCAGTAGTAGTAGTAGTAGTAGTAGTAGTAGTAGTAGTAGTAGTATTAGTAGAGCGAAAAGTCGCTCAGTGGGGGGGGGGGGGGTAAGCGGACATTTTTAAAAAAAAATCAAAAGGGGGGGGGGGTTTCACAAAAAACATACACAAAACATACACATAAAAAAAAACTCAAGGGGGGGGGGGGGTTAACCCCAACCCCCCCCCCCCCCCCCCCCCCCCCCACTGCGTACGCGCCTGATAGTAGTAGAAGTAGTAGTAGACTTAAATGGGTAATTTGTTTGGCTCATGATCAATATGGAAAACGACGGCATCCAATATGGTGCATTCCCGTTTACTTGATATCACACGTTGCAAATATTTTGAGAAACTGCTCTTCTCGACAATCAGATTGGAAATCCTTGACCATTGTCCGTGCACGTTTTTGGATAATTTCGAACGCCAAGATGTCCATAGATGATGACAGACAAGACTGGTCATCTCGGAGTAATTTTGACCTGTGGGATTTATTGCTCTATTTATGATGGGTCACGTTCGACCACCTCCGCTCTATATTGCCGAACATTTTGTTTTGTTTTGTTGGTGTGGCTTGATACAATCATAATTATGGCGCAATCAAGTATGTTTACCTTAGATCTCTCTCTTTCTAAAAGCTGCTGCGATGTATTAACTGAGCTTGTACATTTTCAACCATTCACAGATAGCTAAAACTGGCAAAGAAGTAGTCTGAGGGCTTGTTTATTCACAGGTTTCTTATGAGGAAAGTATTTTCAATGGGTATAAAGCATGTGTAAATCAATGTGCTACCAATAAAACACAAAACTTCAACCATAACAAGAGAGAATGTATAGAGATTCATGTTATGTTTGGGTTGTACACGTGTTCTTCTTTTATCTTTCTTTTTAGAAACATACATGATTGTTCATAATGTTACATGATTTCTTCTTCTTTCTTCCTTATACTTGTAATTCATTATTTGTTCTATTTTTGTTATTCTGTGCTATCTAATTATGAAAAATCACATATTTATGTTCTGGAAAGAGGACCTATAGGAGGATTATAGTTATTAAGCGATAATAATCTTTTCCTTTTCCCAGAATCCATGCGACTCACATCAAATTGTTTCATTTTCACTGTTTTCCTGATTTTGTCCTTGCCGAATAAAGAATGATTACAACATCCTACAAAATATAAGTGCAAAATTGTAAAAGTACAATTCATTCATTTGATGCTTAATTTGCGCGCTAATTCAAGTAAATTCAGATCTAACGAAGATAGCGATATGGCGTTCCTTTGAATTATCCTAGGTTTATCGATAACCTTTTTTCTAAAAAGAATTCTGTCAATAAATAAAGCATCATTAATAGCTGTACACGTACCTTGCCATGGAATTTGACACGGCCTGAATGAAATTTAATTAAAAAGAGGTTATCTGACCCTGTACAGTGACCACGGATGATCACGGATTACCCCATATCTCATATTTCACGTAGGTATCGCGAGAACACAAACAGGCGTGATAATTACCTCTGAAAGTTCTTTCTCTTCTTCTGAAGTATATCTTTTCCATATTTTTATTCGAGGGATGCCTGGAGTGCATTAACAAACGGAATGTGTTAATTGTGCATTAAACACTATGATTTCCTATCATAGATTCTCAAAATATTATGAAGATTATTATACATTTGATTCCGGTTTATTTGACTAGACATGAGACCGACATGTCTGTCTTGCGAAACTTTTGGCATATTTTTGTGCGGATTCAGTTCTGAGACCCATTTCACAAAGCCTTTTTTCAATGACAAATGACAAAAATCAGTGACAAATCTGCTGATAACCAATCAGAAGCATAGATTTCAGTAGCTTATAACAAAAACTGTCATTTGTCACTGATGACAAGTTTTGTGAACACCCCCCTGGTCTGCTGGGTGCTTTCAACAGATTCAAAATCAGATAGAAATCGAAGATCCTATCTACTCTTTACTTGCTTAGTAAGACAGTCCTGAATCTTAATTCAGGGGCTCATTCATTCAAGATCCTTATTTGCAGATATGTTATCCCTTGTGGTCCATTCTCTTGCATTTCCAAAAGACGTCATACCACACCATCATAGCTGATGATACATTATATATGGCATAGGCAGCTGATGGCATATTATGTCTAGTCCCTTTTCGGCAATGCAATTATCACGTCTATCTGGAAGTATTTGCAAAATGTTCGCCTTGTACGAACTGACAAAAATCAACGTTGTTTCATCACTAGGATGATGTTTGCAGCTACCCCCCCCCCCCCCCCAACAAAAAAAAATTTAAAAAGAAAAAAATTGTTTAGCTGTGATGCAGTTGACCGGTTCAAATATAAACAAACAAACAAAGATGTACAAAACAAAAGAAAATAAATACAAAAATAAAAGCAAGAAAACAAGCAGCGGAAAAAACTGCTCTGTCGTTGTCAGATGTTGTATTCTTACTTGTTAATCACCTGCTAATTAGGCCTAGGGCCTATACGTTTGATTAAAGAGTCGCAATATCAATGCTGCTTTTGACAAAGCTCAAACGTTGAGCCAGTATTTAATTACAACACAAAATGACAGTATCTTGTATAAATGATCCCGGTAGCACCTTAGCATACAGCTAAACTGGAATCAGGCTTACATTTTAATTTCCCTTTATATAGCAGGGTACATAGGCCTATATTTTTTCAATAAATTAGTTGAAATGTTGCGACAATTGTGCAAGCAACTGTTTTGAAAAAGTTAGTTGTTATCCTAACTGAAACATGAATGTCCCTGATATCTTAAATAAAGTTATATTCGACGACATGATATGTCATATCAGCCATGGTATTATCTCTTACATCAATATTTCAAACGGCATATAATGCAATCTTTCGCTCAACAACTCGTCCATACAAATTTCGACAACTCCCACCCAGGTAGATACACAGGAAGATAAATAGAGTCAGCAAATTTGGATATATATTAAAAGAAAGGGAAAAAACAAAATACATATGACGTGTTCACCATTATCCGTGCTGGCCTCGGCACTTCAGACGCAATACGATAAAGCAGGTGAGATGCATGAGGTCAGATGCAAGACATAATAAAATATTTACATAAAGGCCCTTTTACGAAATAGAAGCGAGTGATGTGATATGACATAGAAAGCAAACACCGGACGCTTAATCACTGAAATCAGACAACACTATTCCAAGGACAAGGACGTTTCTGTATCCTGTTGGCGTATCCATACATTGCCATCACAAGGGGGAGGGGAGGGGGGGGCATTTCAGCTTAGACGTACTGTATAATGTTTATGTACGAAAAAACACCTTTATTAAGGGCTTGGCCTCAGGGGCGTTCAAGTTATAAGTATCCATATAATTTAGTAATCAAACCATTTTCTGGAGGGCCCTGGATTGCTTTATAGGGGTGGGGTTTACTAAATTTGTTTTTGGTGTGTGTTTTGTTGTTGTTGTTTTTTAAGGAAGAAAAAAATATGCTGATAATGTGTCTATCCTTCGTGCTTCCATGTGCAATCTTACAATTAATGACTTATTAATGATTACGAAATCTGCTATCTTTTGCTCTATTTCTTCGAATGGAGGGAGGGAGGGGGGGGGGGGTCACAAACTTGTGAAGGGGAGCAAACTGTCCTTCCTCCCCTCCAGCAGACACCCGAGTGGCGCTATCTCTACATTTGTATTCCCTGTTGAAGTAGGAGCCTGTCTATAATACAACCGCCGAGGAATCAATATCGATATCGAGATTAGATCAGGGCCCGAAGGGTAGATCAAAGTCGAAGGCTTTTATCTCCCGAATCAGTCAGCTAGCGTGTCAGATTTGCGCCACATAGACACTCGTCATGAGACAACTGTTGTCGTATCTCTTAGGCCGCGGGAGAAAACGAGCGGGGATCGTCCATATATTTAGCTTGTCGGCTTTTGGCGAGGCTTAACCTCGACAAACTGAATCGGATCTTTGCCGATATGGTTTCATGAATTACTTGGGGAGTAAAACAAGAGTTACTCGTTTGGTTAGGGCATCGAAAGAGCTCCATTACTTTGCAATGAATTATAGACATGATAAAATGAGGATCTATTTTCAAGGCCGATCAACAAGCAACAACAAAGTTTAAATATTCGGGTCAACTCAATAAATGTCATGTGTGTGTGTTTCAGATTTCGTGAACTTTTCAATTTCTTCCAAGTCTGGAGATGTATAAACAGTTTTACAGACATTTGTAACAATTGACAAATCCATCCCTACCCAAAATGACTTTCGAAGGAAAGAAAAGCTAGCATAATGGCAACAATAAAGTATGGCACTTAATTGTATCATGATTCTGCAACTCGTGTGGGCATTTTTGAAACCATAAACAGCACCTGTAAAAATATCTTGTTTCAGTTTGTATGTTAAAGTACAGCATTATAGCACGGGAGTTCTGAATAATGAAACCAAGTGTACTATTAACATGATTGTACTTAAAGATAAACTTGTGTTCTGGTATAAAAGGAAAATGAAGTCTCACAGAATCAAACGAAACTTAAACTGAATGTTCAAGATTCAAAATAAACGTCATTTGCCAACCAATTTTGGTAGAAAATGTATACTCGCTGAGGAATGAGCAGAAAAAGATAAGGACATCAAAGTAAGTAGTCCCGACACCATTTGTGTAGTCCCGTATACATCTTTCTGTGTACAATGATTGTTACTTTTACTTGATTTTGATGACTCCAGAATCTTGCATTACACACCAATACTTACATGCTACATGATCAACTTTTTCTGCTCCATTCCACACCTTTTCTTTCACACTGCAATCGCATGACCAGAACTCAACTTTAGCTTTAATCCCCTTCACTTTGAACGCACCTTTGCATTTCACTGCACCATTAACTGCCTAAGAAACAGTTGGGGATAATAATAGACCGGTGACGTAAACTACCTCATCTCTTAGTGGCGCGGGTAAAGAATGATGTCTTACTTTTTTGTTATCCTCCGTACTGCGTACTTCAGGGGGCACGGACGACCTTGAAGTGAAGTATCAAACCCATAAGTTACATTCACACGACAGCCAATAAACTTAAAGTTAAGCTCGTGGTTTTAAACTACGAAGTTATCTTGTAGTTAGCGACCATGAGGGCGCATTCGTAATTGTGAAAGTTTACTCGAAGTTGTAACCTACAAGGAGGGGAGAGGGGGTCGGGGTTTGGATCTTCTCTCGAAGACTTCGAGGTGACGCCAACTCGTAGTTTAAAAAAAAGCTTGCCCGGTGCGTAAATGATAAACTTTGAATACTCGTTGATTCGATTATGTGTGAACCGCCATCAAAGTGACTGGTTCGTTGTTTAAAACTTTTTTGGTTTGCAAACTTAGAGCAATGATTCAGTTCGCTATTCGCCTCCAACGCTCAGGGGACGCCAAATAATAACTATGATAATCTCGTGTAAACATAACAGAGCTACCCGTTCAACTCAAGAATCCTTCCTATCCCCTAGTATGACGTCAGAGTAGAAACTTTAAGGATGGTCGAGAGAAGGCCTTTCTTCTCCATTTAATCCTTCATCATGTTTATCCATTCCCTGCGTTGATTGTACAGGCGTGAAATTGAAGAAGTTATTAAATGGGACATTATGATAGAAACGTCGATAGCTACAGGCATTTTTATCGATTTATGTTGATAGGTGGAAAGGGAGAAAAACAATCATTGCGAAAGCAATCGAGAAAAGGTACTGGCTTCAATTTATTATCAAAAAAACCTGAACAAACAAGTAAGAGATCAACATTTTAGCCATTTTTCCTAGCTTGAATCTTATATTTATGTATTATATATATATTATATAATAATGAATAAATAATGATAACAGTAAATCTACCCGGCATGTCAGTATAAATACTGCTCTTTCTGCTGGCCCTGCAATAGTTTTATTAACCCAGTATTGGTAGGTTCCCATTTACACCTGGGTAGAATGGGAAACAATTTGCGCAGACAACTTGTTCAATGATGTAAGTAATGAGTTTAACACCATCGAACCGAGGACCATTCAAATGAGAGTCAGGATCCTATATACTAATGCACTACAGGAATAGTACGAATAAAAGGACACACATGTGTTTGAAAATTTTAAAGATTGATGAACCCTGTTGATATACCTGTATATTTATTTCTGTACTAAATTACAAATATTTGATTTCTTTTATTCGCTATTCAACTGCTAAATCGTTTATATCAAGAAACTTCTCTCAGCTCATTATAACAATAACTATTCAAAACATGTTTCAGACAGCAATATCGATTACATAAGAATCACACGTGCAGTTATTGTGCAAATATCTGTGGTGTTAAACTTCACACCATATGGCGTTCATTTCGTCAAAAATTGGAGGCAATTGGATTTTTTCGGCCAGGCTTAGTGTTATGCTTAGATTCAGGTCTAGGAAGAGTATTGGTTTCAGGGTCAAAGGGAGGTTATCAACTTGCGCTGGCAATTGACCGCCAAGCGACCATCACGGGAGCAAATGTCGCACCACTGACAGAGCGCATGAGTGACGTCACAATCAAGCAAGTCCATTTCAGCATGACCATGCATCAAACTAACGTATCGCCTCCATCGCCATACTGACAACAGGCGTATTTCATGTTGCATAAAGCGGTGAACTTAGCGGTCAATATTCGTCATTTGTGTGTTGACCATCTGGGTGGTTTAAATCTGACCTATTTCAGCTGTGGCACGAAGGTTTCTATAGCAGCCTTTAAACCGTTTCCGACACCAGTTGCTTTATAGGTCAGTGCATATTCGATAGTTAGACAACAATGCAAAGAGCACAACCCTTTTAACAGTAGAACATCTAACTCAATCAAAACACTTTCGAAAATTCAACCTAAGGGAATTTCAAAAGCCTTAGCCATCACATTTGAATTTAAAGGTGACGTTCTACTTAATCCGATCATATTCAAACGGATACAATAGTGGCATGTTATTGCCCATGATTTAATTTCTTCAACGTCGTTGCGATCGTAATATATCGTGATCTGCCCATTGTTCATTATTTATGAGTGGATATCAGATGCTCATTAGATGGAAGTTGAAGACATAAACCAGCACACCTTACTTAAATAACAAAGGGAGAGAGGGAAAACAAAAAGGGGGAGGTGAGAGAGAAAGAAAGGGAGAGAGAAGAAAAAGAGGGGGGGGGGAGAGAAAGAGAGAGAGAGAGAGAGAGAGTGTGTGTGTGTGAATGTGTGTTTTGTTGAGGGAGGGGGAGCTGGGACTAAATGTACGTGAAAGGTAGAAATTCCTCAGTAGGCTAGTTTCAACCATGTTGACAACATTATCTCTCTGTCTTTACTGATTTAAAAGATGGCACACTTATCCTTGATCTGATTTGCTAAGCCGGGACGTGCTTTTTATCTCGCGAATCGCACACGCAACTGCAAGTCACTTATTAGTAGAATACTGCGTTCCTCAAGGACCATTCGTCGGACCTTTGATACTTGCACATGACTCAAGTCAAGGCCACAGTTCTTTAATAAACATTCTACGAATTGTTGGAACGAAAACCAAACTACCAGTTTCCACTTTTATGGTAGTGAACAAGCATTGTAAATATGCTTCCAACATGTTTCTAAAAAGAATCGAGAAGTTTGCAATGTAAATATGCTTTTCATGATCTATGCAATTTTTATTCTGACGTAATCATTTGACCCGTGACCCAGCAAACACATGACGTTTGTATGGGGTGACATGATGTTTTATGAAAGTTTAAACTTCTTTGGACGATTTGTGACCGTCATAATAATGTTGTGTGTATGACAATGGCAAAGGCAAATCTAATTCAGAGAAGCAAGGCGTGGAAATATAATGCTTATGTTATACGACTGTATCGCATTGTGACATTTTTAGAATTGTAGCATCACTGTGTGGCAAATAATGCTAGTCAATGATTTGTTTCTATTACACTTTACATGAAAACCTACCCCCGCCCCTTTTTCTTAAACAAATTAAACATATTTTATTAATTGTTTCACAAACCATTACCAGTTATGGATTATATCTGCGTAGAGTGTGTGTGTGGGTGCTAATTGCTCAACTTATAAGCACAGCTATAATTGAACTTGAAATCACGGGATCATAATTAATCTGTGCACAATCCTATTGTGATTAGGAGTACATGGACTTTATATCCATTCTACTGCATCTTGTGCTGATTAATTGCGACGCGATACCAAGCTTCAAGTGCTCTCAGAGCTACTTGATCAGCGTCCAAAATCTCTAAACTAATCAGGGAGGTGATGACACTTCATTTTTTTCTCGTTTTGAATCAATGCCAAGTGTTTTTCGTTTTGAATCTATGCTGAGTGAACAAACAGAAAAAGGGCTGGGGATGTCAAAATGTAAATAATGTATATACTCATGTCTGTGCTATCGAGCATGGCCTTCGATCAAGCATCAATCATTATTCAGTCAAAGATAAAACAGAATATGTCATTATTTCAGCTTTGAGGGATCTTTCATAACCCAATACTATAGAACGTGTTGATATGTGTACCAAAGGATTCCTGTGCCAGAGCTCTCGATGCCCCCGCTATTAACTAGTGAAAACAAAGTAGTATTCAATGCTTTCGAACGCCTCTGTCGGCAATGAAGCATGCCGCAATTTACTCTCGCAGATGTTTGCACAAATTTAAATTTGTCCGTTTACATCTGTCCACTTGTACTACATAACACAATCAACCCGCTCGCATACATGTGCAGATGTAAGTCTTAGCCCATGGTGCACATTGCTTTTCAACTTTTCGTAAAACTATGGAAGGGCATTCCCATACAGCTTTTCTGTTTTAGTCTAAATTTTCGACCTTTAATTTATAATAAAATTCCAATTGCTAAGAACATGTATCTCACATGTGAAAGAAAAAACATGAACGTGTCTCAATCAAACTCAGCATTGTCATTATATTTCATACGACTATTTAGTCAATCTTTCTCGATCAACATGACCAAGGTGCAATGATTAAAGGTCGGGTCGAGTTGGTAGATCCATAAAGGAATGGTTCTTATTTCGAGGAAATTAACAATGGTCTTCGATATGAAAAAAACTTGACAAACATCATTCTATGCAACAATGATATAGCGCTGCGAAAATATACATGTTATAGCCGGGAACCAAATAAGGAGAAACGGGAAAAGAGAAGGGAGCGGAGAAAGGGAAAAGAGAAGGGAGCGGAGAAAGGGAAAAGAGAAGGGAGCGGAGAAAGGGAAAAGAGAAGGGAGCGGAGAAAGGGAAAAGAGAAGGGAGCGGAGAAAGGGAAAAGAGAAGGGAGCGGAGAAAGGGAAAAGAGAAGGGAGCGGAGAAAGGGAAAAGAGAAGGGAGCGGAGAAAGGGAAAAGAGAAGGGAGCGGAGAAAGGGAAAAGAGAAGGGAGCGGAGAAAGGGAAAAGAGAAGGGAGCGGAGAAAGGGAAAAGAGAAGGGAGCGGAGAAAGGGAAAAGAGAAGGGAGCGGAGAAAGGGAAAAGAGAAGGGAGCGGAGAAAGGGAAAAGAGAAGGGAGTGGAGAAACGGGAAAAGAGAAGGGAGCGGAGAAAGGGAAAAGAGAAGGGAGCGGAGAAAGGGAAAAGAGAAGGGAGCGGAGAAAGGGAAAAGAGAAGGGAGCGGAGAAAGGGAAAAGAGAAGGGAGCGGAGAAAGGGAAAAGAGAAGGGAGCGGAGAAAGGGAAAAGAGAAGGGAGTGGAGAAACGGGAAAAGAGAAGGGAGCGGAGAAAGGGAAAAGAGAAGGGAGCGGAGAAAGGGAAAAGAGAAGGGAGCGGAGAAAGGGAAAAGAGAAGGGAGCGGAGAAAGGGAAAAGAGAAGGGAGTGGAGAAAGGGAAAAGAGAAGGGAGTGGAGAAAGGGAAAAGAGAAGGGAGCGGAGAAAGGGAAAAGAGAAGGGAGTGAAGAAAGGGAAAAGAGAAGGGAGTGGAGAAAGGGAAAAGAGAAGGGAGTGGAGAAAGGGAAAAGAGAAGGGAGTGGAGAAACGGGAAAAGAGAAGGGAGCGGAGAAAGGGAAAAGAGAAGGGAGCGGAGAAAGGGAAAAGAGAAGGGAGCGGAGAAAGGGAAAAGAGAAGGGAGCGGAGAAAGGGAAAAGAGAAGGGAGTGGAGAAAGGGAAAAGAGAAGGGAGTGGAGAAAGGGAAAAGAGAAGGGAGCGGAGAAAGGGAAAAGAGAAGGAGTGAAGAAAGGGAAAAGAGAAGGGAGTGGAGAAAGGGAAAAGAGAAGGGAGTGGAGAAAGGGAAAAGAGAAGGGAGTGGAGAAACGGGAAAAGAGAAGGGAGTGAAGAAAGGGAAAAGAGAAGGGAGCGGAGAAAGGGAAAAGAGAAGGGAGTGAAGAAAGGGAAAAGAGAAGGGAGTGGAGAAAGGGAAAAGAGAAGGGAGCGGAGAAAGGGAAAAGAGAAGGGAGTGAAGAAAGGGAAAAGAGAAGGGAGTGGAGAAAGGGAAAAGAGAAGGGAGTGGAGAAAGGGAAAAGAGAAGGGAGTGGAGAAACGGGAAAAGAGAAGGGAGTGGAGAAAGGGAAAAGAGAAGGGAGCGGAGAAAGGGAAAAGAGAAGGGAGTGGAGAAAGGGAAAAGAGAAGGGAGTGGAGAGGGGGATCAGGAAGATGGAGATGGCAGATAGGAGAGAGAGAGGGAAACCAAAATGGAAAGCGAAGGGGGTGGGGGGGGGGGTGAAGATGTGAAAGAGAGAGAGAGAGAGAGAGAGAGAGAGAGAGTGAGAAAACTTGAAATATTACTCAAATAGTCGCATAGGTAGCTACATGGCGGAAATAGTATCTCTTTGAAAGATTATGAATGGTAATGTAACAACGTTGTGCAATATGCTCCATTTTGTCTACACTCGTCTTATTTCTGCTCTGGAAAAGTTATTTATTTAGTACTAGCTGTCTAACCAAGTACAACAAGTCCTTATAATTGAGTTACCATTAGCATCTTTATATCTAATGCAAGCCGTTAACATGGAAGAACCAAGCCAGTTAAAAAGGCAACTACAGCTGCAGTGGCCATATGGATAAGAAAATACATGTACCAGTAACGAAAACGCGGCTTGATTCAGAAAGTAAATATATCAATATAAGAAGAAAATACATATAAGCAGCAAAAGAATATCAACGATTTCGTAGTACTTTGCAATTAGCGAGATTAGATGAAACAATGATTTATAGCACCTTACCTCTTTTCAATGGTAGTTGGAATCCACCTAGCTTCGGAAGGCCATCAAAAGCACCTGCGGATAATTGATGGGTGACAGATAGGGAAACTGACCAAATCGAATGCAATGGCTAACAATCTTGTTACGTCTGTTCGAGGATGACCAATTCTCTACTCCAATTATCTTCCCTTTTCTGGCACTTCTGGACAGAGCGATCTGTCTCTGTCTCGAAAGGCAAAGCTTGTAACGACGAAGACTACGTGATTAAGTAAACGTCTTCTTCGAGAAAGAAGTCTGGAAAGTAAAAACGGGTGCGATTAGGTTGAGTGAGCGGTTTGACATGTGAAGACTCACTCAAAGTTGGCTAATTACATTTTAGTTACTCTAAATCCATGGAAAATTGCGAAAGCAAAGACGGGCAGAAAAAACGACAAGTAAAAGACGGATGCTTGCGTGTTCTCCTTATGAATTGCTGTTACATGTATCGCGTCGTCATTCAGAAGAAAAAATAACAAATATGAATACTCCTCGTCCTTCTGCAAACAAGCACAACTGAGCACGTATGAATTCTGAAGGACGTACCGAACCAACATGAGAAGCAAATAAGAGTTAGATTAGCGGTATGTTTACCAAGTACATCATCATTGATTGCAGCCTCTTCCAATGGTATATGATATGAATCCTTAGCGAATGATCCTTAACGGGTTCGGTAAGGTTAGATGTGCAGTTCGTCTAACGTAGCGGTGTGCGAATGAACTAATACCGCTGTCGGCGCGCTTAGGCCGATTTCTATTCCGATTTTGGAGTTTTCAGGCTGACGCGTGATTGGTCAACAAGCCCGAGTGATAGTCTTGATGATACAGACCCCGCCGTGTGGTGTTCTCCACAATCAAAAGCCTCACATAAAGGATTCGTTCCTCAATTATGGTATTTGTATTTTTTTTTAATGTGTCACCCAGGTAAACGCTAGCCTGTTGTTGTGATTAAAACTTGGTAATGATATGAATCCTGAAAAGTTTTAGGGTGTTTTTTAATTAACAGAGGGCCACCAAGTTTTGAATGTATCAAAAATAAGATGTGAAACATCATATCTTAGATAATAATTGTTTTTTCCCCACTGATCACCTTCATGCGGTGCTGGATGACGTCATACTTCACAATCTACATGCAAATGTCCCAATGTCATTAAGAAAAACAGGCTTTTCTTTAAAAGTGTAAATGACTTGGATACCATATCACTGATATATTAACCTGTTTCTCTGTAAGGATGAATACATACATGATCATAATCCTACGTTGCAGCAATCAATGTTTTCCATATTAAATAGTATGTGATTAGACAAGTCTTATGTATTTTTCCTAAATCTGAGATGACACTCGTTCACTAAAAAATAATAGTTTTGTATTATTTTGAGCAAACTGACAGGAGATATAATTTTTTACTATTCACGGTTAATTACATTTTCAATCCCCGATTTAGTCCGATAAATCTTCATTTTCAATAAATACAATTAAAAGTTTACCTTAAGAGTCAAATATATTTTCCTTTAAGATCGTTATACCGGAACATGGTGTGCATACACAGTGACTACAAATACAAGTGTCTGATTGTAAACTAGTTCTGACAGCGCATAGTGGACGTGCTTTATTGCGGATATAACTGTCATTATTTTGTATTACCTAGTGTTACTGGTTTCTATCAAAATATTTTGTTTACAAAACTGCATTTCAATTTATTTTGACATTTGTCTCCCTTAATTTCATCAGAGTTATTTTTCATACCCCTGTCTATAATGTATCGCTCTTGTCTTTTCAGCGCTTTAGTGAAGAAAAACAAAAGATTGCAAAATCATTTTTCACGCATAATGTTTTAAATGTCAAAGAGATCCGATGTCGGAGTTTATCATGCCTTCTTTGTAATATATATAAAGGTTTTTCATTACGAATGTTCTACGTAGTCTATTCCTATCTCAGTTGACATGTTTATGTTTATTCCGCACCGTGGCGTTCTCATGAAGGACGAATCTTTTTGTGAGATACATTCAGAAAAGGTTGTTTCTACTGGAATGTATTTATAAATATCTTTCCAAATCTGTTTACTACGAGAGTAAAAATTTGAAAACGTAGCTAGTGGTTTTGAACCTTGTAGAAAGTAACGAGCTTTTGCGCTCCTCCCATCATATATCCCATTACTTTGTGCTCCTTCGTTTGTTTGTATCGCCTTATCGTATTTCAGTTTCGAGCCATCATGAGTGGAAGCATATGACACTGTTTTTAAACTAAAATTTCTTTCGTAATTTAAATCACGATCTTACCATAAACTATTATATTGTACACTTTCCCATAGTTTGTTACAATTTCATATTTTACAGTATTACATTTTAAATGTATTTTACTTATTCTATCAATTTACTTCTATCAAATGATCTTGAATGAGGTCTAAAAGACGCGTTTGATGCAAACATTTACGCAAGCAATTGCGATCAACTTTAAAGCTCCTTAGATTAGTCGGACAGTGCAGATTTAGCCTGAATCCAAAACGGGTTCAAGAATAAAGCCAATGACAAACATGTGTTCAAGTCTTGTGTTTATATTTATATTTTTCCATCGCGCCCAATTATCCATTTTTGTGTGCAGCAGGTATGCAGTTTGGGGTAGCGGGGGGGGGGGGGCAAAATCCTCTCCCCCAAATCCTTGATTACACTTACATTAAAGGGACGTACATAATTATGTAGTAAATGAATGCAAAAACAAGCAAAGCCATCTACCTATGGCCCACCCAATCCAAAATGGGTAAAATATGGTGAACAATATAGACGTACATGTACATGTACGCCATGTTGTGTAAAACCGAAACCATGTTAGCTATACTCTCTGTATAACTGACGCAATACAAGAACCTCCATCCACGCCCCCGTATTATTCTCCTCGAAGCGCTCCTGGCAGAGGGAAAATAGCAAGAATTGCCGATTCTCTTTCTGCTTTCCGTCAAGCCAGCTTAAAGAGACAAAAGCGAACTTGACCTCTAAGTGGGGTTAACCCTTAAAAGGGTCACGAGAAAAGGGTCACGAAAACTTCGGGGAAGGTCAGGTTGCTGATGAATAGACACTAGACTTTAAGGCATGTTAGTCAAATGTGGAAGGTAAGGTTTTACAGCAGGACTAACTGCACGGTCTCTTTTTCTATCGAGAGAGAGCATATCCTAGCAAGAAAACTGATTGTTTCTGACATATCCAAGTAATTCATTCTGAGCAGGGATTGATCAAGATTTCTATCTTTAACAACAAAAAAATAGCAAAAAATATTTAAACAGAGGAGGGGGGGGGGGGAGTAGTCAAGGAAAATAAATTAATATATGAAATGCAGAACTAATAGGATTTATTATTTGTACGTGTGTTTTAAGGTCAATTATTTGAAAGGAAGGGCATCAAAACACAATAAGTTGAGACACTTTGTCTATTTTATACATGTGTATTATTTAGGAAATGTACCTTTGGACCTAAATAAAAGGTCCTTTGACTTTGGGGAGAGAGAGAGAGAGCGAGCTTATTAGCCTGATTAATATGACAAGCCGAAATAGCTTGAGTATCCAGCAAAGGGTGGAGGTGAATGACATATGACCCTAGGGAGAAATTAAGCCTATTTAATATCAATGCAACTTGTCATGTGTCTACATCACGTTTTACTTTGGTCGGGTAGGATGACACCCCCCCCCCCCCCCCCCACCTCGTTTTGTGTAGATACGCCACTGCTGCTTCGCCGGGCCTTCTCACGTGCGAAAATATAAATGGTAGGGCTTATATTGGATTCACAAAAGAAGTTGAGCAAATTCCGAAGCTTTATACTAATAACGATAATAGACATTTATAAATTATATAAATTATAGGCATTTATATAATTGTCTTTCTAGACAATTCTATTCCGAGGCGCACAAATGAATGATTACACCGGCTTTAGCCTTTAGCCTACCTACCATTAGAGCGCTCTAGCATTTCAAGGAATTAATTCCTGCCAGTTACCCATCTAACTTCACCTGGGTCGAGTGTGGCAAATGTATATTAATGCCTTGTAAAAGGAAATTAGTGCCGTGTCGGGAATCGAACCACGACCTTCGAATTTCAAGTCAAATGCTTTAACCACTCGACTAAGTTTGCTGTGTTATAGACGATGTCAAAACGATGGTTTCGATTCGCTCTAGTGTTCTTCTCTTATGGCCTAAAGATTTCGATAGACATCTATCTATCTATCTTTCTATCTACCAGGCTATAGTTCATCCAGACACTGGACAACGCCCTCCTGATACCATTTCATTCTCTTATGTCTCTAGCTATCCTAGGGCGTGTTTATGCTTAACTTTTTCTGGTCAGAATCAGGCATCTGTTACGCGTTTAGTTTTAAAACACGGTTGCGTCCTTTCTCACTTTTGTAGAATCACCGAAAAACGGCGATCACGATCGCCGATCGTAAACTCACAAAAAGATGCGTTTACAATTTGTAAACGCGTTTAAATGGGGTCAACGCACTGACCTCTAGTGGGTCTACGTAGCATGCACAGTGCAGATTTGAGAATACAGCTGCTAGGCCAATTAAGGCCACACAGGGAGAATTGCCTGGAGGAGCCAGAGAAGTGAGCATAAACAGTACACCGTGGAACTGCGATTACGATGAGCGTTTACGATGAGCGTTACAAATCGCTCATTCTGCCTTCAAAATTTAAGCTTAAACGCACCCCTAGTCTAAGCGGCCGTTCTCATGTATGATGTTTGGTAGACATGTCGCACGATAAAAAGGGATCAAGTTTCAAACCCAATAACAAACATCTATGCACACTCAGAAACTGAAATATAGTTTCAATGGGACCTCATGACATGAGTGTTTTTTTTAATTGTTTTTATTTGTAGATAAAAATGATGAAACAAATTGGTCTCTGTACCATATATCTTTCATATTTCAAGTATTTGTATTATGAGTTATTAGTATGCCCCCCTTTCTTTACAAATATGTAAATCTAGGTAAAGATTCACTCTACATTTTGATAAATAAGAAAATGAGGAAGGGAAAGTGAAATAATAATGTGCCTATTTCATCTTAATATAAACGACCATCATTCGGAAGGGGAGGGAGTGGTAATCTTAATGCGCATACCGAGTAGCCCCCTTCCATGGGAAGGGATGCATCTCTTTTAAAGGGGGTGTAGCAGGGCTAATACTGGTTAACGCCATCTACGATTTCTTTTGGACAACTGCATGTAAACGAATGGACTTGATTAATGGTCAGCTCGCGCTAGCGTTCGCGAAACACACCAAAGTTCTCCACACGCTTCGGTTTCGCGAATTTTATACCCGATTGGCCCCCGAGTCAGGCCACGGGAAAAACACGTAGTCTCGTCATGCTACACCCCCTTTAAGATCGTTAAAAGCACCCATTTCACTCTTTAAAAAAAAGATAAACTGAGAGCGAAGTGATGAATTATTTACTCCAGATGCAGATAATCACATTTCCATCCAAAAAGGGGTAAAGGGTAAATATTCTACCGCATACGTGATATCTTTTCAATAATATTTACGTTTCGTGAAATATCTATACCCACGGTGTGCAAACTCAGTTTTTACTGAAAATATATACACTCATTATAGCGCACTATTCAGGAAACTGTTTGAGCTATAATGAATGACGCAATGTTTTTGTAACATTTTAGCAGCCACATACAAACGGGAGCTGATCGAGGCGTAATTGTGTTTGCGGCGTCATAATATGTCATCCTTAGCTGGTAAGATAAACGAAACATAATACCAATTGTCACCTGATACCTTTCAAACGCGGATTTCTATACGCCATTTTCATCTGCACGGCAGCTTCAGTTGATAATATTTTTTTAGAAAAAGACTACTGTATTCCCCAGGTCCTCTCAATGATGTTTCTTCAATTTATGTGTAACCTTTATATATTTCCAATATGAATCAAATAAAGTATTCCCCCCTGTTGATGATAGCCAGTCAGACCTTTTTTTCTCCCTGCTATTATTCCGATATGATATTATGTTACTCGAAAGTCAAAGAGAAGGTTGAGTTCTTGGAAATTAACAAAAAATTGCTTTCTGAAAAGGATGGCTCTTCATATTTTAAATATGTTAGGTAAAAACCAAAGATGCGGACCAGAACTTTCATTCCATAATATTGTGTAGTCGCAAATACACATTTCTGTGAAGAGTGCATTTGACCTTTAGCAAGACTGGCCCAATATATTACAATTTAGATGATTCTAAAATCTCACAGTATACTACACACCAATCAATTGCCAATACTTAGCTGCTTCACAATGCAATCGCATGACCAGAACTCAAGTTTAGCTTTAAAGGTAATACAAAGTTTTTGTATGGGGTCATGAATTTGGTTCAAATGAACATATTGGAAACATAATATACGATCCTACAATATTCAGTGATCGTTGTCGCGGTCGAAATCGACTCTAAAGTTATGACATTGTAAATAATTAACACTTCATGTTAAATAGCTCCCTCTCAAGGTCAAGATATTAATTAAGCTATAAAACAATGTTTATTGACTAAAATCGACCGATAAGCTATTCTCGTCCGGAAATTATATACCGCAACTACATACTCTGAGATTTTCATGGTCGCAGCTACCATTGTACGGCCGTAGGAGCTATCTGAAATTTATCAAAATTTACCGGGAGCACCGGTAAATCTTTATATTTAATTTTTCTCGAAACCAGAAGTGTTTTAGGAGCTACAATTTCTGGTGTTTTTAATACATCCACAGGGGCATCAAAATATATCTAAATTGTAAAGAATCATTATCCACCCATTTTTCAGAATTTCCCAAAACTTTGTAATACCTTTAAGCATATAATTGTCACTCATTTATTTGCATTAATCTTTACTTATTTTAAGCTGACGTCAATGTCAATTTATCTCTTTATTGAATGTGATATCAACATTTACATCCGGGTTACACATCCTAAAAAAGCGACCGGATGCCGACAAATCTTAGCCATTCCGGTACGGTATTGTATTACATGTACGTCACAGCGTTGTTACACAAAACCGTCATAAGTACAAGTTCAACGACATCCCATTTAAAAGCGTCTTCAGTGAGATGTCGGCAAACTTGTACTTATGACGTCTTCGTGAATGCTGCTCTGGATTCATACCAGTCGGTGTGACTGAAGCGTAGGTCTAAAGATCATGATATGTAACTTTACCGAGAGCGGGCGAGTCTGTTTAAAAATGTTAAAACTAGAGCAATTGTGTTTTAGGAAGAGGACACTTGGGCAGCATAACAAGAGAATGGCAACACCAAAAGGAGACGCCAACCTAGAATAACTAGGTGCAATAGGGGGACAATGGGGGACAATTAGCCTACAAGCACATACTTTAATTTGACACTAACAAAATTTGTTGAGCTTCTCATGACTCTCTGGCCTGAATTCACAAAGGATGCGTTTTAGACCAAGGTTCAGATAAACCTTGGTCTGCAATGAGTCAAAACGCGTCATATGACGCACATAAACCTAGGTTTGTCTACACACCTCTTTGTGAATTCGGACCTATGTCTATGTCAGGAGCAGCCGTAGTACGTTACCTAATTATACTGCTGTCTCTGTAAAGTCTCCTTTCTCAGACGCTCTCTTATTTATCAAGACTGGCAACGGGGTTTTACTGCAAAACTAGAAGGCAACTGCTCTATGTGGCACATACCGTAATGTTCATGTGGATTTAGTAATGGGGGGGGGGGGGGGGTTTATTCTAGAAATCTAATGTTTATTGCTTGTTAGTTCCTAGGATTTGGACCACTTATAACAATGACAAGTGTACTCAAAGTGAAGAGTGACCCGCTTTTTCTAAGTGTTCCTGAAAAAGACATTTGATTTGCTCCAGTTTCCTCATTCACCCTTCATTCAAGTTACATTAAAGAAAAAAGGCGAAGGAAATGCTTATAACATCCGTTTTATTGGACCGAAAGGCATACTTTGGGTATCTAGGGGCAAACAACTTTTCCCATTCCTACCAAAGCACGCCCCTAGCAAACAGTGTCAGTGGTGACGCCCTACCGCCAAAGTGGCTGAAGCTGATTTGTATTGGGAGATATAGAATGAGTTCGAGCCTTGCCGTCACCATCGTTACTGGGCAAGCGACGGTAGCTTTGTATGGCATGAACTCGTTGCCATAAAGTCAGATCCAAATATCTATCATTTATTAAAAACAAAATAGAGAAAAAAAAAATTATGTAATGAATGCACTGTTCGATTGTGGAACGACGGGATCTCGCTCTCTGATTGGTCAAAACTATCTTCGACCCCTCCCCCTAAAAAAACAAACACGCCTTAATACTATTTTTATATTTTTTAGATTGACATTAAAACATCAAGTTACACCTAGTACAACTACTTCCACTGAATTAAGGAGTATCAAATGTCCAGCTCTTCCTTCTTATCAAATTGCCTCAATCCTGCAACATTTCGATTCAATGAAATTGGATTAAAGTCATGTAATAGATATTGTTATCTTTTGTTGACTTGGTTCACATACGTTCCATTTCTTTTAACTAAAATGGTGATCTTCATGGGATGACGAAATGGGCACTTGGCGCTCCTTGAATCTTATAAATCAGTGGACAAATCTGCCCTCTTAACTCTTATCATACCACAGGGCTTATCCCCATTGTGCCAAGCCCCAAATCCCCCGTACCAGGTTTATTTTGAGATAATCTGATTAACGCGATGGTTCTATGAATAGCGCGTGCGAAACACACAGCACAGTCCAATCAAAATAAACAATAACTGCTATTACGAATGCGTGCTTGCACGTACATGGCAGTGAATCAATGGTTACCTCGCATGTACAAAGCACTCTAACGGTAGCGTGCATGCAGCCTCGTGGCATGCTATGAGTTGAACATGGTCTACAGTTAGTACCGTTTTATTAAGACCGACCGCTATTGCGTTAAATGCCTGCTATACAGAAGTTTCCAAATAATCCAGTCACGATTTTAAAATGAGTGGAACATTGATGATTTAATTGATTTTCCCGCGCTCCACACACACAGACCAGCTTTTACATGTGAGCTAATATTTGAATAGACCATTCGATGAAAAATGCAATGCAAGCGAATGTCTGTGTGGTTTTGCTTTTCTGTCTTCTTTTTAGTATTGGCATTACTGTTCTTGCAAATCTTCAGATTTCAGATGTCATGGTTGAGTTGAATCTGTGTCAAACTCCGTCTACGAAACTTTTTGGGTTATAATTACGCTGGCATATTTTCGAAATCTAGGAAATTTTACAACAGTAGTTGTATAGACTTCTTGTTCAAGAGAGAGGAAGAGAGGTGCATGATGGGAATCGAGGGGAGTGAGTGAGTGAGAGAGAGAGAGAGAGATGTCGAGAAAGTGAGAGGTAATGAGCCTGTGAGAGAGGAAGTATTATATGTCTTAAACTTTTCTTCTAATATAAAATGTCAGAATTCGTTCATCTTATTTATTACACTCGTCGTTAAGTTTATATTTGTCCATAATAACAAATTACCGCATATGATCATACTGAAATCAAATCAACGAATCGATGACAGGGAAATTTCGACAAGGGCAACCTTCGGGGCCGGTAACCTTTCGGTAATGTTGTGTTTGCTTACGAATAAATTGTCTATGTATGCGGGGACGTCAACCTTCTTTAATAATAGAGAAGGGAGACGAACTTACTGGTGAATTTTTTTCCTTCAAGAATACATATTTTTCAACGGCAAATCTCGACCTGCCTCTGGAATTGGTGACTCTGTGCACACAGATTACTTTCCATAATTATAATAATATTTTGATGCCTGGATAATGACTGGAGTAAAGGTTAGTGACGATGGAAAGGTTATAGATATATGCTCTCGCGACAGCTGACAATGTTGAGAAAAATCATATACTAACAGGATTCCTAAATCTGAACCTGGACATGAGCAGGGGTGTCGCTAGACTAGACCTTTTTCAGGGGGTGGGGGGGGGGGGGGGGGGTCTGTAGATGCCACCGATTACCGACAAAAACTAGCCACCAATTACCGACAAAATACATAAATGCCAATGTGCCAATGTCTACAAGTTTAACCCTATAAACCTGGGGCCGGGGGCTAATTTTCTTACGAACTATCTTCACCTGCGCATGCGCACATTGTCATTTCCCTTGACCTCATAAATATACGGGTTATTTCATCCAGACTAGTCAGCATCTTAGCTTTTATATTTTTGTAAAAATGTGCGACTAAAATGTGCAGGTTCTTGGTGTGGCGTGATCGGAAAAAGCGCTGCGCTTGTACACATATGTATTTTTTTCTTTTTTTTTGGTCTCGAAATTTGGAAATTTGACATTTTGCTCCGTTGGGGGGGGGGTAAGGTCACCTTTTTTAGGTCGGCCATGGGAATAATTTTTTTTTTTTTTTTTTAATAATTAAAAAAAAAAAAAAGAAATCCAAAGGGGGGGGGGGGGGGGTTTTAGGTTTTTTTTAGGGGGGTTTACACACAAAAAATTTCCAAAGGGGGGGGGGGGTTTAACCCAGGCCCCCCAAGCTCCGCCATTTTGTCCGGATCCATTAGAAGCCAAAATAAGCCCCTTGCATAATTCATGAGCCTTATGAATTATGCATTCTGTAGGATGCTCCCCACGAAAAGTGTACTGGAATGATGTTCACTACATTGTAAAAGACAATACGCGTATCAGCGTAATTAGAGAGGTCAAATAGTCTACTGTACGGAATTATGGGTAATTTATTCATCACGCTGCGCGCTAGCAACGCAAGTGATTCAGCGAATCAGCGTGGATTATTCTGATGCGATCACCGTTAGGTGAAATACGCGCTCGAACTTGTATTATCGATCACCAGTATAACAGCTGGTGTACCCAGGATGCAGCGGGAAGTGGACTTTCAAAGTTCCTCTCGTTGTTGTGTTGTTGTTGTTTTTTAATATGGGGGAGTGGCCTTAACTTCGTTGAGAAATACTGATATTCTTAATGTTTCGATCTTATTCCCTTTTTAGTCTATCAATAACTGGGTCTGTTTTTGTTTTATTAAATCAAACATGCTATAAGCCATATAACAACACATTCTATGGCTATGATTATACATTTCAAATATGCTTATGTTTAAAGTTTCCTTATTTTAGACAAACAAATTATGTGGCAAAGTGGATGGTTTCTCTCCACCCACTCTCATCGTACCTAAGTTAACGATTCCCTTTCTCTGTCTTTCGTAAATTATTTTCTGCAACTAACGGTTTGTTGTCTTGACTGAACAACCTGTTGCAGTTCTTTTCTGTCTCACTTTCAGTCGTAATACCACTCATTTACATTTACTCGTTATCAACTACGATCAACCATTCCATATTCACTCCATTACTGTTCACATTTCACTTGGATTATCTTCACTTTTCCTTTTTGCAGCCTTTGCAGGAGCTTTGAACATTTTTAATGTAGAGACCAGAGAGATCGGAAAATATGTTAATCATTTTATTCAAATTTTCTAACTTGAAAATGGAAAGTGAAACATTGTTTTTCAACATCTTGACATCATTTTTGTTTTAAGACAATGGAATTTAACACTGGAAATTTTGAATTGGGTTGCCCCCTCCCCCCCCCTCCCTTCAAACCCCCCCCCCCCCCAGAAGTGGTACCAGGGTTAGTTAGTTAGGAGGCCCATGTCCTTTATAATTTTATTGTTAAGAATAGTTTTCTCTTTTTTTTAAAATTAATTTTACATTGGTATACCATTAATTTCACTGGGAAAACCACCCCTTCCCTTACACATCAATACTACCATTACTTCTAGCAACAGTAATTCTATAATTCAAAACATTTTCATTTTCTAAATCCTTCTAATATAAACATATAACAAATATAACATTGTTTACACTTTTGCAACCCGTTACACGGTCCATGTAGAAACAGCACCAGGAAGAGGATAACAAGCCCCCCCCCCCCCGTTTTCTTAAGCTAGAAAGTACCAAAACATGATTCTATTAAAATTAGCAGTTTTGATACAAAGGCAATGATGATTAGCAGTTTCCATATTTAGTGCATTTAGAGGGTTGTCTTTCAAACCTTCTTACATACAATACTTGAAGCAGCAATAATGTAATAATCTACAAAACTTCAAATACAGAAGTCCATAGACCGAGGTAAATGAATTTCAACATGTATAATTAAATTTGAAATATCATTGATTAATTCAATCTTTGATATAGACTAATAGATCTTTATCACTCACTCAAATTTCAAGGAAATTTCTTTCTGCCCAGCCCTCAGTTTCACCCTATAAGATGGAAGTTGACATTGTTAAAATGTTAATGTTTATTCATTGATGATTAGTTATCTTTAATTATTTGAAAGTTGACAAGATGATAAATTCATTAGCTTTTTTTAAATGTGGTATTCTACAAACATATAATACAAATAATAAATAAATAGTATGTAAATATTCAAGTTTAAACCCATCTCTACTGTCCTCTTTCATTATATGAGGGTGGCATCTTTAAGACGTAGTCCCATGTAGATGTCTTCTGCATTCATTGATGAAGTTGTAGCCTAGTTTTCAGAAGAAAGGGCTGTGATGATAACCCAAGTCTGTTGAATGGAAAAATGAAATAAGATACAGTGTATAAGAAAATAAACAACAACTTATAACATACACCCCGATACCTGCTCTGACAAAAAGAGGAAGGACTAATATTCACTTGGGATTCTAGGGGGCAAACCTAAACTATTTTTCCTACAAGACTAGCAATACTGACCACATGTTAGATTATTTCTGATGATCCCATTAAGACAATAGGCCTGATGGAGCTTGGATCAGGCAAGTATGAAATAACTAATACCGGTACATGAACAATGTACTTGTAATGTAAACTCATGGTCATAATTGAATAATACTTGGTTAAGTATGGGCCATAAAATGACCAAACAACTTGGAACAGAGAATGTACTGGAAATAGCTATTGAAACATACGTTATGTAGACTTATATTTCATGTATACGGTATTGACATTTTATTTTTAATCTAAATCACAATTGTGATATTCAGTCATGTATTCTTTTACAAGTCAATGGACAATGAAAAATATAATTGTCAGATCTATAACTTTCTGCATGATAAATGTGTTCTACAATAGTTTATTGGGGGTACCTACATGGTATATTAGCACACTTGCTTGTATGAAGTGCAGTAGGCCCACATCTCTAGATATGATTCTGTCAATATCTGTTCTTTATTCCTCTCCTGGGTTTGTAATCAGCATGCTTTCATCATCCACTGTAGAGAAGCATCATCCTACATAAGAGAAAGCAATGTAGGTACTTCAATTAAAAAGTGATAATAATAGATACATTTCAACCATAATTCATCGTATGAATTGACTTTCGTTAATCTTATGTTGTGTTCTTCTTCATCTTCATTGCTCAAGAAGTGAAAGGACCACTTACAAAAAAAAAGTAATGAGGGGTCCTGTGTATACCCTACATGTATGATCATTATCATTATTATGTAGTGCTTTGAATGTGCATTAGACATCGTTCTTCTACACACAGGACCTCCTGTAAATAAGGACAAATCCCTTTGTAAACAAAGAAAGGGAAGAACTATAATAAAATATTCCCTCCACTATACACACTTGAAACATACTCTTAGCTCCATTTCCTTTTTAGTGAATTAATAGGTGGTCGTTTAATATTTGTGTGCTAAATATCCTGAAAATTTTACCTGCATGGGACTTTCAGCTTCATCTTGAAAATATAAGAAATGTTGTAATGTCTACTCATCAGTTAACTCCTTCCAGCTCTTCATCAGTTTCCATCTGTTGGAACAAAAAGAAAACAAAATCAATACGACAATCAAGGGGGGGGGGGGTAAACCCCCCTACCTTCAGTTTTTTTTATGTGTATGTTTTTCTAGAACCCCCCCCCCTGTTTTTAGTGTTGTTTGTTTTTTTGTTTTTGTTTTTTAATACAAAACAAATCCAAATGGATGACCTAACCCCCCCCCCCCCCCCATGCTTATTCAGTGGCTGGCTGAGTCGTTGCGAAATTTTTGGTCAGATTTAAAAATGTTAACCCCCCCCCCCCCCCCTCCCCCTTGAAAAAATCCTGCGTACGCCACTGATAGGGGTCTAGATCTAGATAGTAAGGTCAAGGTCTAGACGCTAAAAATTGACAAGCATGCTGGACCCACACAAAATCTTATTATTAAATAAACAAATCCTAGTGTTGATGTTTTTTGGATACTTTTTATTAATAAGTTCCAGGTTTACATCTAAATGAAATAAGATTTGGAGTTGTTTGATTATCAATGGTCACAGATAATTTTGGTCTAAATAAAGTTGACACGGATGCAACTGAGCGAACGGATGGCACTGCACTGATAAAAATAAAGCCATCTAACAGTTAGAGTCAACATCTACTAAAGATTTTAACAAGAATTAATCCACTTGGATTATCAAAAAAATCATGCTTCAGAGATTATTGTAAGGTGTAACGTTAAATCTAGATTTAAATTAAATCGATGATTGGTGAATTAGCTAGATTCATGATGACGATCAAATCTGAAATAAAACTTGATTAGAAAGTTTGATCTTGATGCAGATGAGCACCGAAATTCCCCAGGGTGGGCCTGCCGGAACGGCCGGGTCCCTAACTGGAGTACTAGGGTGAAATGACGGCAAACCGCAGTCAAACTACTTCATGACGATGAAAATCAAAGTTCAATTTCAAGAGCAATAATTTCCTAGTCTTTTCCCAAAAAATCTGTTGAGAACGGTCTCACAATGTAACGAAATTACCGTAGATCACAAAGATTATTGCAGCTTTTTCAAAATTGATGACTAAATTCACTTAATCTACTCATATTTCAATCAATTACTCACCCATTCTCAATGAACTAAATCTTCTCAGTTTGTGCGAGTAGCCTGCGTCGTGCATAAATCTGCATAATCAAAGTGACGCAATGAGGTCAAATATATTATCCGGTTTCTTAAACGATACTATCGATAAAATACATATTCATGAGGCTCATATCCAATCAAAACGCCGCCTCGGGTGCTTATTTTGTCTTCAAATGATCCAAAAGAGGCGGAGCCTAATCCCATTCGTGTAATGGTTTCCGCGCGTGCTGCTTTCCGTCTAGTAATTATATTTAAACGTCTTTGGTTTAACCCCCCAAACCCCCCCCCCCCCCCCCCCCTGCGTACGCGCCTGGACGCAACAATACATGCGCATCTGAAAACATTGATGACGCAACGTTTACTCGCAAATTAAAATGTCGAACTTGACCTTGAAGGTGTGTGACCTGCATTCACTTGTTTGACAAGCGCAGGTAAATACCTGACGCCTCGTGTGCGATGGGCAATGCGTCATATCTTTGACGGCATAAAGCCCGGACCGAATGTTTTAGGAGAACTAAAATCGGATCCCTTTCCAGCAGTAACACAAGAAACAATGTGAAGAAATACGTTGGCTTGGCAAAGTTAACAGGTGAGTTTGCCTGCTAAATCTCAAGTCGATACATAAAGCTTAAAACATAAATTTCGATTACAGTACTCCAAAACGATGACATCTCTAAAAGAAAAACTCATAAATATATGATATTAATGAGAGGCATGACAGAATATCTACAGACGCCAAATAGCTAATACCTGATAAGGTTAAGAAGGGATCAGTGATTTGATGGAATTGCCGAGCCCTTTTCCACATCTGACCGGCATAAATAAGAAGAGCAACAAACGGATCGATTTTGTGCCCTTTCATCTACTTACAAAATGACATAAATGTGGCAACAAATAGACTCGATTTTTCACATTGCTCAACATGACTGATGAAAAGATATTGACTAAAACCGAACGTGGGTTAATCATCGAATCATTCTTTTTTTTTTGGTTGAGAAGATTTGAAAGAGAAGGTTGAAGGTGGATAGCCCTTTACAGAGTTGACGTCGTCGGACCGACGATCACAGGGTTCGTGCTTCGAGTCTGCCGCGCACATTTGCCACTCTCCACACTGGTGTTAAATTAGTATACTGGCAGGAGGGAATTCCGTTAATGCTGTAAGCACTAATGTATGGGTACGTACTCGTAGCAGACCCGGGGTTGATATTGGAGAGCCTTTAGCTCTTTACGTGGTTGATATGTGTGCTAGATGAATATCTAATAGTACTATTAGTAGTAGTAGTAGTAGTAGTAGTAGTAGTAGTAGTAGTAGTAGTATATGCTACACGTAAAGTACTTACATCCTTTACTGGTTTTCTTTAAGAACGTATTACGAATTAACAGTAGTCAATTAGTCCGGTTTATCGTTTATGCTGATCAGGTGTCACATTTTTAAAGGTTGAGATGAAAATTGGGTTGTGGCCTTTTTAATTTTAGGTATGTCAGTTTGGAATTATATCATGGTATATAAATGCCAGTATATTCGAAATATGACAAGAAATTGCTGATTCCACATAATTATATGCGTGGTCTGAACCAGTTCTACATGCAGTGAATATGACTTTTTTTTAGCAAGATTGAGTACATATCCTTTCATTGTGATTATCCACAAATACCCTGCTTTCTACGGCATAATTAACCTTTCCCAGTTGCTTGCATTGTCTTTTACACTGTATTCACTCCGTGCACAAACCTTTTTCGAAACGGCTTCATCAAAGGAACGTAAGATCGAGGTTAATGGGATGATGTCTTCAAAATGATAATTTTTCTTTCATTCTCTTGTCAGTGTGCGTTGAGGAGATAATAGGGACTTTTAGATTCGCACGAAGACGATGGGGATTGCTACGGTCGACGTCCTTTTAATGCACTGCCTTGAATGGACATCACACGTATCAGTCCACGCAAATCTAAAATTCTTAATACAGTCCCGAGATTACCTGGGGATCAAAACGGTTCCCCGTGCATGGATCTATAAAAAAAATTGATTGGAATATGCCTTTCCAAATTTATTTATTTATTTGTAGAGAAAATGGTCTTGAAAAAAAAAAATTAACCAAAGAATTTGCAAACTGCTCATGTCTTGCTGCACTATCCATTGAGATTTGCGTCGCCGAGTTGTTGGCTGAAAAGCCGTGTGCTATATTGAGTAGTTATTAGTCGATTGTATGCTCACATTTTTGACAAATTAGAAACCTGATATCCTCTCTATTCCCTGACGAGCGACTGCCGCATACGCATGACGAAAAAGAAAAAATAAGAAGAATAATACAAATTGGTGAAAGAGAAAATAAAGAAAAGAAGAGAAAAGAAATTGTTAAAACCTGCTAGGTTTGGCATAATAGCTGACAACTGTTTAATTCAGAATTTAAGCCTCCATATAACACTCAACAAATCCGTTTGAAAATCTTCCCTAGCATGTTCTGTGTAAGTGATCAATCGATTGAGAGATAGGCAGAGTGGTTTTAAAGGACGAAACCTGTCCTATATGTATGACACGATGCTTCTATTGACCCAATTTCAAATCAATTTACTGCCTTTGTGGGCTAGATTATGTAAAAGTCGGTTTTCAGGTCGCACCTGACTCACGGTAACCTGCACGTAGGTGGCATAAACTTGATTTTTTTTTTGTTGAATAAAACGACACCTCACAACGAAGCAAAACAATTTTTCTCATATGCTCAGGGATCTGGCAAAAGGGTGTCTGGTATGAATATGAATCACGTCTTTGCCCCCCCCCCCCCCCATTCTCAATGTGTGTTTTCAGAATTTATCGTTTAACACTTGGTCTAAATAATACCTGGAAGGATATATGTGCCACTTTTAAGGGGTGGGATGGTGAACGTTTTGCAGCCCCGTGACATGTTCATTGGACGTTGTGCGTATCAAAATAAGTGTACACAACATCGGTAGTTTGTAACTAAAGGTTATAGCTTATAACTCAAATCAATTCAGTTCGATTTTTACCTTAAATCACATTTCATTGCAAAGGGTAACTTATAGCCGTTTTCATAATTGTGTCACCATGGATTACTGAGCAGCAGGCTTTTCAAAAGTATTGTAAAAATCCTATCGTACCAAGTTTCGGACTGAAGCAATGAATGTGGGCTAAAAGCCTTTATTTGTGTGTTATCCCTTTCCAAAAACAATTGCTCACTTATTTACACTGACAGCTACGCAGTTGAAAAGAAAATGTGTCAATATCAATTAATATATTTGTTTTGCATCTTGGTTTTAGTAACCTTTGATTTTCCATTAGCTATCCTAGATAAACACATTAGGCTCCTTATGCGTGTGAAATGACAGTGGACAAGTGAGCAGAGAGATATTAGATACCACGAGAGGAGAAGTTAGTAGGCTGTTCAAAATAATTAAAGGTTATCTAATTAATTGAAACAAGTTTATATTAGAACATAGATACATTGCATCATTTAAGACAATGAAACACTGAAGCAGAAGGAATTATTTAACTTTTTAAAAAGATTTAAGATCAAAGAAGCACATGCATATGACCTGATCCACATTCGTTACATCAGTCCAAAGTTGGAATAAGGAGATTTTGACAACATTTTTTAATGACCCCGGTGCTCAGTCATCCGTGGCAGTAATATTATAAATAAAGTATCATTTGACAGAAAACAAGTGACTCTTCATCGAAAAATTGCTTTTAAAGTCATATAGGTCATGACTTTTTAATACGGGCTATCAAAGTTGGGACTGTTGGGTACACTTCTTTTTGCTACGCACTGTATAAAGGAGTCAAAATGTGTGCAGTTTTGAGGGCAAGAAACCTTGAGTCATTATCAACATTCACCATCTGCATTTGGCGTTTTATTCATCAAACGATTTCATTCACAATGACATAATACATAAGATAGCGCATGTGGCTAAAGGAATTAATGAGTCGATGATTAATAATTAGATATATCGATAAATCATATTATTGGTGATAATGATAATAATACAAAATAATAATCATAATAATAATAATAATAGCAGAATTATAATCATAATAATGACAATAATAATGGAAGTAAAACTTATAATTACAACGATAATAATAAGTATGATAACAATCATGATAACCCCTATCATAATACTAATAGTAATAGTATGATAATAACATTGGTGATGGTAAATGTTCATGCTATACGTGAAAAAAATCAGTTCGATAACCATATGTTTCGACCTCATGTTACCTTTTCTAACGATCCATCAGAACTACCCGAGTGATCCATTCATCTAACGGCGCCAACCATCCGCCTCTACGTTTCGATTCAAACACCGCAAGGTAATTTCAAGAGCAAGTGATACAAGAAAAACAAACGCTTAAGCAGGCATTCAAGCGCGCAATGACAGTTTTGTTTATATGTACCCTTTATCGACATTTAATATCAAAAACGGACTACGCACCTGCGCCTCGTGGCGTTATTGAGTCACGTGACCGGTCATTATTCCCTAGGAGTTCGGCGCCAAAGCTAAGGAGTTGTTTGTTCGCAGTGAATTATTTCGTAAAAAATAACGCTGTAGTTAGCATTGCCAAACCAGGGAGGTGAAAGAAAGGAGTGGTAACTCTTATAAGTTATTCAAACGCATTCGTGAGTTCTAAAGCGTAACAATGGGATGTGTAACATTCCACTTGACTTTGAAGTTACATGCTTCGAACCGCGCTTTCACTGCGAGGACTTTCGGAAGCTAGGCACCATTTTTACATTTATTACAAAATATTAAATTACCGGCAAAATTTCAGTGTATATCAAAAACGTTATATGAGGATTTTATTGGGAATAGTGCATCAAACAAACGTTCAAATTTAGTACTCCATCTTTCCTATGATTTGTGTGCCAGAGTTGGTTAAAGAAAATTAGATCCTGACAAAAACTCAATATTTTAGGATAATGCGCTAATATGTGCATGTTTTAATGTCCAGTTATTTAATCTATGATTATCAATCTTCTTTTAACATTAAGTTTGCTAATGCGTGTTTTCGCGTGTTTTTTGTATTTTTGAAGTTTAAGAAAGGATGAAATTACACAAGTTTGTGTTTTGTACTCTTTACACATTCAACAATGGATGAGAAATCATTGAAAGGGACAGCGAACAGTTGCTGTGATTCCTTTTTCTGATGTAGGAATTCTAAATCCTGAAATTTCATGCGCTCTTTTATCTCACCACCTGGTCAACAGTTGCAGATTAGCGCATAACTTTTCGGCGGCTTGGAGCATGGGGTCAAAGGAGAGCGGCTTGATTCCAATCCGTCTCTATCACGTCCCTGGCCGAACCAACGAAAATATGAAATACATTACACATATTACATAATCTTAAAGAATTTGCTAGAGCTAATACAATGTAGCACATGAATATTTCGTGCGTAGCATTTAAAGAGTTAATACAAGCCAACTGATTAAAACTTTCAATCAGTAGCTTTGCATGTTAACTCTCGAAGAGATAAACAATATTTTTTCGCGCCGTCGACCTAATGCAGTTTGTCCAAATAGGACAGATTTGTATGTGTGTGTGTTAACTCGGTATCTGAAATGTGCATTGCCTTCCATATTATTGAATTATATCTAGTTTTGGATGTACATTACTAAAGGGCGAAACGATGAGATGTCTGAAACATCCGAATTAACAGAGCCTGCTCTGCAGTATACCATGTCCATGTGCCTTGTCAATTCGATAAGAAAAATACCTTTAGCATAAACATTTCACATTGTTTATATTCGTAAGGACTCGTAAGAATATTCTTTTAATCCATTGTAATTGAGAAGTGCAGCGTAAATGATTGCTCTATCGGTTTTCGTACGTATTTTGTGCTCATGGTTACCCTATCGAAGCTTAAAACGAACGAAAGAAAATGTACTTTTGATGTACAAAACTCATCTATATCAGGGTAATTATATGTACCGCGCCTAGAAACAACCATTAGGCGCATTCTAAATATGAGCTATTTTTATTATTATCTTGGTGTCGTATGTTGGTTTTATTCACCATCATTATAAATTGTGCATCCATTCGAATATCAAATAGAGAGTTATGTTCATCACAAGGTAATGAATGGTTAGATCTGAACATCTTATTTAGAAAAAAAGATGTTTGAAATATTAAAAGTGTTAAAATACTTGTATATGATGCAGTGTTCAAGATTTGTGAGGATATCTAATATAGTTATATGACACATCACCTACTGCAGTTACCATGTCTAGTCTCATGGATAAATGCAGTGTGTGTGTGTGTGTGTTATTTTTACAGACGTGTGTTAATCAGATATGATTATTACGTCTGGGGACCGACCTTTAAACGTCACCATCCGAAAGACGTGACTCAGTTTCGAACCTGCGTCCTCGGCTGAATCAGTTTGTAACTTCCACTGTTAGCTGGATTACAGGCGCACGCCACAACGTCTAGTGGATGCATAAATGCATAGTGGATGTGTTATTTCATCATGTGTGAATAAGATTGTTGTCCTGTAAAGCATTGGATTGCGATTGTCATTTCTATTGAAATAAAATTAAGCCTCACTTCACTGATTTTTTAAAATAAATGGTACATTCAAAGTGGTGGGCGAATTTATTATCGAAAAATGATTAAACTTACTTCTTTGAAACCTTCTAGTTTTTTACTTCTTCTTTTTGTTATTTTCCTTGTCCTTGTTCTTGTTCTTATTATTTTTCTTCCCATTCTTCTTCTTATTCTTGTTCTTGTCTTCTTATTTTTTATTTTTTTATCCCTTTCTTCCTCTTTCCCGCTTATCTTCTTCTTGTTCTTCCCTTTCCCAATTTATCTTTGACTATTGAAAATAACATCATGCCTCCCGCTATTCTACTCTACATTACAAAAGAGACTTTACTCCGTAAATAATCCCTGAAATATTTGAGATGTAAACAAAAAAGACTGCAAAGCAGGTGCGATAGTTTTCCATTACTGGGACACGGTGGGCGATACTGATTAATATATTACTATAAACCAATTTTAAATTGGTTATTTTTGTCGAAAATGCAGACGGGTATTCTAAAGGGATTTGTTTATTCTAAAAATCCCAACGAGGTGAATAAACAGGGACATGACAATCCGCAAATAAAAGGGCATCCAGAAATGAGATCTAATCTGTAATTTCAAATTGACAAAATCGGAAATGAAGAAGAAAAAAGTTTTTAAGGTCGGATTAACTTGTCAAGAACCATGATAAGATGTGACAAACTAAAGTAGTTATCAACATCGTCTAATACTCAATGAATACAATAATAGAGTCAACCATCAAACAAAAACCCTCCGTAACTAGAACACCAACATTTTCACGCTCAGATCGGGGAGGCAGCAACAAAATAAAACAAAGTTGAAAGGATTACGAGACAGTGTCACGTACCATGACTCTTATGATGTTAGCTGTCAAGAATACATGGAAAACATGAGAAAATAAACATGATAATCCATCCTTGAAAATAGGACGAGTAAAACGAGAAAATAAATGCGGAAACGAACAAAAGAAAGAGGTTTAATACATGCATGTCTATTGGTGATAAAACCAGATTGTAACACAAGACGCCGAAGAGCCATACTTTGTTCCATGCAGTTGTCTTTTAAAACTCATTTTTTTTTGCTACATTTTTATATCATCTTTGAATACCCCGCATTTCGAAAGAAAGATACCAATGTTGGTTTTTGACAACAGCATGATGACGTTTGTTCACTGAATATTCCCTTTTGTAACAAAGTTGTACATTTACGATTTACAAACACGAAATATTTAAGATACATGCACACCGTTTCAGTGTCAGTCATCAAAATTCAACAGAAATATATTATATTTAGAATTTATCATATAATAAGCTGGACTATGAGATCACTTTAAGTCGTTTGTCCAATGGCTGCAAAGAATGCAATCAAGTCATCGGCAAAGATCAATATCAAGTGCTGATCCTTTATTTGTGAAGATAAAGTTATATTTTCTGAAAGGTTTCTCTTACATCGATAGAGAACACAGGATTGTACTATAATGAAGATAACTATATATTTATGTAAAGGTTTTATTTCAATGGTACCGAATACAAAATTCCATTATTATATTGATGAATATACATTTGTAAAAGGATTTACCTTTTATTGGTAGAGAACACGGGATTCTACTATTATTAAGATGAATATAAATTTATAAAGGGTTAATCTTTCATTACGAACGGAATTCTAGTTTAATGAAGCTAAATCTCGACTTTCTCTACGAAAGGTATCTATTTCCCCGATCCCAGTTGCGGTATTCTCTTTTTAGCGAAAGACAAATGTGCGCTGTAATGGAGGAGTGAAAATGTGATAAATTAAACAGGCGTATGTCCATATAATGTTACAACTGGCAAGCTGGAACCCAAGGAGCCTTAGCCTACGCACCACGTGCTTCTGTTTTTACAAGCCTATCACTGCGGGTCATAAGACTGAAATCAACCGTGGCGCCGTATCGCTCAGGGTCATCGCCCTGTCACGTGATAACACTTAAACATCCATTCATAGCGCAGTATCGCGTGTCAGTGCGTGGCTTCAAGCATCTCGTGGCGGAACGCCTCCCCAAGTATGGGTAACGTTGCCATTGCTTCGTTTACACCTTCGGTCTGCTGGAAAATGTGGCGCCATTGCAGACAGTCTGGCGCGTGTGAGCTATTTTGAGGTACTCGTAGAAGCAGAAATCTCCCATCATAATTGTCAGTTGAAGGTCGGAACGTCTTGGATGAAAGCAAACGCGCGCCTGTAGAGAGAGGGAGAGAAAGAAAGAGAGAGAAAGAAAAAAAAAGAGAGGGAGAAAGAGAAAGAGAGATAGAGAGAAATGGAGAGAGAGAGAAAGATAGAGAGGTGGAGGGGGAAAGAACGAGAGAGAGAGAGAGAGAGAGAGAGAGAGAGATAGAGAGGAAGATAGAGAGAGAGAGAGAGATAGAGGGAGAGTCATTATTTCGAGAAAAAAAACATTAAGAAAAACAAATCAGTGGACAATAACAACAGGCTATGAATAGATTAAGTAATACATTTTTAAATGCCAGCCTATTTATAATTAAATATAATGTTGAAACGTACTGCACGATATTTTGTTTGAATGTTGTTGCAAAAGCTTTGTAATGAACACAGAATAAAAGGAACAGCGACTGAAAATGGAATTATTCGCGATTCTTGTAAGTCTGTTCACGCCAGTTACTTTTATAGATAAAAACTCTCTCTTTATCTCCCTTTTTCTTTGACAAATCAACCCATTCCATTTATTTAAGGTAATGCTTATTTTCTTTTTTATAAAGAGTCAACATTTAATTGGAGGTTGGTTTCCTTTAAAAATGTTCAACGTAATGCAGTGGGTTTCTGTGAGAGCTAGACTGAAAAGAAGTGAATAAAACAATTAATATGATACACATCATTCATGATTGTGAAGACAATCATGACTAATAAGAAAATGATGGTAATAATAATAATTATAATAATAATAACAACAACAACAATGCAACTAATGATAACTACATCTTATTTACCAAGCTTTGCCACATCGGTATTAATACTATTCTTTTTGGAAGCCCTACGATGAATACGACCCAATCAATTTTCGTGGGGAGCAGCAACTAGGATTAATTTTTGACCAAAGGGCATTACTTTCGGGCTGGGATTTGAACCCTCAACCGTTGGATAAAAAGTCAAGTGGTTGAAACACTACACGACGGCACTTACGTGAATACAGATACAGCTTTTAGCCTCGATGTCTTAAATATACCTGACACTTTCAGTTGTACATCACATGAAAAAAGAACATGTTTTCATGAGGGTTAATGTTATCATCCGTAGAAAAGCGTATCTTTATCTTGCTCTGCAATTGATTTCGAATAGATTTCTGAATCTTATACATTTCCCGGGGCCTGCTATTGATCAAATGTCTGTCTGAACATATCTCCTTGGAAAGGACATGGTGGATAAAATATCAAGTTAAGCTTTGTACGCTTAGGAGCACACGGTGTTTTCGCATATAACATTACCTACTGCACTGTTCATACGATTGCATTGCGATTTAACTGTCCGGCAAACAATTGAGAATGGTCGATTGTATACATGGAACAAGGAAAAAATTCACAACCCTTGCAAATTAGATTTTTTTTTTTTTTTTCTTTTTTGTTGATTTTTTTTCTTCTTCATAAATCAAGAAGGGAAGTTGGACCGGGTTAATTAGGGCATTTGTTGAATACTTTTAGATGTAAGCTTTGTTATGTCACATTCTTAAGAAACACAAATCGAACAAATCACACAATACAGTACACTCACAAAGTCATACACACTTATCGGATGAACACATTTTCATAATTAATTTCATCTTAAAGGGATAGTTGAATTCTGTTTTCAGACCGCAATTGCCTTCAAAGTGCATGGTTATTGCTCTTATTCTTATCTATGATATTTCTAGTGCCCTTTGAGGACCTAAATTTAATATGAAGGTAATTTTAATGCAGGAAATTTAGCCGATACGATCATACCAATTCAGTTCCACTTTCAAAAAAATACAGTGACCGTTAATTAACTAATTACTTAATGATAACAATACATCGGCCTGCTGGCTGGGCTTAAAGATGAAGTTGAGTTCTGGTCATGTGATTGCATTGTGAAAGAAACGGTGTGGAACCGACCAGAAAAGGTTGATCATCTAGCATATAAGAATTTGTGTGTATTGCAAGGTTCTGGAATCATCAAAATGATAAGAAATTTGGCCAAGTCTTGGTAAAGTTACAAACACTTGCACAGAAAGATGTATATGGGACTACACGAACACGTGGCGTAAAAAGCCGGCCCCCCGATTTTTACGATGTTACATGCATATTTAGAATATGAAGGCATTTGAAGAGCCATGCTTTTCAGGGAACATGTCTTAACTGATGTTCTTCCACACTTGCATAATAAGAATGAGTAATGCTCACAAATTATTTTTCAACTCTTCCTAGAACTCAACCTTCTCTTTAATATAATGGGCTTAATAAAAGCCAACAAAAAAGCCAACACCGACATTGGCTGAAATACAACGTAAAAGGCGCTATTTCGTTTTTTTAACGGCTTTTTCAAATTATGGAAAATTTGTTGTGATACACAAATATTGGAAATTGTTATATTTATGGATATTTCAGCCGTCTCTGAACCGACTTTGATCAAACGAAGATTATTTTGTTATTTAAATTGTATGATCGCTATTAAAGGTATGAGTAATTTATTTGTTAACTGTACATGTAGAACATATGAATTGAGGAATACTGTGGGGTTTTTCTGAATAATCGCATTGACAATAATTTGATACACTATTGCTGAAAAGTCACATACATTGTACACAGAAGTTTGTTTTGTTGAACTGGAAAATTGGCAAGAAACTTGTATCCAAACTTTAACTTTGTAAATATCTCGTCGTATTTCAGTTAGGAAATTCGAATATTAACGCATTTCCAAGAGACATTTCATCTATGATATTGTTTGGAACTGACATACACAAAAATGAAAAAAGCTCACAACTATTATTCCATATCTGTATCAAAACGTCACCTCCTCTTGAACGTTCTCCAATTTTTGATAAATATGCCTGTTACAGCAGGACCTTTCGTCTCATCTATTTAAGATGTAGAAACGTCGTATGATACTCATACCAAGTGATTACAAAATCTTTTAAATATCTACTTTGTAATGAGTAAAACAAAAGATGAGAAAATAGAAATTATATTTTGTGAAAAAATATATAACAGGGGACCAATTGTAAATAATTCATTTTATAAAAAATATATATAAAGCATTTTTCTAATCTATTTTATTCATGAAAATCCTTCCCCTTACAAATTTACCAACTTATTTATGCAATTTGCATTCTGGTCATTTTATTACAAAGGACAAAAGCAGGTGATTGGATTGCCTCATCACGACATACACCTGGGAAGGAAGCATCAATTCATTTGAATACATTTACTTGATAAACGACTTCACATAGTACGTCACGTAATCAAGAAAATGGCGATTGCCGTGTGCTGAGCAAATGTAATTTATTCTTGCTTTATACCTCTCCCTTACTTTTTGCTTGGGAATATTGTAGATTTATAGACAAGAATATAATAAATCTCTCGCAATAAATGAAGTTATATCTTGGGATTGAGGTTTCCTTTTAATAATAGAAGTACATTCGATTACACCATTACACCTAAAATGTGACTTAGAAAACTGAGAATATGAAAATATCATACAAAATGATACCTGACGGAAATTGATTTCGTTGTTAGTCTGCCCGAATGAAAAGAAGTTCAATTTGTGTAAATGTATTTCACTCTTGGATTTTGCCATCGAAATACACTTGCAAAATAAGTACGTAATGTGATGCAATTTGTTTAATTGAACAATTTCTGTTTATAATTACAGACCTCGCGTTGATTATTTAAGTACATATTCTGAGACGGTATTATGATAATGATAATGGTGCCTCTATAATCTTTGGAGAAAAAAAAATCACCATTTTCTATTGAGGGGGGGGGGGGGGGTGATGGGTGGTGAGAAGCGGTGAGCGATCGAAGGAACTTGGTACAATCAGGTTACCTGATCAGATAATCCCTCCCTGTCCTTACGACTTATGAATGAAGCTGCTTTAATCTGCTGGAAGCACGAAGGATGTTCAACTGATCACATTTACAAGGAGTTAAAACCCCTCTTCCTCTCGGCAGACAAATTCGCCTGCTTTGGAGCCAGAAAGGCCTTAATTCTGTATTAACCTGTTTACAACTGAATTCTCTTATTCTCATAGGTTTGATACAGGGGCCACCATGTTCCAGGAGGGAATGGGTTAAAGTACATTAAAGCCCTTCTCGCTCCAGAAAGATGAATCCGTTATAGTAATGTAATGGGGTTTAATGCTAAAATTCATCATGGTTTAGAATATAAGGGATCTTGTGAGATCATGAAAAATAAATATACCCACTTTGGACGATTAGGGAAGATAACGATCCATGTGGAATAATGGTAATGGTAATGTTAATGGTAACTGAACTGAATTGACTTTCTTCTGCAACATACAAATCAAATTAAATTTTAGCAATACGACGTATACAAAAAATAAGAAATTCGTTGAACGTGTACACAATATGATAGTAATAAACGATGACATTAAAACAAAAATGTAACTGACAACACAATACCAACGCTTATTCATAAATAAATCTTTAGAAGAAGTAAACGTTGGCTTGATAGCGTAATAGACCGGGGTGGGGAGGGGAGGGAGGGGGGGGGGGGGTGTTGATTATTATAAAAACATTTAAAAAAGGTGATGATGATAATGATGATGATATGCTGATGTGAATTTATCTGACACAAACAACTTATACAAGTATACGGGAGAGTTATGAAATATAGTGGCTATATGTATAAAAATCTTAAAATAATATTAAATATTAATTGAGCACTGGGCAAAGATTATACTATTTACTCTGACAGAAATGCTTTCTCCGTATCCGAAAGATTGAGTATGAGACGTGCATGAAGCAGAAAAACTCACTTCATTAAGGTATTAATTAAAACAAATTAATAAAAGAACTAGAAAAATAAATCATTTTATATTTTTTCTGTATTTTCGGCAGATTTTGTTGGTATGTATGGCCCAACTAGCCAGTACAGGTATCGACAACCACTAAGCCACTTCGGATATAGCACTTGAACAAATAACCCTCAAATGTGTACAGATCCCTTTATCCCACATACAGAATAATCACCGCCAAAGTTTAATACGCAGGTGCTTTAAGATAAACTTGAGTACTGGTAATGCGATTGCATTGTGAAAGTAAAGGTGTGGAATGGATCAGAAAAGTTCATCATATAGCATGCAAGTAATGGTGTGTAATGCAAGGTTTTGGAGTCATCAAAATCATCATAAATTTGGCAGAGTCTTGGTAAAGTAACAATCACTTACACAGAAAGATGTATATGGGACAACGCACATGGTATCGGGGCTAGTACTACCCTGATTTCCATATCTTTCTATGCTCATTACTCCGCCAGTATACATTTTCTTCCGAAATTGTTTGGCACATGACATTTATTTGTAATCTTGAACATTCAGTGTAAATTTCGTTAGATTCTGTGAGAATTCATTTTCTTTTTTTACCACAACTCAAGTTTATCTTTAATTTAGATAAGCATTGTCTTTTCCCTCCTGCAAAGAAACTTCCACCCGTGTATCGTCGAATGTACCGCCGAAGCATAAATGAATGTTTCAGTCTAAATTTCATGAAACGAAGAAGGGAGTAGCTCAGTGGTCTGGAGAAGAACAAAATGCAGTTAACAATTCAAAACTCATTACTTGAGGCAGGGAAAAATGATGAAATAAGACAAAATCAAACGAAGATGGCGCTACACAATACGACCATCGCACAAGATCAAGTTCACTGTCGGAAGCACTGCGCGTGCTGCTCTCACGCATGAGGAAAAAGAAATTAACGTCACACACTATACTCAGTCGTAAACTTTTTATTTTTTTATATTTTTTATGAAATGCTCTATTTCTCCGAACAGAAGCAGTAAAAATCAAATCAAAGTTATTGAAAAATACATCATTCAGAGGTTAAATCAGTTACAAGGCAAAATTTAATTCGAACGTTTTCTTTTTGAGCCAAAACAGTATAGGCATACTAAAAAACAATATTCTAAATATACATACTTAGTAATTTTACCATGATTATAAATTTAAAAAATGCTTTTTGCATACAATTATAATACTTGTGAAATAAAAAAAATACGATTACCCCATAGAGAATTACCACACACACACACACAAAAATAACCGCTTTCCCACCCAAAAATGATTTAGAAATATATAAATAAATACAAATAAATAAAGATCAGAGACTCTTGTAAGAGTGTATCTAAAAAGCTCTTGAGACGCCTTTCCAAACCAACATAAATTCTAACAAACACACAACGCTCTTACCCACGCTATTCCAATTACACTCACACCCATCACTGTTCTCTTACCGAATGATTTACTTTATAAATATTTACAAGGAATAAATCCTGATCGTTCAGTACTATTATGCATACATCAATTCGAATAAATTCATCTTATTTTAAATTTCGTTCCTCTTTGAAACATCTTTTCTCAAAAATTGATCCCCAGTCGTCGATCCAAGCTTGAAACATATCGACATACAAATCTAGTAAGTTCAAAAACAAGAACTTTCCGCCAACCTCTCTTGTCAAAAACAAAGAAAATGCTTTACTGTCATTTTAGGGTTGCCTACAATAAGTTTCCTTATCCACACAATTCTCTGTACTTTAGCAATATCCGAAAGTGTTTAGGTTTGAGCCCCCTTTATCATTATTTAAAAGACAGTTTCCCTTCTTAATTGTTTTCTCCCATTCCATATGAAATAAAACATTGAATATTCCAGATCCCCTAATCCGGTTCTACATAAAGCGATGACTGAAAACATAGTTACATTCTGAAAGGACAGCAACTTTCACCAAATGAATTTTCCCCAATAACGTTATTAAAGTTCCTTTTTTCCACAAAGACAAAATTGTCTTAATTTAACTTTAAAACAATTTCTTTCTTTCTTTTACTTCGGGGTCTAATGAAAAAACCCAGACATATCGCAATTGCACCGCAGAGAAACCGCCATTACAAAAATATGTTGCGTTATGGAGTGTTGTCTACGGTTACCATCGAAATAATGAAGGTAATACGTAATGTCAGAGACTCAGAGTACTATAGTACTTGTGGAATCGTTCGGATTGACTGCGGCTGGAACTACTTGGACATAAATCACATTTTGGGGTTTACACTCTTCACATGTTTTAAGCTGGTGTAATACAGATGTATGGTGTTTCCAAAGGTTGAAAGCAGAAGGTCTGCGAAAAGGCCGAAATCTATGTCGTTTGCACACTATTGTGGATTCACTTTTGCAACGTTTGCTGCTTTTGCAAAATTTAAGGACTACTGATGAACCTCAATTTGTTTAAAGATTGAGTATTTTTTACACTATGATTTAGCTTTCAAACTTTTATTTTTCTGATGAAAATACAGCTGCAGTCTGAAGATTTGTAGCCACAAATGTAATGTTTGTCCTTATCCCTTGCCATTAGTTGATAGTGTGCTGATAAATCTATAGATGGCGCTCTGTCTTTTGAAATGAAAGACAAATTGAGTGACTACTCAAAATCCCACCGGATTCGCTGCTATAAACGATTGTATTTTTGTTTCTCGTCAGCAGGGGAAGGAGGAGGGAGAAGAGGCAGAGATAGAACGAGAGAGGGAGTGAGTGGATGCCTGAAGGGGAAGAGCTACACAATCTAGTACACTATAGTTTTAGGAAAATAAGCACTTTTGCTTTTGTTTTGTTTTCTTTATCCACATACTAGTGTACCATGTATACTCATTATCCCACTTTTTTTTTAGTAATTACCTGAATTGCATATGTTTGTTTTTTGTATATTATTTTGTACTTTGTATCATTTTACTTGAGTGCGGAAAATTAGTAAATTAAATTAAATTTAATGGGTGGTATTCCGATAGCGCGTACTAAGTTAGCCTGGCCCAACTTAGTCCATACTTGTATGGAGTGCCAATTGCCAACTCATTTACTCTGTACAGATAATTTTAATCCTGCAATGAAAATTGTCCACAAATTTTTTTTTGCAATGATATGGGAAGAAAAAACGAAGATGAGTATGAACTGAATTTCAACAAAGTCTTTTGTAGATTATCTTTGTCATGAATATTGAAGGAGGAAGCTAAAACCTAGCATTCCATAGAAGTGTGAACTGCAATTCTTGTTTAGTCTGGACTTAGTCCAGGCCCCAATGAGATTATGAGAAAATATGCCGTATTTACATGTGCATGTAATACACATTATGAAAGAAAAACAAAATCAGTAACTAATTGACTTGTGCTAAACATTAAAACCAGAAGAAATAGAATAGTCACTGATTAAAAAACAAACCTACTCCTGTATAACAATTAAGTTTTTACGGATTTCTAATTTTAATCTTAAGGATCAGCTGAGTTGTATGTGTAATCGCAGCACAGCAATAATGAAGATTTGAAGGAAACTTTGTTTAATAATTCCACTTGAAATGTCGATATTCTGGATTCCCGTCTTTAAAATGTCCACTAAGAAACAAGTCACACAGAGGAGAGTTCTGTAATTGTCGACTTTGTCGTGATCAATAGATCATATTTATCCATGGTTTCTGGTTTATGTAAAAGCATCTGTTGCATCAAATCTGTTTGCATTTTCGAACTCATAGAATTGCTTTGTGTGTCCAGTTTTATTGTGTAAATATGTAATCTTTCCCCAAAGCTTCTCTTCTTCCTATTTCTATATAGGCCAAAGCGTATTTACATTGATACAGTTGAAATAATTCAAGGCAATACTGGTTGCTTCTGGATTAAAACAAAGAGAAGAAAAATCTATAATTCAACGAAATCGAAAGATGGCTGTGGTTTGTCATGTTTGTGGTTTCTTAATGTTTGCTTGTCATGCTCATGTTTTTCCTTTCCGATGTTTTAACCTATATCTGTATATATATATATTATTGAATTTGCAACCGGAGAATGAGTAATTCGATGTACTAGGGATTGTTCCACAAGAGGGGGGGGGGGGCATCATATTTGGCACTGTAGCACGTTTAAGGGATGACCTAATGACACAAAAGCCTTTTACAAATCTGTATTTAAAATTCAGCAACCCTAACAGTTCAATAAACTACATTAGTCGTCATCATCATATAAAATGATAAAGCACTATGACAATATTCATTTACACGCGACAATGAGAACGGTGAGACTAGATAAAGATGTGACGACAATGGAGAATAATCTATGTATGTGGAAAAGAATACTGCCAGTCACAAGATTAGTAACATATTTTCTATCACCGACTTACTCCTTAATGTTTCATAACATTTATTTGGGGGAGGATTCAGGTTTCTGAAAAGATTTGAGGAGGGGGGCGGGGTTTGGGAAGACTTCGAAAATATATCTGAAAAGCAAGCAATAATAATGTTTAGTTGGCCTTAAACAAATGACAGCTTGAGTTTCAGGAGAATGTGAGAATATCTGAGAAAAAAGGGCTCGTCGTATCCTTGTAGATGCGCTATTGGTAAACTGAACATGTAAACAAAATTACAAGAGGGTGACAAAAAGTGGATTTAGGTTTATGAGAGACGAAATGTCATGGTAAAAAAATGCTTGAGTTTGAATTGCTAGCAGTAAAACTAAAATGCCTGTCAGATGTAAAATGAGCAAAACAATACTTCAAAATAACTTCACATATGAAATATATATTATTACAAGCAAGATGGCAATGCACGATCCTATATTTGAAAAGGAGGTCGAGATACTGTTCCCTATTAATACCTTTTCAAAGATAAATCGTTAGGATCGAACCACCGAATGGACGATGATAAAGGGCACCAATAGATTGACAGGATTCCTTTGACAAAAAAGCAGATAATATAGCGTTTGTATTTCAAGTCACGTAGTTTTTGGAATCTCTCGAATTCATCTCGCACTGGCTCTTATGATTCTATTTGCATCCACCTTTCAAGGGGGTCTCATATGCTCCTTTTGAATATTATAGACGAGGGGAGTGCATTTTCTGTCAAACATAAAGTTAAAACGTTTTGTTTGTCTCCCAGTGGAATGCTTACCAGGCAAACTGATCTTAAGTATCGTATTATTGATATCAACGTTTGCATCCTTTGTAAACGAATTCTCGTGCAGGGAATGGTAAGGGATGGCTCACGTGATGTCAAATAATTCCACCATGAACAAAAGGATGTGTGACGTTAAACGGGGTATATCCTGAGTATAATTTTTTGCATTGACCTGCGATGCGCTAATGTGAATGACCAACGAGATCGAACAATATTGCAAGTTGTCCCCCCCCCCCCCCCCCCCTTTTGAGAAATTTTCTCATAATTTTGTCTTTATTAGTTCGGACAAAACTGGTGATTTTATGATATTTTCACCCTTCTAAATATTTTACCTTTTCAATTTCTATTTCATTTTTTTGATGAAGGGCGGAATTTTCCAAGGCACCAGCAAAATTGACTATTACTGATGCCTCATTAATTCTCAGCTTTAATGTATTTTCTCTCTTTAAACTAATGACAACCCGGCACTTGTCAGACACAATTTGAAATTTGTATTATTAATTAATCTGCCCAGGGATCAAGATCTCATCGGAAATGGCAGCACTTCGTTGAAAATTGATCGATATAACATTAGGCCTAAAATAAAAACTTGTTGTATTGCCCTTTGCGACCGACTCAAAAATCTGAAAATGTACGGTCGGCATTTTAACCGTTTTTTAAAATAATTATTAACGAATAAAAAAAAATTGTATTATGTTTGTTGGGATAAATGGGATATAAATGCATAAAATCAAATCATTCCCAAATTCTCACTCGTCTTCTGCCCTAGTTTCAAAATCCTACTAGCATAAACATCTCGATCGACGCAACATTGCAAACCATGGATTGTTATGAGGTGAAAAAGATATGAATGGAATGATGAAGCTGAAACACATTAAAAACTGAGAAATATCAAAAGAGGGCGGAAAAAAAACACATTAATAACTGAAAAATATCAGCCCAAAGAGGGCGACAAAACAAAAGTTAAAAAAAAAAATCCGACCGACCGACCCATGTTTTGGCACCCAAAGGGCAATACAACAAGTTTTTATTTTAGGCCTTATCGCAGATTCATGTCACTTCCTCTAGATTTAGCAGAAGGCCTGTCATATTGACTAATTTCGTTTGAGTGTTGTGCAACCTTTTTTCCCTCTTTATATAATAAACTGATTTAGTTTCTTATCATTTGCTACATGCTCTGAACGGTTCTTTATTGAATACAATTGAAATCTTCCTTTTATCATGACCTAGCATCGTTTAGCCATTCATGAATGAACCTGCGTTCAATCAGCAGATGTATGAGATTTATTGTATTATTTCCAACGCTCCTTCTCAGTCTCCCCTTTCTTTTTCTTCTCTGCAAGTCACTCTTTTCTATTTTTATTTTTATTGTTGTATCTATTAAAGTTGAGGGCTGCGGGCATGTCAAGCTACTTTGTTTATTTCTGTAGCCCACCTGTATCTAATGTATGTTAATTATGCATTCAATATATTTGTTTAAATTCGTTTATTATCTGTATAAAATTATATACACTTAAAATATTGTATCAAACCATATTATGTTCATGAAAATGTTTGATGAAAAAAAGAAAAAAGATGCAGAAACCAATAAATCAAATCAAATCAAATCAAATCATCGAGGCACTTTAAAGTTATGCGAAGGTATGGGAGTAGGAAATTCATGCATTAATGAAGTAGATGTTGCAACCATTACATGGGTTGTAATAACATTATGTAATTGTATATAGCGCTCAAACGCGTTTCCCCGTACTGAGTACGCACTATTGCATACATTTGCCTATTCGGATGCATACAGGTTAGTTGTCAGTTGCATTAATAGGAACCAATCTTTCTCAATCGAAAACGGTTGTTTTTCGGCGCTCTTGTCGTTATAACATCTTGATAATTTGCACAACGCTGATTAAATTGTTTCAATAATCTCATCTCATTTACCACCACCACTAAAACAAAAATATTAATGATATTACTAATTTGGTGAAATGAAATGTTTCTATTACAATAAAACCTGATGCATAATTATGCGCCCCCTATTGACGGGACTTTACTCAAGAACAACGTAAAGACACTGTAGCGGGAAGTGGAAGGAGTTTTTTGTTGTTCTTGAGAGCATCGTCCTACTTATCCAGGGTAGTCGTATCAATACCAGCACCGTACTTCCGGAGGGTCCTGCAATAATAATTTTTGCTAGGTACCCACATCGAAATGGACATATTTGGGTAAACCCCCTTTCCATAAGGATGTAAATATCACCGCGCAAGAACTCTTCTGTGGGTGTCAAGAGCTGTCACGAATATACCACAGTGCATCCAACTGTATCTAGTGATCTTTTGCGGATTTGATTACGTTATCCAACATAGGAATTGGCTGTAGGAAATGCCCCTAACTCTGTTTTTCTTTGTTTTTTGTGTTCTGGTCGCACACCTGGATGAATGCCCTCCAACGATCTTCAGAGTACAAACTGATTATACAAACCTTTGCTACATGTATGTCAGCTTTCCAGATGGGCTGTCCAGATGCAAAACTCTAAAATTCATTTCCTTTGCCTCAATCTATTACATTCTGAGTCCACCTGGGTCTACAGGCGATAGTGGCGTAACCCTACTTGAAAATTTAAATGGGGATTGTGACGGTGTATCGAGACATCGTATATGTTTTCTGATACATTTTGATGTGATTATGGCTCATATCTAATGTCAAAAGTTAGGCTAAGGATTCCAGTGGCCAATTGCATGCTTTCATCACGTTAAGCAGAGAGGGAGAAATAGGTTGGGGGTAGGAAAGAGAGGGTGACAAAGCAACATAATGAGAGAGACATGGAGAGAGAGAGAGAGAGAAAGAGAGAGAGAGAGAGAGAGAGAGAGGGGGGTGAGAGAGGGGGGGGGGTGAGGACAAGAGAGAACATTATGTAGGCGTATTGAGGAGAGATATATATATATATATATATATAGAGAGAGAGAGAGAGAGAGAGAAGGGGGAGGCGGGGAGCGATGTGAAGGGCAACAGGGAGAGAGAGAGAGAGAGAGAGAGAGAGAGAGAGAGAGAGGGGGGGGGTGAGGACAAGAGAAAACATTATGTAGGCGTATTGAGGAGATATATATATATAGAGAGAGAGAGAGAGAGAGAGAGAGAGAGAGAGAGAGAAGGGGGAGGCGGGGAGCGATGTGAAGGGCAACAGGGAGAGAGAGAGAGAGAGAGAGAGAGAGGGAGAGAGAGAGGGGGGAGGGGTTCTTACTTGCCGCAGATACATATTTTACCCCTCACCGCCTCGCACGTTTCCTCTTTCCAACCTTAATCAGCGGTCGAGCGGCGGGAACAGTTTGACCACAATAGCTCACCGCCCGGAGATATGAAGAAGTGCTAATATTGTAAACAAATGCCTTTTATTCATTGCCCAGGGTAGAAAAAATAATGACTTCCATTTTTACTTAGATGGCGGAAATGTGAAGGTGACATCACTTCACAATTAAAAGCAAACATGCAGCAGCGGTCAAGTTCGACCTACTTGTGGTTTGCGGAAGAGCTGCTTCGCCACCTGAACGAGTGCAATACAAACAGCTGGGAGAGCATTATGTTGTATGCAGTATATTTTATATTATATCCTGCATCAAAAATTTGTTGGCTTTTGATTGGTTGAGAGCTCGTCACATGACCCGAAATATTTGACCTATTTTTAGAAAGTACTATATGAGAGTACTATTTTGGTTTACTATTTGGGAGTTGAAAATAAAATGTGAATTTTTTTTTTTTATTGAATCCATCTTTTTAAAAAATCTTAATTTAATGAAAACAAAATATTTCAAATCTTTTTAGATAAAAATTGACATTTTTGTTGTTCTAAAATTGTTTTTCCCCAAAATGTTTTCATTTTTATTTTTATTTTTTATAAAATAAATTTTTGATGCAGGATATAAAACAAATATACCATGCCTTCTATTCGAGGTACTGGTTAAACTATGGGACCCGAAGCAAATGGTACTTTTGGAGTCACCTCTTGCGCATAGTTTTAACCAGAACCTCTCAAGGCAGTGTATATTTGTATAATATGATGAAGTTAAGAATAAAATGAAATAAAAAACTTGTTAAATAAAGCATGGATCAGAACAGTGGTATATCTGATTTAATTTGCAGTTTACGCTAATAATTAAATTATAATTCATTGTATCTTGTTGTTGGTATACATCACATTTCAATGTACGTCTATATAAAACATATTTATAGTGGGAATGGCATTGAAGAAAATAACTTTTATCCATTTGTGATTGCAATGCCGAAACACCTTATTCACAAGAATACCTCTTATATACTCTTCGGCCAACGGAACACTACACGATCTGACAGCGATCCGGTTTTGGAAAAATGTCTTACCTGTGAGATCTAAATGATTGAGGATCTGAATAATCATTTAACCTACAAAATCTCAATTTCAATGGATGTCAAACTTTCTTGGGAAGCTAGGAAAACTCAAATCGGCTACGAATTGTAGCGACGTCATACCAGTAGTGCGATTATGTACAATTTGAAGCCGATTTAACTTTAGGTCCGATAAGAAGGCTTAAGTGCACTAAGAATCCCGGTTGCAAGTATCCTGATCATTTTTTAAACCTTAATCTGGAAGGTGATGCTCGTTTGGATTTCAGTATTAAGTGTAATTGCTATTTCTTCGAAAATCGGATCGCAGTAGGATCGTTTAGGGCTCGACTTCTAATTGCGCTACACTCTTTCTTTCCCTCTCCCCAATATATCAACTGAGTGCAGAATCTCAAAATTATGTCTGTAATCTGTTGGCTTTGTAACATCACTTATTGTAATATATGTATGTATGAACGTAGTCTTTAAACTCATATTGGCATATTCCTAATTTGCAAGGTGTATTTATGGTTTTTAAACCATGACCAGGGGCGCCACGAGAGAGGGGGAGGGTGTGTGGGATGCGACATCTCCACCTATCAGGATATTGTCGGCAAAATTGCGCTGCCGTCGGGAAAAATGAGAAAAGGGGAGGGAAAAATGAGAGGGAAAGAAAAAGGTGGGAAAAAAGGATAGGAAAAGAAAAAAAAGAAAGGAAAAAGAAGAGAACAAATTAAGTGCAAAAAGAAAAAGAGAAAGGAGAGATTAAAAAAAAAGGAAAATAAATGAAAGGAAAGGAAAGAAAGAAAAAAAAGAAAAGGAGAAAAGGAAAAAATAAGAGAAAATAAAACAAAAGAAACGGGAGTGAAAGAGAGGAAAAAGAAAAGAGGGGGTAAGAGCACGAAAGAGAAGGGGTGGGAGTTAGAGAGAGATAGAGAGAGAGAGAGGGGGGGGGGTAAGGTGGAGTCATCTCGTCGAAAGAGCAAGAAAGTTACGCATAGATTTGCTGCTGTGTCGGGGCAGCTGTGTCGTTATTCACTCGATCTTTGTGTACTATATCAATGCAGAAGTTTGAACTCGGTGAGATGTATAATGTCGGTCGGCAGGCGATTTATTTTTTCCTACGAACTATGACTTTTTATCCGTTATGACGACTTCGAGAGAGACTACAACTATAATACTTGTATTTCCTCGAAGTTTCACCAGCAATCATTAAATGTTATTGTCATTGTCAACCTTACTATAACATCAGCAAAAGAAAATGGGTTCAAAAGCGCCCAATCGAGCTTCGAACCCGGGAGATTTGAGTACAAGAGCATCGCTCTTTCCGATCACGATACACCGACTAGTTGCACAGAGTGGTTGCACATTTGTTTCATATAGCTACGATGCTGAACAGTCTTGACAAAATAAACCGTATATTTATGAGGTCAAGGAGAATGACCATGTGCGCATGCGCAGGTATAGATAGTTCATAGGATAATAAGCCCCCGGCCCCGGGTTTATAGGGCTAAATTTCTTAAACATTGGCATTAATGTGTTTGACGGTAATTCGTGGCTAGTTTGTCGGTAATCGGTGGCCTCTACACCCCACCCTACACTGAAAAACCCCTTGCCATGACCATGATAAATAAAAAAAACGAATGGTATTCTCCAATTCTTTATATTAAGGTATATATTATATACATGGCAAAAATAAACGAGACGATAATGGAAATGCAAGTGAAAACGACGAATCGGTCAAAAAGAAAATGTTGGGAAAATGATTGACACAGATTATAGATAAAGGTGAGTTCTGGTAATGCGATTGCATTGTGAAAGAAAAGTGTGGAATGAATCAGAAAACATTGATCACGTAGCATTTAAGTATTGGTGTGTATTGCAAGGTTCTGGAGTCATCAAAATCATAATAAATTTGGCTCAGTTTTTGTAAAGTAGCACGCACTGTACACAGAAAGATGTATATGGGACTACACGAATGGTGTCGGGGCTACTATACCTTGATTTCCTCATTTTTCTATGCTCATTACTCAGCCAGTATACATTTTCTTCCAAAATTGTTAAACGTTGGCATTAATGTGTTTGCCGGTAATTCGTGGCTAGTTTGTCGGTAATCGGTGGCCTCTACACCCACCGTACACTGAAAAAGGTCTAGCGACACCCCTTGCCATGACCATTGCATATGGCATTTATTTGTTATCTTGAACATTCAGTGTTAGTTTCGTTTGATTCTGTGAGAATTCATTTTCTTTTTTTTAAACCAGAACTCAAGTTTATCTTTAAGAAGAGAGAAAAATATTTGTTTTTTAAAGTATATGGAGGATGAAAGAGAGGTATATATATATATATATATCATGAATGCACGAGGAGGTTCTCTTTCTGCTAATCATAATCTAGCTGACTATCCAAGACGCCCAGCGTTATCCTCAATAACTGCCTCTGGCGGCAAGATTTGGTTACCCATTTCCATTTCTGGTACAAAAAATGACAAACCAAAGAAAAAGAAAAAGATGTAAAGACAGAGAGTGGAACAAAATAAAGAACTGTGTACAGAGAAAAAATGATGGTGATAACACGTTAGGGGGACAAGGATATAGAGAGAAAGCGACCGTGTGTTTAAAGTAAGTCGATAAGGGCTTTTGTATAATTCAGAGTTACGTTTATTCCTTTGAATATGATATTTCATGTAACATCCTAAAGTGAATATGGGATCTTTCATTTCAAAAGAAGATGAAACAAACAGAGACACAGCACAAAAAAAGGAGACAGAAACCGACACAGAAAGAGGTAGATGGGGAAAGAAGGAGAGAAAGGGAGAAAAGTAAGGCATTCTTGAGCTGATCAAATGAGAAAGAGAGAGAAGAAGACAGATATACAGACAGAGAGAGAGAGAGCAAGAGAAAGAGAGAGAGAGAAGAAGACAGATATACAGACAGAGAGAGAGAGAGAGAGAGCAAGAGAAAGAGAGAGAGAGAGAGAGAGAGAGAGCAAGAGATATATATATATATATATATATATATATAGAGAGAGAGAGAGAGAGAGAGAGAGAGAGAGAGAAAGAGAGAGATAGGAGTGGAATAATCAGAAAACAGAGAGGGAGAAATGCATACTAAGGAAGTTGTAATGTATTGTATTTTTGAAGGATGTGTACATGATACACATGACAGATTCGATCAAAGCGTGTAATTAAAGCCTGCAAATCGAGGTCAGATTTGACTGAAAACGGACATGTTTCGCTGCTCTTCTCGGTGACAATCGACAGGTTTCCCGGTGTAATACGCTCAGCCAAACTGACACCAGCCTAGCAGATGGCGTGGTGGAAGCGGACTATCATTTACACCACGTGACCAATCGGTTGGCTTTTCCACGAACATGTAAGTTCGCCTCGATTCCTTTTCAAACAGTATTTGTTTGCAGTCCTCTCTATAAATATACCCACTCGATTGTACAGGAGTGGAGAATTTCGCTTTTTCTGGGAAGGGGGGGGGGGAGGGGGCATTGTAAGGATCAATTCGTTTGAAGTAGAACGCACTCTCAGAATAGTCATCAAACCAATACTTTAGAGTGAATTTTACAAGAATCTTAGTTGAAGTAAAATCTAAAAGAAATGATTCCTAATTTAAAGACACACGCAACAGATATCTTCCCCTTTGCGTTAAGACTTTATTTACTTCTTCTTTACTTCGAGAGATAGTATACAGCAACAATAATGCCATTCTTACACCATAGACTTGGCTTGTCGCGGTGAAATATTAATGTAGTTGTATACCTAACGATATTCATTTGGTGCTTCATACGAAAATCAGTATAAATCTTTTAAAGATAACAAAATCGACTACTGGGCATGCCATTTCAATGTGAAAGACGGTTCTGATAATGAAGAACAGGGAAGGAGCTCATTGTGTAGTGCATGTTTAGAATAATTAATGTTTCTATGAGATTTTGGTGGGATCAAAATGAAAAGAAATTGGCCCAACCTTGCTGGAAAATCACATCCCCTACAGACAGCAAATGGTGTATGGAACTACATACAGGTGTAGTTCAAGAAAACAATAGACTATGTGGTACTTATCTCGTGCACCACCAGGGGTATCATCGAATGTCCATGCACCTGTCACCAAGTCTTTCGACACATTATGAACAATGCTCCCACTTGGTGGTAGGCCTACGGTACAAGCCCCTCCCCCCAGTGCAAAATTAAAACTGAACAAAATGTTGTTTAAATGTCAGCCACTTTCTGCTTTTGGACATACTTAGTTGAAATCCCTACAGAGCCTGTCTCTGCTGCCTCAGAGGGAGCTCTACAAACCTACTTGTCTCTACCTGAAAAACGTAAATTATAAAACGATAAATATTATGTATTATATAAGTTTTTTTAAGAACATTCAGGCTACTTCTCGTCATATTTCAAATATAAGCGTATTTACCGATTTATTCTGTCAGGGGAAATCTATTCTATGATATTCTTCCGAACTGATAGAGATGGCCAAGTTTGTTTTCATATTTACCATAACCCAATCTTCGCTCTAAGATAAAACGATCAATTTATAGTGAAGAGCGCAATTCCAAACTCAAATAGCCTCCAGGAATCTATTTCTGGAAATCTGTTCAATCTCCAGAAGAATGACTTTTCAGTGATCCTTCATTGATCAAGGGATATCCATAGGATGACTTTTGGTGACAGTTACAGTTACAAAACATGGCAGATGTAACACTGGCAAACATTGAAAATAATTGATTGTGAAATATCTAATCAATCTTGATACAATGTACCAACAATCATTCTTTTTAACACATGTTTTTTCAATATACATCTGGATAGAAAAAAACAAATTTGATTATAATTAAAAAGAATATAAAAGTGTAGTAAATCGTACAAAACACTGTCGTTAAAAAAGCCATGTATTGTTTTTACATTGATTCACAGTCGTATTGCTTGAACTTTTTACAACTATTACTACTTTTACTACTACTATTATATTACTATTTCTACTACTACTTATACTACAATTACTACTACTAGAAATATTACTACTACTACCACTCCTATTGCTACTATAACTAATACTATTAATCAAATTAAGCAAATATTCCTTGTTTATGTTAAAATACGGACTAGAAGTTGACGAAAATTTAACTAAGACAACAGATGTTAATACTACCAATTTGATCAATATGACTCATGATTTACGGGAAACGCATTTACAATCTGCTTTCAAATAAATACAGATATATAATTCGATTTCATTTAAACATCTGATGAAGTGCTTGATATAAATATGTATGTATGATGTTATCCGTGATTATGTATCTGAATAAAGATTTATTGCAACAATAAAATAAATACCACATAATACTACTACTATTAATTATATTACCACTACTTCTACTATTAGCATGAAAATAATGTTGAAACTGTTAATGATTATGATAGTGATGACATTACTATACTGTTTCTGCTTGTGAATGATATACACAGTTAAATGTAATGATAATCATTGCAACGCTTTATTGGTCTTGAAGTGAAAAGAGGCTTTTAGAACAGAGTGCCGACCACGCACGCACGCACGAAAAAACTGAGCCCGATTTGACTTTCTTTCCTTCGTTTGTTTGAGAGGCCATAAGAATAGCTGGCAGGTTTCCTGTTGTTGCAAACAGCTTACTACGGGGCCCTTCACTTTCACTTAACGTATACTATAACCAGTGTGAAAAGCCCTCGAATTGTAACATCAGATGGCGGCTTTTCGTGTCGAGCGAAGATACTGTCCAAACCGCCGCCGAAGTAAAGGAAAAAATGAGAAAATCTGCGCCCTCAAGCGAATGCCCTACCAGGTTGTTCTTCGTAAGGTTCACTTACCGACTTCCCTGCACTATTTTTTCCACTCCAGATCTTCTGTCCGATCCATGCAAGTCTCAGATTGAGAAGACTAACATAATATCACATGGAAATAATGAACTCATTGGAGCACATGCACCGCTTCGGTGTAACGTACGCAAGTTGTTGATGACATGTACAATGTATGTAATGTACTATGATCATCGTTCTCCTCCAAAAGGGTTCTGTATAGTAACTGCGTTAGATGAATGGAAATATGATTATTAGTTATCGTCAGTACATACATAATGGTGCTCGATACATCTTAGTAAGATCCATGCGAAATATAAAAACCTTCATGTTCATACGTCTTCACAGTGAGACTGACTTAAAAAGGACGAAACATTTGTTTGTAGTCACCAAAGTATATCGAGTGTAATGCTAAATATATATTACTCATTGCGGATATAGTATCGAAAACAATATCGCTAGTGAGAAATACACTCGATGTACTTTCAGGTTAGCAATAATTATGGACGAAAACTCCTAGTTTATGCCGACAGATGTTTACGCAATTAGTAACAGGCGTTTATAATAGTTGTAGTTTTTTTCATCAATTATTATGAAAATGTTGCAAAAGAATAACAGTTTGCCAAGCAGGATTCCATCTGTTTATTTAATACCGTATAGCGTCCTTAAATGGGCTCATAATCTCCACCGTGATATACAATTTAATATCAATAAACTCAATGAAATGAAATCTAATTTAATAACAAATACATGATGGGGCACAGATTGCGGATTGCAAAGGAAAATCATGATTTCATTTCATTGCGAAAATTACTAGCAATTTTTCTTAATCGAATTCAAAAGTGAAACTTGTTATATCTAATTGGAGACAATTTCCGAACAAGAAAAAGAACGTCAATCGCATTTAAAATACGTAGACATACCGGGCAATATATATTGGGTCAATAATGTGTCATTGCCTGTAATTTAATTAATACCCATCAAATTATACGAAGATTAACAAATAACGGACTAGAATCGTTGTCGTTTAGATGAGTCAAATGTTCTTCTACATCATATCTGGTATTACTAAAACAGGTCATTGTATCTATATTGATACACATTTGATGATAACAAAGCACACGGTGAAAAGGTAAAGGAAGGGTCTCATATTATGTACTTTTACTTTAAGTAAAGGTCTGTTGTAAGCACTACTTTCATTGCACTTCCTTGATCAGAATATAAATATATAAAGATAAATATATATTTTTAAACTAAAATATAAACAAAATCTCTAACTTTTTAAAATGATTGCATACGTTATAATAACGCACAACGAACATGAAATTTGATTAGAAAAACAATTAATTTTATATCAAACGTGTGTATACATACATACATACAGAACGGTCTTTGATTGTAATTCATCTCTTGCACATGTATATGTATAAATATATATATAAAATAATAATTATTAGCGTAAAAAAAACAAGTACAACTGGAAGGGTTTAGACATCACATATTTCAACATGACTACTTAATAATACATACAAACATATCGTAAAACTAAATTCCTTTTTATGACAGTTATTACCTTAAAAGGCCTTAAAAACACATTTTTTTGCAGTTTGTAGTTGTAAGACTGTTTTTCTAATTATATGTATTTATGTAATTTTTATTTTCATTCACTGTAAGCGCTGTGGGGCTTATGGGCGTGGTATAAGTAATAGTAATAATAATAATAATAATAATAATGACGAAACAAAGGCCATATACTAATATGATCGACGTTGCATCAAATGTACATTCTCTCTCTCTCTCTCTCTCTCTCTCTCTATCTCTATCTCTCTCTATCTCTCTATCTCTATCTCTCTCTCTCTCTATCTCTATCTCTCTCTCTCTTAATTACGACCATCACAAGAAAATAAGGGTACGTGCACATTGTGTCAAGTGGTTATTATAATGGAGTACGAAAAACATTTCAAAGACGTAACATGAAACTATTCTCATGTATTTCACAAGAGCGTCTTGGTTGAGATTCTGCTTCGGGTCTGTTGTTTCAACTTCTTCTGCGGGGATGGGCAAGAGAGGATTCGTTACGAACGGTCAAGACCTCTGCCCCGTACTCTGTTCATAATCAGCTCCTTTACCAGCAGCTATTAGCGGAATGTTTTTATTTATCTTCACTTCGCCCCCCCCCCCCTCTTGCACACCCTTCGACAAACCCCCGGCCAAGTTCCGCCAATCTTCTCCAATTGTGATCACTAATGAGGAGAGTTAGGCCCCCCCCCAAGAAAAAATAAAAAATATTCCTATTCGGTATTCCCAATGAACACCGCTTTTTTGTTAAAGCCATTATTATTTTCATTCCGCTAAAAAACTGAACAGGAAAAAAAAAACCAGCAGAGTTATATATATCATAATAGCAGGCATTCCAAACAGTGTATTACATACATGCATCAACAAGAGCTTGGAAGACACACATAAGGTTCGTTGGAGCCCTTTGCATATCATGAAGCTTATCTAAAGTAACTGTAGCTGATAGGGGCACTCTGAACTGAAAGGCAAGACCGAATAATGCTAAAACAATTCATGACAAGTTAATGTTTCCAATATATCTTATATTCATATATCTGTTACTCCTATTATTTCAAGTTAAAGTAGCATAAATAATTTTTTAGCAATGGAAGATTTGAAGTATCTGATAATACGGAAATCTTTTCAGTGGAAATGTTATTCGTATCATATAAACGGAATTTACATTTTTTTTAAAAATCAATCCTTGACTGACTAGTCTCTAGCGTTATCTATGTTTTATATTTCACCACATGTATTAAAGGGGAAATTCTATTCAAAACGTAACAAAACTTGCCATAAAGGTAATGATCCTGAATTTACAAAGTCTAATGGTAAGATTGAGCGATTATAAAGGTCTATTGGTATGAAATCAAAGGCCAAAAAAGAAAGATATGATACATCCGTCATTTTGTTTCCAAAGGTGTATGTACGAAGTACTTATTGAGCCACATTAATTAACTTCAATGAAACTTAAATCATTAACGAGGTAATAATAATTATAAATATCAAATTAACTGAAGGGTGAAACAATGGTATTGAATGAATACACTTAATGGTAATTTCATTGAAAATGAAAATGATAGATTAAAGCTCATTATAAAATAATGGCAGCTAATTAAGGGTAAATAATCGAATCGACAAAAGCAGTTAATATTAAAACTTTCATTATTTATCATTGGTAATTGGTATAAAAAGTGATGATTAATATTTAAAAAAAGAACGCCATTAGATTTTATAGATAGTCTTGAATGGTACTTTATCTTAACTAAAAATAGATGAAGATGTACATTAAAATAATCAGAATCTGAAACAGAAATAAAGTTGCAGCTCATAATGGGATACCCACTTATTGCAGTACATTGCTGTTAAATGGTCTGTTAGGACAGAGAAAATGGCTCTCCAAACATTCCGTTTTCTACTGCTTGGTTCAACTGAACGTAAAATTCAAAATCATAATTCAAAACTCCTTATTGCAGAGTTCCACGTTTGAAATTTATATTTGAATTTTAAAAGTTAAAATGTTGATGTTTTTTATGATTTAAACTTCAACATGCTGAGATTCCTTGTCGAGTGTACAAGGACTCTTAAGATGTAACAACCTGAAGAGTATTAGGTGAGTGGATGTCGAGGCAAACATCATCATGATCACGTTCAAGGTCAGTTCGGAAGAGGAGTATCGTGTGAATAAACAAAAGGAGAGAGAGGGGTCCTTTCGCACTTTGTAATCGCATTAGATTCAGATTGCCTATCATCATGTAGTCATTCTCTGCTCGTCACCACATTCTCCTCTCGATCGCATTCCATCTCCAGGGACTCACCTACAAACATTGGGAATAAACACGATGTAGTAGGATGTCCGCTAAGATCAGTGGCGTAGGGCCTGGAGACATCAGGGTTTTGCAATCCCCCCTCCCGCACCACACGCACAGCACACACACACACACACTTTTTTTTTAAACAATTTTGTTTTATTTCTCCAAATGTGCAATACAAACTATAACATACAATTGAATAAAATGAACGTGTTCAATATTGATGCTTTTACATAAACATAATTAAACACAAACTTATTTGCAGTATATATAACTTAGCAACAAAGTAACTTAGCAACACACACACCAACACACCCACACACACACACACTTCACAGGCCTCCCCAGTGAATGGCAGAGAGAGAGAGAGAGAGAGAGAGAGAGAGGGGGGGCAAAACAAGAAGAGAAGAAGAAGAAGAAAAGGAGAAGAAGAAGAAAGGGGTTGGTATTCTGCCAAGTACATTTTATTTACAGTATCTACAATTTGATAATGTGTAGTATATTTCCGCACATTATTGAATCTTTCAAAAACATCATTTAAAAAAAAATCCTTTCCGTAATGTTCAACTTGAACGTCTATGTTTTCCTTCACACCTTACATGTGCCTTTTGGCGTATACCTATTTTCTGTCACCTGTTATGATATCTCTTATTTTATAAAGACATTTCGTTTCTAAACACATAATTCGTTATCGCCATAAAGGAAAGCTATCGCGCCTTTTCTTATATCCCTTTTGATATCCACAAGTTATGAGCTTATTATACAAGATTTCTAAACTTTACCTTATTTGTATACGCCCAGCTCCTCGAAAGTCTCGATTAAAAATATTCATACTGTATCATAAGATGTGCCATGTTAGCTTGTACATGTAACCTTTTTCGATAACATTAAATGGATCATATTGTCATCTGACATACATTTAACGTATTAAGAGCAGACGCCTAAGGATTGAAGGATTTGCTTCAGCAAAGAACAGAAATTGGTTATGAATCTTCAATCAGGAGCTACCAAAGTTGGATAAACCTTTATTATTACGCCCTGTATATGTATTTATTGCGACATGGTTCAATTTCGCTTTCCCCTATGCATTTCTTAAAATGCAACCATTGTGTATAGTCATGAGCAGTTGTCAAATAAATATGCTAGGACTCTTATAATATTTTATTTGTATCATATCTTGGCTTCCTATTTCAATAGCAATGATGTATATAACTTGATAACAAGTTGGATCTTCAACGAAATTGTTCATGCCTTCCAGGAGTTTTGCGAGGCACATGTACCTGTAGAACATAGAAGCCGCAGCCTCTCTCCACTACCCCACATTTGTTTCTTCTTCTAGGATTGCTTTGTTCCATGGGGAACCTAAGTTCTTGTCACGCTTTTTGTATAACTACAGGCTTGGTAAAATACGTATTAAACATTCATCAACACAGATTTCAGAAAATGATGCAACGATCCCACCTGTAAAGGTATTATGTCCCATTTGCAGGCCAAACAAATTAAAAGGCTAAATTCCAACGGCATTTGAAAGATAATGCTAATTTAGAACTTCCCTAAAAAAAAGGGGGGGGGTTTGAAAATGTCTTTACGTGGGTAAATAACAAATATTAGTTGTCAAATCGACTTAAGAGCTATAGAGCCAGTAAGTAATAGTCTGATTTTCGGACCATTGTACTGAATGGTCGTACGTTTTATGCTGCGCGAAGATTCAATCAGTTTGGTTTTGGCCATTACAAAAAGTGGGTTATTGATGTAGACAAATGCTCATGTATCCTTTTATACAGCCCCGTTTTATGTATGTTATTACCAAAGAAGTGTCTGACAGTGAAGTCTAGCAAGTAAACGGGTTTTCTTGCATAATTTGAATATAAGAACACTGCTAACGTTTAAATCTCACAGATAGGACATACATAACATATTCGTTATTCCTGCAAAGTTCTGCAGAGCCAGTAAGTAATAGTCTGATTTTCGGACCATTGTACTGAATGGTCGTACGTTTTATGCTGCGCGAAGATTCAATCAGTTTGGTTTTGGCCATTACAAAAAGTGGGTTATTGATGTAGACAAATGCTCATGTATCCTTTTATACAGCTCGTGTTATGTATGTTATTACCAAAGAAGTGTCTGACAGTGAAGTCTAGCAAGTAAACGGGTTTTCTTGCATAATTTGAATATAAGAACACTGCTAACGTTTAAATCTCACAGATAGGACATACATAACATATTCGTTATTCCTGCAAAGTTCTGCAGAATTTGATGTTGGCTGCAAAAGGGACATAATATCTTTAAAGGAAACGAAAATAATTCCACCCTGCCAAATGAACCGGCAAATCGAAATGGATCGTGTATAGTTTTCAAGGTAAGTTGAATTTGTGATTTCAGTCACGTAATTATTTTCAATCTTATCCAAAGTATGATATTAAGAAAAAGACATTGATGCTATCCGCATGTGTCACTAAAATAAAACCAGGATGAGTATAGTGTCACATTCGTGTCGTGTACAAGTTGTGGAATACACGTCAATTAGCTTACCATACACGACAGACAGAGTCTTTCATAAGTCGGCGACGCTCCCTCGATTGAGTTGCTCATATTATGACGCGTGGAAGCGGAGAGAAAAAAAAAGATCGAGGAGAGGAAAAAGAATATCAAAAGAAGATGCTCAAAGAGGCGGACGAGTTTTGATTAATTCATCTGCGCCAGATGGACGATACTGTCGTTGAAACTCGAAGATGATGACTGTGTTCAAATAATAAACTTGCATGATCTTACATCACGGACAGTTCCAGTGATGAGACTAAAAGAAGTAAACGCGGGTGAATTGATTTATGATAAAAGAAAATGAAAACCGACATGCATTAAAGAGAAATCCAACCTTGGTGGCAAAAAATCATGAAGTGACCAGAAAAACGAAAGTAGTAGATTGGTAAATGTGTGTATGAAATCGGACAAAAAGGAAACTAGAAAGTAAAGATTTGTTTTAAAAATTGTACTCACTAAAGGTATGGGATCTTCAAATGAGATAAACAACTTTCCTCTTTGTTCCAACACAAAAACAATGTCTACAATTCTACACCCCCCCCCCTGAAAAAAAATATATATTCAGGAGGATTTATTCTATTTAGTGGACCTTTAATACTATGTAATCCATAATATATTTTGAGTTGTGCACCAAGGGAGAAAGGGAAAGTAGAAATTAATTATATTTGTATGCGGCAAACGGGATAGTTATCCGCGACTACGTCACAATCCACTGACCAAACTCCCAATTTGAGATTCGCTAATACTTAGTGATCTTATATTTCAAACATTTATAACTATCTTACTATTGATCCGATTTTTCAAACTTTCACCATTCTTTTAAGTTGTGTATGTGCTTTCATACAAGTGTAGATAGCCCTTTATTTTTTTCTAGTTAAAAGTACTTCAAGTACTTCAAAATTAATTGTCCAACTCCTTAAATCATTTTCAAGTAAGTATAGGTAATTGCTCCACTGCAGCACTTGTTGTGCATTACTGCTTTGCATAGGAGGTAACAAAATCGTTGTATATTCAGGATATGCATTTGGAATTCATGATACACCCTCATCTCATGTTATGTTATTATCAAATGCCCCGTTACCATAGTTACATCACTACAACCTTCCAAAGCTTTTGGCATATTGTGAAAATGAGGATGCAGTTTTTTATGGTTATATTCTTTTCTAGTCCATAATAAGAACTTACAAAAAGAAAATCATACAACATTATTGGTGTAGTATTAAATGTCACTTTAGAATATCATAGAATACATTCACATTGGAGCACTTTAGTTTGCAACATAATATTCGATACTATTAGCATCTGTTATAAGCTGTTAAGTCTGTTTGCACATGGTACTTTTCCTCAGCATAAGTAGAATCGCATACGACAATCTCCTTTGTAACCTTAGAAAATCTAATTTGCCAAACAAAAAATATTGAATAACATCGGCAGCCTCGAGAAGCCTCATTGTTGAGTGATATAACGACAAAAGAAACTTACTAAATTAAGGAAATGTTGGAGTCTAGCCTGAGTATTTAAAGTGCTTGAGTGATGTAACTGGAACTCTTGCGTTATGAAACATTTTCATAAAAGCGTTCTACAATTCATGGATAGCGCCGATAAACCCAACAACAACAACAACAACAACATGCTTTCGCAACAGTTTATCCTTACACTGACTGACTTCGTGATTTCAACCCCGGGCCTTTCACACCCTGGAAAAACCTTAGCACTTACCCTAATTCTAAAGCATGGATGAATATCTCACAGGAGCGAACGTGTTATCCCTTGCAAGAAGGGTTGCAATATCTCGTCAAATGTATCAATGCTTTCTCTGACTATGATTGGATGCTTTTTGGCATTAACATTTTTTCTTTTTCGAATAACGACATCACATTCAGCAAATTGTTGAGCTATATACCTTTGACCAAAAAACAAACAGACGTGTTTAGAGTTCTGCCTTTTTGAAAAATAGGAAGGAGGAGGCCCTTTTTTTTCTTCTTGGTCCGCTTGGTCCATTTATCCTGACAGTCGGGCTATTTTTCAAGATGGCCAACGACGCAACGACTCAGCCAAGCGCTGAATAAGCGGGGGGGGGGGGGGGGGGGGGGGGGGGGGGGGGGTAAGAGGACATTTTTTTTTTTTGGGGGGGGGGGGTCATGTAATTTTTAAATTTGACATTTTGCTACGTTGGGGGGGGGGGTAAGGTCACCTTTTTAGGTCAGCCATTGGCAATTAAAAAAAAAATAGGGCTGATTTTAACATATTTCTCTTGGCCGGGGGAGGGGGGAGGGGGCACGTGCCCCCTGTTTCCCCCCTGGATCAGCCACTGAAACTGATGTAACTAATGGGTATATACGAGTACAGACGTCTAGTGATGGTTGCATTTTACTCATTGCAGGCATTTTGTTTTAAATGTGGGGCATATTTCTTGGAATTAATTTCGATCAATTCATACATGCACATTAACCTGTGTCATTCGTAATCATCCAATTATTACTTCCTGGTCTTATCCTCCGGGGGACTACGGTAGTTTCGATAACTGAAAAGCGTTGGGAAAATGTGTTAATCCATGAATGTATCATGATTTCTTTTAACATAATTCCTGGTTTATGCGCACTTTTAAGTTTTCGGTTTACTTGCATCTTTAACGCATTCCAAAAAAGGGGTTCTTTGCACTCTTTTTTTACCATTTCAAACCAGATTGGCAGTTTAGACGCAGAAATGAGATCAATCAAAAGGATTTTGGGAAAAGTTTACAGGCAGCGCAAGAGGCAACGACCTTGACATCTAGAGGGATGTAGAATGTACCAATATAGTAAGGAAGCACCGGCATTTGAGGGAGGGGGGGGGGGGGGGACAGGTGTCTTCAATACTTGGATGGTGAAAATATGGAAATCTACAAAGCCTATGTTTATGGGTTGTGTAATGGGAGGAGGTCGTACCGTTCACTTTTTACATTTTCCTTCACTCTTTACTTCCTCACTTGCTTTCTCTTTTGTTCTCCTATTTTAAAGCATTTAATTGGGGGACGGGGGGAGGGGGGTCAAGATTCCCTTGTGCCCCCAACACCTAAGCAGCTGTTGATAGCTATAGCCCTTTCATTATGTTTTGAATCACGTTGATTTCTCCAGCAGTTTTTAACAGATTAAGGACACCCATCACTTTAAAAAAGAGGGGGTCATAATATGTGGTCTGATGACACTGGCTCTGGCGACAGTTCCCACAGAAACACATCAGTGTTTACCAATTCCCCTTGTTGTGTTACAGAGTGGTGTACAAACACATCTCCCCTTCCCTTTATCATTACTTTGACTTGAAAGTCCTCTCTGCGCTGTGAGCATTTACCATCCATACCTGGACCGGATGTTCATGTACAGTCTCTTACATGATCGCAAAGACTTTCGAGAAACAAACTCATGGGCCATGCTAATACCCTATTGTATATCCCTTAAAAATCAAGTTTGCATTACGTAATCCTCCATTGTAATGTTTTATATTTCAATTGGTGATGGGCAAGCAACTAAAAAGACCTTGGTTTTTCGAAAAAACCTATGCAATTGTGTTCTATGAGAATGTTCTTTAACAAGATAATGGCGAGACTCATTTCTTAACTTCGGAGTTTGATGGGGGCGTCGCGTAGGTTATATTGACATTTAAAGACGTGGGTATGACGATGATGAGTTAGTTTGAAATAAGTTACAGGAAAATGGGAAGAGGAAAGAAAATCAATCTACAGGAAATGAGGGATTCATAGTCTACAAATCCGATAAGCCAATCAGATTGTCTACGTCTTATATGGGTTGGGGGTATTCAATAGAGTTAATGTTGTACCTTGTATGGGCCAAGCGATCATGTCTTTCTCTTCACGTCGTAAACAAGATCACTAAATTTAATAAACTAGTTATATCTCTTTCGCAACTTGTGCACATGCGTGAGGGCGCTTGAATGTGCGTGCGATTATATGTGAGTGCGGAGAATACGTGTGGGCGAAGTTAAATATATATATATATATATATATAATGATTTTGAAAAATTGTTTATACAGACCTCGATATTTTTAGTTTGGTTAATACTCAATAAAAAAGGAAAACTGGAATCATTCAAAATGGTAGAGGAGAGTAAACATTGAACTATAAATTATACTCAAACAGATTTGTCATGAAAACGAAAACGAGACAAGGTGTATAATGTGATTCGTGGCGGTCACCTAAAGAGCCAGGAATTTTCCAAGTACCGTTCGATTACCTTTCATTGACGCTTTCGCAGACTTCATCAATTCATTTTGTGCCAGAGTTACGTATGTGCGGCGGCTCTATCCCTTGATGAAAGAGAGAAGTAACCGGCCTGGCTTCCTGAATACCCACATCAAAATACATCAGGGTTTGTCTCCGCCACTGATCAATGTGATTTCCTTCCAATGAACAGAGATTATTGCATAAATGTCGGTTTGCTTTGGTAAGTAAACCGCAAATATATGAATTATGTATTCTTTTGCTGGCAGTAAGTTGTGAGAAGTTGGATAAATGATTATAAAGCAGTCAGCGTTTCATACAAATCGCAAGCACACTAGATTCTCACAAAAGGGTACATTTTTTGCGAAATCCAAAAGGTGGAATGTAATTTGTAGATACGCTTTAAAGATCAATAAATCAAACAAAGTACATTAGATGATGCACGCGTGAGGTTATATTGAATAAAAGTATCAACTATTTATTTTAAAAGGCAGCCCTAGTGTATGATGAGGTTTTCAAAGGAAGATAATAAAGATAGTAAAAAAAAAGCTTTTAATACTCTTCATTGTCACCATGTCGCTATTTGCTAAGGACTTAGTTTTTTTTAAATTTATAGTTCTTATACAATTTGTACCTTTGATTGTAAACATTAAAACACTGAAAGTTGCCGTTCATTGGAATAGTGGTACAAAGTTTCCCAATGGCATCAGTTCTTGGTTCCCTTATTATCTGTCAGAACCTTTCTAAAAATAAATTATAAGAATAAAGAAGAGCTAGATATGGGTGTGATACGGAAACAAAACTCGAAAGTATCCTTGTTTAACACACAAGCCACGGCACTCATCCGTGTTAGGGAGGAAGGAGTATATGTGTCATTTTGCCGCATCCTTTCAAATATTTCCTGTTGATTATTTCATCCTGTACATAATGTTCAATGATATATGACTATGCCTCATTTGCAGTACACTGAAAGTTGCCGTTCATTGGAATAGTGGTACAAAGTTTCCCAATGGCATCACTGTATAAGTTGTGCATTTCCGCACCTTTGTTTTTACGCCTATATTCTCCTCCTTAAACAAACCTTATAATGTCATTGTTTAAAAATAAAGAAAATGAAGATGATATTGTTTTAATGAAATCTTGATTGAACCCTGATCAATTTTGTAGGATGTGGCATCTACGGTTGCATTCTTAAATTGTTTGTCATTACATGTTTTGGATCTTCATACAATTGCATTGTCCGGGTTTTATAAACAACCATAGAGAAATTACAAAGATATGATATTACTTTTCCTCAATTTGACAGCGACTGCTCACATGTGTACTCAATGTACATGAACCTACAAAAGTAGATCATGACTATGCTGATGGAAGATTTATTTGAGAGAAAAGTGAGTGACAATAATCTCTCTTAAATACAAGCCCAAAAGGAAGTTATTACAATTGTCCTTTTTTATTTATCTATCTATCGTTTGTTTAAACTTTTTGTAATAATATTTCAGGACGGTCTAAATATAAAGAAGTACTGATCTTCGAGAAAAGCTCTGATTACCAACGCTTCCACGGACGACGTTTCGTGGTTAAAGAGCACGATCGAATCGTTACGTCAAAAAACGAACCGCTTATGGCAATTTCAAAGGTTACATGGGCCCTAACACACACAAAACAAAAAAACATAATGTTAATCTCATCTCCTTCAAAGTAATCTAATCTCCTTGAATCAATCATAACGTTACAGTGAATAATAACATACGATTCAGATAATGTTACAGATGGATTGGGAAGATACGATTAATTGCAGCAAGATTGGATTTAATATTTTTATGCTTTTTTACAATCGATTGGAAGTCGATCTTTGCGGGGCACTGGTGTCACAGTATTACTAAGTTTTCCCACTGAACAAATCATAAAATAGCTCAAGCTCAAGTTTCGACTTATCAATGAATCAAACATACTGATACTTAGCCCGAGCCATAATGACCCACAGCGTTTTATTTGGGGGAAAAACAAATCACAGGGTTTTTATTTCGTAGGTGTTGTTTAAGCGACTTCCGACTAAGAGTTCATTGGCTCATTGGTATTAAAACCCATCCCCGTTTTAGGCACATCTTAATCAAGATTTCGCGGGCACGTTTAGCGGGTTATTTTTCACACGATTGCTTAAAGAAGATCCCGAAATATTATGCGTTTTTTTGCTTTGTCCATTCACAGGCAGTGTCACGGAATCTCCTCTCCGCCCTCAGTCTGGTGATCGGTTTCGTCTTCGACGCCGTAGGCGGCAAGGGAGCGAGGGGAAGAGTGTCTTACGTCGATCGTGCTATATGATCAGGGTTCGGAACTCGAGGTGGTGGTACGACGGAAGCGGCCGGGGTCGGATGCTCGCTGATTTATCTTCTTCAAAATTCGTCCAGGGTTACCGAGAAAAAAAGAACAAGAGAAGGAAAGAGAGAATAAAAAGTACGAGCTGAACCTATCTGACTGGTGTGGTTATCAGAATAAGAGGAATAGCAGAAGGAGGTGAGATAGGGGAACATGTAAAACAAGAAATGCAGTGAGAGACAAGTAGATGAAGAAGGGCAAATTAGCAAAAAAGGAAACACGTGTATACATATTAGGAGGGAGAAAGAGAGAGAGAGAGAGAGAGAGAAAGTGAGGCAGATAGTTAACGTGAGTGGGGTTAAAGTAACAGGGAACTTGTGTGTGCATTATGTATGTATGTGCGTGTGCGTGTTAGTGCGTGTGTTTGAGAGAGAGAGAGAGATACTGCTACTAATAATATAATAATATAATAATGATAATAGTATTATTATTATAATAATAATGATAATAATATCAGATCAATGTGCAACAACAATGCATATGCAAATTACATAAAAATAGCCCAACAAATAATATACAGGCAACGAAATTCAAATTTTAGATAAAATGTACGTTTTCCAGCTATGTCTTGAATTGTTCTGTGGAATTTAACTTCCTCATATATTAAAGAAGGAAGTGAGTTCCAGAGCAGCTTTGGCGAAAGATCTGTCTCCGGAAGTAACCGTTCTCGTCATTGACACAACCAGTGCCGTGGCCTTTGATGACCTCGATGATCTCACTGGCTGACTCGAGAGTAATGGACACCATCTCACAGACAAGTACTAAGGGCCCTGTCCGTGTAGAATCTTCAAGGTCATCAGACCAATCTTGGAGACGATTATCTTTGAAATGGGAGCGACATAGATAGATGTATACATACTTGAGAGTTGAAGATGGAGACTTGTGATAGTATTTTTAATCACCCGTGTTTTTTTAAGATGTTGGAGATGCTTTAAATTCACTTCCGAATAAAGAACACATGTTGACAGCACCTTATGAATCATTTGTAGGGTATATCCGGAAATATCATCCTTCGAAGTGAGATATATGACAGGAAGTTTAGAGATCTCGATATTCCGATCAATTTGTCAAAGCTGAGCTGATGATTGATTAAGGTTAAATTTCAGTCAAGTTTTGAGTCAATGACAATCAGTTCTGCCTGATGTTAAGAGGCTTGCGTATACAAAAATAAACTTATTCATATAAACAAAATTCCAAAGGTGTGATCACGAGCAAAGTTGCTATTTTCAGACCTGCAATCAGTCCAATTTAAACCATTGAACAGCATTGTCTATATTTGTTGTCATATTAATAGACGTTAGAGAGCCACCGGGATATTTTCGTAATAAATAAACAAACAAAAACAACAACAACTAAAAACAAGGCTAAAAACAACGACATAACAACTCGAACAACAAGAAAAAGCCTATATAAACGTGAATCGTATTCCCACTTATGCTGTAAAGACCTCTCAATTCCCTGTGTTCTTGGATCGGATATTCTTTCATAAGATTCTGATTGATTGTTTCGGAGAATCGATCTTGCTTAAGGTTTCGACTATCTTCGGAAATAGAACGACACTAACTCATGTTTGGAAATTTTTGATTTTTTTAACACACTCTAGCAGATGTGTGACCTAGATGATTTTTTTGCCTTGAGTTAGAATATCGTTTCTTTAATATCTCCTAATTGTTCTCCTTATCGTATCTGTGGAAACTGTTCCGTTCGCGTAACATGGAATCGATAGTCATTTGATCCTGCCTACTGGGAATCCAAGGCCCGGGTTTCGCCAACGTCTGCGATCGGTCGCTAGGGAGATACCCAACTTTCTCGCAGGCCATAGTATTATCCAATCCGAACGCAATACTCTGCTACAGTTCAATCCCTGATTGGCTGAGATTAGGCATGTTAGGGGATTTCATATTTCTCTGTATACAGCTGATCGTAAATGCATTATGTAACTCGTTTAAGAACGGAGATGATAAAGATCATAATATTTCGTCTTACGGCAGCATGATGGATGATTCAATTAAGGTTAGTTTGCATGTGGTGGTTCTTATTTCTCTATTTCAGATAAAAAGAAATCGTGATGACAATGACATTATCATGTTACCTTTGTGGATGGTATTGCAGAATAAAATCATACATGAACAATTAGTTATCATAATATTAGTCAATCAAATCATTTCTACAGTATTCGAAGTACATCTTTTGCGATCACTTGCACAACAACAAAAACAGTGAGCCGCTCGCATCAAAGGTTCCTGTTTCATTTCATAATTTTAAACTATCTTTGTCAACTATGTTCTGTATTTTGCAAAAAATTAAAGCGAATCAATCAATAATTTTTTTTAAAGTCCTACGAGTTCTCACTATTTATGTGTTAATGGAAGTATCAAACCTATTACGCTTACGTCATTACGTTAGAACAAACAATAAGAAAGCCAGCAAAACAACATCAACAACAACACAAGCTGCAACCACAACAACAACAACATCAAAGGAAAAAAAAGCGGTTTATCACGTCACATGTGAACACGTCTTTACTGATCGATGTCGTTATGCAATTGATATCCACACGTAATATTTGGGTCAAATGCAGAGCAATAAGACACATAACGACAACCAATATCTAAAGATGAGCCTGCAGGGATGTGATAATTGACCTAATTTTTGTCACCTAAGGGCAGTAGTACACGATTTCTCCCAACGAAATTCCATTCATTGGGTTTTACTACCATGATCAGGTACTACGGCAAGTCAAAGATCGAAAGATATGGCTGGCTGGGAAAATAGCTATCGTGAATGAACTGGGGGGAAATTAAGAAACCATTTTGAAACCTGGTATAAAGGGCTTGTTAGCAGACCACAAACGTATGCCAACAAAATTATATAGCACAAAATGTCGTTACAACGGCCACATAATCTTCTTAATGTAAATAAATTCAATTCTCGGTAATTAATAATCTTTCTACCTGGTTGATGTTGAAGTTGATTTTGTTTTATCGCGACGCTTGCTATTCAGTTTTTTAATACTTACTCAAGAAAGCAGTTGTGAAATGTTAATAATTTGCACATATTTTTAGAAAAAACAAAAAACAAATCAGTACAAGAATTATATCCAATGTGGCCCCGTAACCATAATGAAGCCCGCTTGTGTTAAATACAATGAAGCCTGTGCTTGATCAAAAGTATTGTTATGTTCCACTCTATCGAATTGTAGGGTAACATCGTTTCAACATACGTGTAATCAACGTCAACTAAAAGCTGAATTTACTGTATTAATACGATTCCAAAGATATCAAGGAGATGGAAACGGCTCTAGCACATTAAACCATGTTATATACAATAAATATCTTTAGAATGTGCAGCTGATTTTTTGTTGTTGTTGTCTGCAACAATTAATTTGCTAGTCGGTATCATGCCGCATTTTTCTGCAGCATTTCATGCAATTGAATAACATCTCCCGTGATCCCTAATTATTGATAGACCGCAAGCCGTCTGCGCGTGTCAACGTTATGAATACATTACATAGTGGCGTCCGGCAGGGATCAGTTATAGGACCTCTCTGGTTCACCACGTCTAATTCTCCTCGGAACTATCAAGACATGAAATATGTATGGGATCAAGTTTGATTTCCATTAGAACGATCCTTCAGGAATTGCACTGTTGTCACTCTTTTAGCTGATGTGGGAAATGTATATATGTTTACCACTGTGGAAGGGGTGGGGGATGAAATATACTTGTTATTTGGGGTTCACAGAACCTGATATCACCGTGCGTATAATTAGTGTTTTATGAACATTAAACGAACCTCAACACATTAAAAATTGTTCAAAAGGAGATATTTTTGAAATTCTTTTCGTTTTAAGAAAGCTTTGGAAGAAAATATCATGCTATAAATATACTATACTCGACATCAATGAGGTATTTATTGATGCATGTCCATATAGGCCTGATCAATGGAGTACATGCCTCATATGAACATAATTCTCGAACTTGGGTGTCCTTTTCATTGAAACGTTCTGTAAAGAATTATCATATTGATTTCAATACATGTATCAATGTATATATTACGCAAAGGCAGTGTAGCTTGGCAAATACTGGCCAACGCCATTTACATCTGCTTTTGGAGAACTGCACGTATTAAGCGAATGGACTTGATAAGCACACTTTTGTTTCGCGTATGTTGCACGCACGTGATTGCTGCGGTCGCGTCGTCCGTAGATGTACCCGATTGGCCCCGAGTCAGGCCACGGGAAAGACACATAGTCTCGTCAGGCTACACTCCTTTAAAGACACAAAATCAATGTTGCATGAAGAAATAAAGTTACAATAACAAAAATAGTACACATGTCAATACTACATTTTTTTATTTTGTAAATCGTATCGAGTCTTCTTTCTGTGAAGATCAAATTAGTTATCGGGTTAAACACTATTGCGCTGTGCAATAAACAGTACGCAATGACAGGTAAATCACGAGTTCAGTATCGCTTTAAACCTTCAGCATGTTCATTGTTAGTACTGGATGATTCAACCATACCAACGATATAGAAAGTATTTTTGAAAGTGCTACTATCAACTAGACCGACAATTGGTAGACCTATTATAGACTGATCAGCGAGTTCACAAGATGAACCTGGCCTTATGACAATTTTTTCTGGGAGGGGGACGATGGGGGATACTTGCGATAACGCCATTGCTGCTTCGTAATATGAAGCAGTATTATTTATTAGTAAAAATAATGATAATAATGATATCAATAATAATAATAATGATAATAATAATAGTTTTGTTTACCTATAGGGAAGCCTCAACAGCCTCATTGCCGTTAGTCACGAGGGCCCTGCAAATATTATTAACCCATCAATTGCCAAGTAACCATTTACACCTAGCTGGTGAGTGGCAAAGGTGGATCATTGTCTTGCCAATAATTGACCTGTAAACCTGAATATCACGACACCTCCAATGCATAGTCACATCAGGAATCATGTATGCCTTTAAAATACGATATAGTGGACCAGATGGAAACGTTAAACCTCTCGCCACGCAAGAAAGAAAACAAAAGAGCATCTTGCTCCCTATAATTCCTTTCCAACCTAAGAAATCGAAACAGGCTAGGCCAACCAGAAGCTCTATTCGGCAGGAAGTGTTTCCATTTTTAAACCTTGCATTGCAGGTTTCGCTACTAGAAGCACGCAAGCAGATACCAGACTATAGCATGACGCCGTAATTGAAAAGAATCAATACAACAAATTGGTTTTTTCCTGAAAACAGTTTCGTCTAGCTTACAGCGATATTGATACAAGGCGGCATATGTCCAAACTTGAAGGTAATATGTCGGACATACAAAACGAAAACCGTTGACAGAGCCTATTACACGTTCGTCAAAAGAATGGTGAACGTGGGTGACCTACAAATGACCCAACGATGAATGACCTGCATACATGTCACAAATTAAATCGAAAATTGTTAGTAATGATAATAATAATAATAATGATTATACAAATAATAATGTTGATAAATAATACAAAATAAAATACTGATAATGATAATAATGACATGTAATATTTGTAAGGTACCGAATTCACCTTAAAATTGCTTTTCAAGGCGCAGTAGTGCAACAGATGAAACACAAAAATATGCAACAAAGGTGAAAATTTAGGAGGGTACAAGACAATTATAATTTTTCTAAAGAAATAAAAATTGCACTTAATTATAAGCCAAATCGAACAGCTATTTCATTAAATGAATAACAACAAAATTGAAGAAAATGGTTGTATGTTTGTCAGGTTTTCCATAGTATGATCGCAAACATTTGAGGCATATCATGGGGCTAACGACGATCACAGATTTTGAAGAAAAATTATATGACAATGTCAATGGCTTAGTATATTGTATTTTCATATGTTCGAATCATATCATAACGATCCTGTTTTTTATTATAATCAATACGGTAAGAAGTTCTACTGCCTTTTGGTTTTGGTTTCTTGATAGCCTGTCAATAGCGTGCAATATCAATATGCAACGTGCTTCTCAAGCAGCCAATTACATTTCCGATATACTTTATTTTCTCGAACCGTAGGCGTCGTCATTTAAAGCATATCTGCACTAGTTTGGCCTAAAGGAATTAGACCTCCCTGCACGGTCACTGACAGGTGGTTATCTCATCAAATCAGCTCTAAATTAACGTAAGAAAAAGGGGAGCATTGGGGATCAATTGTCACCGCTAGGGCATTGTTTGCTATATAGAGGGCGCAAGTAGCTATAAGTAGTGCATCGGGGCTTCAAAGAGCGACTTTAAGCATGACATCCCTTTTTTGCAATTTAGCTTTTATCGAAAATATTGTTCTGCTTTGATTCGCACTAAACCAACCTTCCTTTAATCGTTGTGGCTACTAAGCGTGTGGGCAAATCTTAGCGGGTGTGGCTAAACCCTCTTGCCTGAATATTAACTTTCCAGTTTCTATATTTTTGCGAGCGATCATACATTTGTGATGTTGTCTTCCACTTCAGCCTAACCTTTAACCGCATGTATAGGAATAAATACTAAATATTACCGTGAAAAAACAAATTTTTATCAATTGCTACACCTATACCATTTTTTTTTAAGATACCTTTATCGCAATGATCTGTATTTCCTGTGGTTCATTGGACAAGGGAAAGCAGAATCACAATTGTGGGTTAAGAATACAGTACTACCGTTGTAAATGTTTTCTTTAAACCAGTTCTCTGTACTTCAAGTTGAATTGTCAGTAGCTACGAATCCTATGTTTAATCAAATTGTGTCTTTCAGACTACTCCACAGGGAAATTACGTTGTGCCGTTAATGAGTCAATTCATTTCCTGACTCACCAGTTCTTGCGGCTTATAAACGTAGGGAGGGACGTTTCTAATTGCCACAACAGGTGAAGATATACGAAAAAGTCGAATCGCACATCGCCGTGCCGATTGGTGGTTACCAGGCAAGAAAATGAGGCAATGTGAACGATGCTTAGGGCAGTGTCGGATGAACAGGTTAGGTTACTGTCATCGTGTGTATGTTTGTGGATGTGTTTCTATTTTTGTTTCGCTGGTGCTGACTAACTGTCAGCGCCACCTTTTGCTAAATAAAAATCATAGAATATATCAACATTTGAAACTCCCGGCTAGGCTTATTAAATATTGTAACAATTGTCAGATGCATACACGTATTCATGTTGCAAACAAATATGAACTCTATGGCCCGTATTCTGAAGTCGTGTCTAACTTAGCCACGTATAAAGTTAAACAACTGTTTAGTTAAACAGGAGTTAGACACGACTTCAGAATACGGGCCATTGTAATTACCTACCGCCTTGCAAAATGATTTACCTCCATAAACGTGTGGAGTGAAAATCTATTCATATCGTGTCTGCACATTTAGGATATGCAGTGAAAATGAAGAAATGAAGATAAAAAAAAGGAAAATAATATATTCGGCTTGACGAGGTTCATGGTAGTTTAAGAAGGGGTACTAAGAAATTTAAGGGCACGTCGAAGTAAAATGCGAGAGGCATAGCTGACTCACCCTACCTTCTTGGCAAGGTGAAACCAACAATATCAACAACATTAAAGGCATGTCGAAGTATAAAGCGAGAAGCGATATGCCCCCCCTTACTTCTCGGAAATGCGAACATAACAATATCCAGTTAACTGTCCCGTGTATCATGCATAACTGCAAGTGCTTCCATTTCGAGTAGTTGATGGTAAAACAATACAAAACGGATATGAACTTATATACCTTCCATTAGTTATTATTACTGGCGATAATAGCCTTCGTCCCATTGTATACTAGTACCCCTTCAATAATCTGCACATTACTCACGGTCAAAGCTTCGATATTGCTAATAAGCACGTGATATCTATTACAGTATTACACAATCATAACCGCTATTCATTTGGTCGTCACGAAATGGCGCCTTATATATATCCTTTGCTCAATACAAGACGTGGGATACAATTGATTCTTCAAATGAGATACCTCATACATCGGATTGCGTGCTTCTGAATTGAGAAGACGTCTGTTTCACTACAGGATGCGGTAGATATTATAATACATGTATAAATGACAATACATACAGAGGGAGAAACAACTATTAGGTTTGTAGACTCTTCATTAGAATGATCGCGATTCTTTTCTTGTGTATACAGAATTGATATAAACTTAATGCCAAAAGTATTAAAATCAATAAACATGGGTGCAAAGTTTCTATCTTTTATGTGTGCTCTTACACGCTTCAAATTTGTCTGCTCTTATTTCTGCTAGGATCCGTTTCACTTTCCTTTTCACATCTGAGCTTATAGTTTAAATTAGGTTTAGTTATTATGACACCTTCATCATGATCGATGTTTTTCCATTATAATCATAGTTTTCCTGGGCACTCTTCATAGCTATTCCTTTTCTTTAAATTTCTTTTTAGTTTGAATCCATGTAATGTTATTTACTTGTACTTTTGTCTAGGTTCAAAACGATTTGAACGCCAAGTGCTATTTCCTGTTACAGGTACTAAGTTACATTCAACATTGATATGGTGTTTATTATTGTATATCAGCATTTTGGAAGTTAATGAGTACCGTAACCGCCTAACCGCATAGCTATTCCTTTTCTATAAATTTCTTTTTAGTTTGAATCCATGTAATGTTATTTACTTGTACTTTTGTCTAGGTTCAAAACGATTTGAACGCCAAGTGCTATTTCCTGTTACAGGTACTAAGTTACATTCAACATTGATATGGTGTTTATTATTGTATATCAGCATTTTGGAAGTTAATGAGTACCGTAACCGCCTATCCACACAAATAGTGTTTCTTCGCAAAGAAAGAAATACTTTTGCGTCTTTGTCTAATTCACTCATACCCTTAAACCTGTCTTCAGGACTAACGCTAGATGGATTAAGATTTTATTTCGAAGGCAGTGGATACGGAAGGCTGATAACGCGACTATAGAGAATCGATAGTTAACATACATGCAGGAAACTGATACAAATCAACAAAAGACAAACCTTATTAACTGTAATAAATGTTGAAAAGAGGCCTATAGGATTTGAATAGTGAGAGAGAATGAAAAAGAATAGTCTAAATATGCTAAAGGGCATAATTTGGTTGTGTCTTACTGTACAATATCTTTAATAAAAAGCTGCATACTGATCAAGCGATTCCATTGTGAAAGAGAATGTCTGGAAGCAATTCGAACAAGGTGATTACATGCATTTACATACGCAAAATACTGTGCAACCCGATCTTGCTAAAGATCACTTGCACTGCACACAGAAATGCATCATGCTTTAATACAAACTTATTAAAATGAATTTACATACACGTAATTTAATATAGATTCTAGGAACATGGTTGATGGAAAGGTTGAATTTAAAAGGTCCTCAGGGACTTTAGGAAAACAGAAAGGGATGGTGAAGCCAGAATGTACAGGGGGAGATCGTTCCAAAAGCATCGTGCAATATCTTTAATATGAGGGAATCTTAAGAACAATCCTTTTGCAGACTCAAACATTTCTTACGTGATACTCTTCCAAATTGATATCGTCTTTCCATTTTGTTTATGAACTCCCAAAAGTATATGAGGCTATTGGACAAAATATAACAAGTTTTTAAAGTAGTGATTATATTTAACCTCATTTAAACTCAGATAACATCGTATACCATTTGAGGTAATGCAACATAATATGCAATAGTAGTTTGCTGAAATATTCCATATTTATTGCGAGGATACTAAAGAATGTAACTTATACATACTTCGTTTCTTTCTTTTTTTCTGTTACTGTTAGGGTTTATATTGATGATTGCTATAATGCATTTTGTACCTACCAAACAAGGCCTCATGGATGACCACCACTGTCGTTGAAAATGAGCTGCCCAGTGTCAGAAAAAAAAATATATACAGGAACTCAGCCTTCTCTTTAAACTTGTTAAGTTTAAGGAGCCTTCTTTCCAATATTGACTATGAGGAGCAAAATAGGGACCGACCTCTAAATATAGACAGAACTGCATAGTTCATGATTTACCTACACCAAACTTTACACCATTGCAAATATTGGATCGAACACAGCTGTCTCCAATCAGGATTTCTTTCCGCAGATATGTTTCTAAATAGGTGCAACATGGGAGAAAAGTAACAAAACAAAATCATACATGTGCCCTTATTTACAAATACCTATTATAAAAATGTAACCAAAACTATTCTTTTTGTATAATTGATTCCTAAATACTTTATATTCAACCATATTAAACATGAAGTATAGATTAAGAGTTTGAATAGGCTGCTCATGATGTTCTTAATATAGGACGAATACAATGCTAAGAACATCGCATTGTATTCATCCTACTGTTTATGCGGAAAACCTTATAATTTAAATAATAATGGAACTAAATTGAGTCATGAATCTCGAATGATCCCTTTTTCATAGGTAGAGTGTTTTGTTTCTTAGCTCTGGTATACAATTATAATTGTCAGCTGCAATAATAATATTGGGAATTTTTATAGCGGCATTTCTATCACAGTGTTCAATGTGACCCCCCCCCCCCCCCATATCGGTCCTCACCGAACTCAAGGCATTGCCTCATACCGGTATCCAATTTATCCCCTGGCTGGAGAGTGATAAAATTGTAGATTAACGTCTTGCCAAAGGATTCTTGTTAGTGCCATCGCTCGAACCCGAGACCTTCGCATCTCAGGTCTAGCCAATGTTGAAACCACTCGACTTCGACACCTCTCAGTTGAACTAAGCCTTTAAGCACATGACTTTCTAAGCGATCTGTATCTTGGGAGGGTATTTAACCCTAGCATACCGGAGAACACGAGTAAAGTTTTAAAAACACGGTTTCGATTTACGACTAGATTCGTGGCCCAACAGCGATTAAAGCCAAAGTCCAGTCCAAAAATAACTTATTTTCAATAGAACCAGACAAATCAGACAAACCAATCAAAAAAAGTTTGAGCAAAATCGGATACCTAATAAGAAAGTTATGACTTTGTAATGACATGAAAAACTTTGAAAATCACTACACAAATTGGCAACTCACTCATGAGTCTGTGACGTATGGTCCTCACTATCCACTAATTATTTTCTTTATATTGATAATATAAATTTCCTATTTTCACCCTGAGAATCTTATTTCTTCACACCAGCATCCAAGTTAGATTGTAAGTAATATGTTTTTGTGTGGATGCACAAATAAAGAGTAATTTTTGTCCAGTTAAATCATGAAAAATTGAATTTTTATAAACTATTTATGTAAAAATCAATAATTATGAAATACAATATTTAGAAAATCGTATCAATTCTTCAAAATTCATAAAAAATTCTGGGAAATGTCATGCACGCAATATGATACAAATCATATAACCTGGGCAAAGGCATGGGGAAATCAAGTTTTGGGGGATAAAAAGGGAAATTAATGGAACTATATAAAGCAATTGATAAGTTGTGAGGACATGACGTCACAAACTGATAACCATCTTGGCAATTTGTGTTGTGATTCTCATTGTTCCGTACTTTTACATACTTTTTCAAAAATTCATAACTTTCTTATGAGTTATCCGATTTTGCTCAAACTTTTTTTGATTGGGTTGTCTGATTTTCCTGCTTTTATTGAAAGTGAGTTATTTTTCAAATGGACTTGTCCTTTAAATCGTCGGTTGCCGTCAAGGAGGCCGATACTGCCATTGACATTACATACAGTTAACAACTATAGCATCCATAACCTTACCAACTTTTGTATTTTTTAAATTTGTTAAATTTAGATTTGTCCTGATAAATGTTTCTTAAAAATGAGACACATTGAAAATAACATCTATACAAAGTATTGAAAAAGAACCTAATGGAGGTGGTCAACCTTTCATTTTTTAGTTACGAAAACAAACCAAAAATATCAAATTTACAAGGGGCATGACTAATTTAATTTTTAATTGGAGCAGTTACGGCCTTCAGGCCTGGCAGCTGACGACATTGTCATTTGGAGTCATGAAGGTGTGTCGCCATATTGGAAGTTCAAGGATGCGTCAACGTTGGGCAGCAGATTCAGGGTCACTTCAGATATTAAACCGGATACCAGAAAATATTAAAGTGTGTTGGATACCAGCGGAAAGTATAAGTGGACCTTGGGAGAGTTGTGATTTACACTTGAAGTATAGACGATGAACATTTTGTTTAACAGTCGCCCTTGCTGATAAACAAACTTAATCTTCCAACAATGAAAAGACGACTTCTAATATCCATTTAGTTTGTGTTTTCACCAAGTTGGAAGTCCTGAAAAGGACTGTCGGGTTGAAAAAGAGTGAATATTTTTGTATTTTTTCACAAGTAGTACTACTTGGTAATATATGGAGATTTGGTGAGAGATGGAGAAAAAACAAATCAATAGAGGCATTTGTTGGTGCATGAGTGGAGTCCTGAAAAGGACTGAACAACCAGGTTATAAATGCAGAGAAAAAAAGATAGAGAGAAAAAAAAACGGTTGACTGTTCGTCCTCGAGAGTGAGTCCTATTTCAGTTGGTTCTATCGAGGATCCTTAAATCAATGCTTTTAAGCAAAACATCCGTATAGAGCATATCCAGTAACCACATTTTTAAGAAAACGTTCTGATACTAGACAATTGACAAGTTAAGATGTGGTTTACTTTTCATATCAGATTTACCGAGTATGTAACTGTTCCCGATTTTTGTGGCAAGGGTTTTCCCTTTTCGAAATCTGGGTGGGGTGCTAATCAAGTAATATTCTGGGGCATATGCAATTTGCGCAAAATAGGAACCCTGGGGGCAATAGCAATGTGGGACATGTGATATCTCTATACCTAGAAGCGTTTAAAAACCACAAGGTATCAATTACCATTTCATCTCGGGAACATGATTTATTGGGGGCGTTCGGAGCAGTAGTGGCGTCGCCGTGTGGGCGCCGTCAAGGGGTAGGGGATGTTGACGGAAGCGATCCCGCTGGTGTAGAGAGGAATTAAAGATAAGTTAATCCAATACGCAGTGTATTCATAGATTTAATATAATTTATCCTCACTTGTTTCTCTGACTATCCAACCTACTTTCACATATTTTGTTACGAATGAGGGCGGGAAAATCGCCCCTGTTTGTCCCACTTGCTACGCCCTCTTCACATGGCCTCGAATGTGGTTACATCACTGCGGAGGAGAACAAATCGGAGAACAATACATTCGAAGGAGAGCCACAGAAGAGAGAGGGGAGCGCAAGGGGAAACATAACAAAAGAACAGAAAATTGATGTTCGAAGTTTGCTGGGAGGCATGATAGAAGTATGATACATTTTCACAAACAGAAGGAAAAACCCTAATCTAATTATATAAATGAGACAAACAAAAGAAAGTGGCATGTCCCAGTTGTTACTCAAATAACTACCTCGGGGAAATTACATTCATTCTATTCTTTTCTTTTTCTTTTTCAACATTCCACCAATGTTATGATACCGTTAGCTGAACATGTCAACTTGTAGGCATAACTTGAAACTTTAAAAGCTACATTTATGTGAGCTTTTACATTCGAGATATATATATGTGCAGCAAAAAAAGGTTAAGGCGGGAAAAACCGTAAGAGAGGGAGAGAGAACAAAATTAGTGATATGATATTCATTGTACACCAAGAACGGGCAGAGGAGAACAAGACGAATAAGGCTGACAAAAAATCTAGTACTACACAGAGTGAGGGATTGAGAGAGGGATAGTTAATATAAAGAGAACCCTGGAAAATGTGAATGATGAGGTAAAAGAAAGAGATGGACAGAGGGAGACAACACACATTTATACACGCCGTGTGAGAGAATGGGGGGGGGGGGGCTGGAAAATAAGATGAAAGAGAGAAGGGAGTTGGGGGACAGAACAGAAGATGAGATAAGAGAGACAGACATAAAGAGAGAGACACACATCGAGACATAGAGAGTTAAATAAGCAGAAACAGAGAGGAAGATAGAGAGTTAGTAAGGAAGAGATAAGAGAGACAGACATAAAGAGAGAGAGAGAGAGAGAGAGAGAAACACAGAGAGACACATAAATAGTGAGATAAGCAGAAACAAAGACGAAGGAGAGAGATAGTAAGGAAGAGATAAGAGAGATATACATAGAGAGAGAGACAGAGATAGATACAGAGATAGAGAGAGAGAGAGTGAGATAAGCAGAAACAGAGAGTGAGAGGGGAGACGAAGACAGTGTATAAACTGCAATGGACTGAAGATGACATGATACATTCAATGGATATACTGTGGTGAGAAAGGGGGAATGAAGATGCGGTGAGCCAGACAAATTGCTCATTTTATGTATTCCCAAGTGCCTCATAGAGTTTTCCATTTTATTCGAGTCCAATATTGTCTCAGAAAGACAATTCTTCTCTTTATTTTCCTGTGGAGTTTTGCAAAACACGTCATTGTAAAAAGAATCCACAATTATATCTCCTCACAAATATTTAACCCTCACTTAATCCCATTTATGATATGTCCTAGCCTGAGGTTATATGAATACAAATGTTTGAGAATATCCATTAGTATGATTTCATTTCCAATGTTTTATTTTATATTCATATATTTTTTGGTTTTATTTCTAATATTTAATCTTTAATATATTTCACGATCATCTGGTGAGGCTAACCTTATACAAAAATGTGATTTATTTTGGTAAACCGCAGGCATAAGCTAGTTGTTGCTTTTCTTTCGTTTATTGTTTTTATTATTGTAATTATCATTTATATATTTTTCTTTAATTCCTACTTCCCTTCATTAAATCGAATAAAAGATTAACAAAGAAATATGTCTCAAGCCATTTATCTATTCCCTTTTTTTTTCTTCATTTCAGTGATTCTTTATTTTTATTAATTTTTCCTGAATTCTCAAAAGAGATTTTCATCATTTTTTTTTTGGAGATATATTTCTTTTGTGAGTTGACCTGGCATTCACATTCTTGTTCAACTTAAATGTTTAGCAAACTTTTATATCAGACGTTAAAAGAAATCGAGGAATTAATGAGTATGGCATGCATGGGTTCTAAATTCGCACCACTGCTTTTTATCAAATTATTATGGTAAAAAGCATAGGTTGGATTGATTACAAAGTAAATCGTATATGAAACGTGATATTTTCCGTATTCTGAAGATGCAAGGAACTCGTGTCAAGTACGTTTATGGGCCCGAATCGATTTCCTTCCTATTTCGTTGACATTTAATTTCAGAGGCCCTGTAGTTGGGCTTTAACGAAACATTAAAACAGAAATTCATAGATACACGCACATCATCGCCCCTAATGGCGTCTTTAGCCTGCAAAACACGTTCGGCCTTGAATTTTGTTAAAGAACCTACGATGGTAAAAATCTGAATCTGGTTTTAATTACATTAAATATGTGCATTTTAGATTGTTCGAAATCTGTAAGCAGCAACGGATAATAACGGACATATGCTCTTTGATCTAGATATCCAGACGCAGATAATGAATAATCCAGTTTCTTGTTTTAATCTATTTGATTATAGCTATAAATAAGAGGGCTGAATTAATTTATTCTCCACAAAGATTTTCAAAACCAACTGCAAAATCATTAATAAAACAAGATCGCAGCTACTTAACCCATTGTTTACTGGAACCTGGTGGTCCCTGTGTTAAGCCTATGGGAATTAGATAATTCAGTAGCCAACGGGTTAAAACAGAAAACTCAAAGGCAATTTGAATAACCTATTGTATGTATAAATCTTGTCCATATTACGTAACAGTCATTGTCATGTTCCCACAACTAAATAGGTGACGCACAACTTAAATTGCCCCAGGGTAGATTTTTCGCTATTGTGTTGCATGCATTTAATGGATCTTTTATAATCATCGAAATAATAAAATATATATTAGCGTAAAAGGGTCTGACTCATTAAAGGGGCGTAGTTGACTCACTTATCGGTAACTAGAGAACCAAAGAAGCTGGGCAAATTTTAACCAAATTTTAAAAAAGACTTGGTAAAAAAAGACTAAAAAGAGATGAGTAAAATTCTACTAAATTCGTCAGTAAAAAGGGTGAAGTTGTATTTCCCTATTCACTCTCTAGAGAGCCAGTGAATGTAGTGTGGTCATAGGCGGTCGTTGAAGACGCAATATAACAAATTTGCATTTTTACCAGAATTATGATAATGGTTTAAATGTCCACCTTGTGTATTTTGCTTATCTCTTTTTTTACCATGATTTCCATTTGGACATTTAAGCACGGATTCAGAATTGTCAAGACTCACAAGATTAACTACATTTACATTTACATTTACCTTATTGATACAAACGACGCTAGCGAAGAAATCATTTACGAGGAAAAAGTGTCATCCAAACTGTCTTAGTCACAAATAATACATTTTTAATGCGAAAGGGATTCTAACGTGATAGGTTAAAAAGAAAAAAAAAAAGGTGCTTCCAGAAATTGTTTCCGGATGTCAAATCTCTGTGGGACATTAGACGTCAAAGACAATCTACATTCTATCAAACGTTCAGATAACCGTACCGGAGTGTGAGATTTATGATATCGAAAAGAAAGTACCCATGACACGGTCGTCACTTTTAATCCCTGTGTAGCTTGGCACTTTATATTTTTGAAGAGAAAATTGAGTTTTGTTCAATAGGTAATAATTTGTTGAGCTTTCTCAATCTTTTTATGTCAGGTTGGTAGAATAACCTTGCAGAAATATACACTGAAAAGGATGAATCTTTTGATACCCCATATTTAGAAAAATTACTTCAAAAAAGCTGAAAAGATTTTGTCAAAGATCATATGCGTGCAGTCCCATACATACTAATTAATATGTGTAGTATTTGATAATCGGTGGAGTAATCCCTTTATAAGCAGCTCATCCAGGAAGCATTGCTTTGAAATAGGAAGCTATAGTACTATACTAGTGCGTATGACTGTCCGCAATATTGAGTTAAGGTAATAATTTGTTTAGCTTTCTCGATCTTTTAAAGGTAATACAAAGTTTTTGGGAATTTTGAGAATTGGGTGGATAGTGTTTCTTTACAATTTTGATATACTTGGATGCCCCCGTGGATGTATTATAAGCACTAGAAAATTTAGCCCCTAAAATACTTCTGCTTTCGAGAAAAATTGAATATAAACATTTACCGGTGCTCCCGGTAAATTTTGATAAATTTTGAATAGCAACTACGGCCGTACAATGATAGCTGCGACCATGAAAATCTCAGAATATGTAGTTGTGATATATAATTTCCAAACGGGAATAGCTAATCGGTCGATTTTAGTCAAGAAACATTTTTTTATATCTTAATTAATATCTTGACCTTGAGAGGGAGCTATACAACATAAAGAGTTTATTTTCTAAAATTTCACAACTTTAGACTCGATTTCAACTGCGACAACGATCACTGAATATTGTAGGATCGCATATGCTCCCAATATGGTCATTTGAACCAAATTCATGACCCCATACCAAAACTTTGTATTACCTTTAATGCCAGGTTGTGAAAATCTTACTGTTCCTTCATAAATGATTTATTATCATTTTGATGATTCTAAACCCATTTTTATGAACATCATCTGTTTTTTTCAATTGCTTCCCGACACTTTTATTTTACAATGTAATCACAGAACCATAAATCAAGTTTTCTTTAACATTATAGCTAGTCACGAGTTCTTGTACTAATGACACTATACTTCATGAGGAAATTGCTTCAAGATATTCCGTAAACAGCAGTTCATCGTGCAGCATAAGGGTTGTTTGTATAAAAGCAAAATGAAAATATTTCTGAAGAGCATAGCACTTATGTTTGTATATACGGAACGGAGTGTTAATCACATGTGTTTATGCCAAGTAGCTTTATTACACCATCCAGTGACTCTCTCTCTCTCTTTCTCTCTTTACTCAGCTCCAATACATTTTTTTTCAAAATCCCTTTATATATTCTAAAAAATGTTTAATCCCAATAAATTAACACCACTCTAGAGCATCTTTTCAAGTGAAACGATTTCTTCCCTCGCTGCGAAAAAGTCTTAAAAATTGTAAGGAAAAAAATTTCATCTTCAAGCTATATATTCTAAGGAAATGAATTAACAAAATAAATAAAAGAGAAAAGGATCGCAAAAATTTCGAAAACAAAGTCTGCTTAAATCTTGTTCGGATTGCATTATGCAACATTGTAATGTTTGCATAGTTCAAAAGGAAATAGAGAAGGCTATTGAAAGCCACATTCAGATATGTGGTGAAAAACTGCTTTTTTGTTGTTGGTATGATGATGTTAGTGTAATACGCTTGAAATTCATGCATCTTAGAATACAGAGGAAAGGGGAATGCGCGTAGCATCTTTGTTGCGCGCAGTTTCAATTCATTTTCACGGTTCTAGGACACCTAAACCCTGGACATCAACCCCACCCCCCGGATAACCACACCCAGTCAACTACCCCCTAGGACAACTACTCCCTAGGGCAACCAACCTCTAGGACGACTACCACCGGGACAACTACCCCGGACAACTGCCCCAGATAACTACCCCCTAGGACAACTATCACCGGACAACTCCCCCGTGGGAAAATTAGCCCCAAGACAACTACCCCCTACGACAACCATCCTCTAGGACAACTTCCCCCGGACAACTATCCTAGGGGGTAGTTGTCCTAGGGGGTAATTGTCTGGGAGTATTTGTCCCGTGGGGTAGTCGTCCTAGAGGGTGGTTGGGGTAGTTGTCATAATTGGTAGTTGTCCTAGTGGGTACTTGACGTGGTGTGGATATCCGGGGTGGATGACCATGGGGTAGGTGTCCGGATACACATTTTCACTTGAACAAAATATGGCAGCTGTTTGTGTGCGTGCGACGGTTTACCACGCCATAGGCTATCTGAACGAAGCTCTTGAGTTGATGTTTTCGAAAGCCTTTGAGATTGTGTTCTAGGTAGACTTTAAGAAAGGCTAGCCATAATAACATGAAACAAAATATGCATAACGATTTTTCATATTTGAAATAATGTGCATTTATTGTACATTAATATTCTTCATTGCACCATTAAAATGACAAAATAGAAACTGATTCATTTTCAGTTTCATTATGGACCAAGACATAGGAGGTCCATGGTTCGACACAAAACTATAATCTTGTGCCTGCCAAGTCTTTCATAAAAAAGGTAACATTACCAATAACAAGCATGAATTAATCAACACATTAGACACAGTAATGAAACTTTATTTACAATTAGTGATACCTTTATTTGGTAACTAATGTGGACCAGATACAAATGACTAATTCATCA